>NC_047675.1:50075933-50375933 GCF_011762505.2 Arvicanthis niloticus | reverse complement strand
GAGTCTGCAGAACCCATTCTGTAGCCAAGAGTCCACCCCTGGTCTGTCTTTTTCACCATTTCCCAAGCTGAAGCCCATACCCTAAGAGTCTCTGACTCCCTACCACAGCCAACGGGCTACAGGATGGCGCTGGGTGATCTAGGAGACTCTCTGGGAGCTGAGGAGAGGCCTCACAAGCTCCTGCTGCCTTAACTCAGTGCCTAGAACATGCTGCTTGGATTCCTTCACACCCTTGGCTCCACCTCGCTGACAAATGGTCCAGAAGACAGAAGTGGGGCCTAGACAAACCACTGAAGCCGGTGGGAGCAGGCTGAGCCTGAAGTCAGGGTCCTCAGTGCAGTGACACTGGCGAAAGTTTCTGGCACAAGGGTGCTACAAACCCACACCCAGGGTCCAGATTTGTGTTTTCTGAGACAGTCCCAGAGTGCACTCTGAGTAGTGTGTGCTATCTCATCCTGCACCAGGGTCCTGATCAATGTCAAGCTCGAGGGTGCATCTACTGGCATACGGACAGCGGAAGGGATGGTAGGGTGGGAACCACAGGTAGAAGCAGACAACATGTGGGCCTTTTAAACTTCCCTGTTTCCTAAATCACAGACCTTGGGTTTCTTCAGAGACTTCCTCCCATTGTCTGCAGACTGTCATGATGGAAGCTGAGACACCAGTGAAGACCACTCACCAGCCCAATGACTACTAATTAGTACATTTCGGTTTCTGCGGTTTCTGTCCCAACTTTGCCCATGCAGGTGATGTATTTAGATATTACAAGTCCTGGGAAACAGAAGAACCAGAAGCTCCCTGAATATATGGGTCAAATTTTCCCAGGGTCCAACAAAACCTCATGGGCAGTTCCATTTGGTAGCCAAGAAGATATCACCCTAGGGTGTGGTGAAGCCTGTCTAGGAAGAACATTGGGAATTCGTTACTGTGGTCCTGTCATCAGCTTAGGAGTCCACACTTGTCACAGTAGTGATCCTGTTCAGAGCTTTTAGTTCTCCAACATGAATCTGTTTCATAGAACCTCACACAAAGGGACAAGAGAAGGCTTTATGGGCAAAGCACTTGCCACACCATCTCGAGGACCTCGACTCATGTCCTCATAGTGCACATAAGAAACATGGTTGTAAGTGCCTCAGAATAACACAGGGTGCCAGTGATCCCGGTAGGCAGGGGGATCAGGAATTCAAGGTCATCCTCAGCTCTATAGTGAGTTCAAGGCCACTGTGGGATATCTGGACCCTTCCAGGAAGAAAGAAAAGGAAGGATTCCAAGCCAGTTGTGGTTAGCATGTTCCTATTATCCTAGCCATCAGGAGGCCAAAGCAGGAGGATTGCTCCAAGCTTGGGACACCATGAGCTGTATATATAGTTCTAGGTCAGTTTTGGCTACACTATGAGAACCTGTCTCAAAAAAATTATATATATGCATGTATACATATGCATACACACACAGTTTTTGTATTTCAACTTTAAAAGCTGCCTCCAGAGGAAAACAGCAAGTGCAGGAAGACAGAGTCCCTCAAAGGGAAGTATGTGGTGTGGGCCAGCAAGACTGCTGGACAAGGGATGCCCCTCCCAGCACTTGGCCCTGAGCAGTCCTGGCTGGACCCGTCTCCACTTGAACTTTTTAGCCCTGAGGCCTAGGGAAGGTATCTCCCTATTCTCTGAGCTGTAGAGGCTGCCCAGCTGTCATTTGGCAGCAACCTGAGAGGCCCACAGCTGCCCAGGAGCACCCACTTTGAATACCACTGAGTAGAGTGGCCTGTGCCCAGTGGACCAGTCAGATTTGATCACTTAATTTTGCTTTGTTGTCAGGCCAGAGTGCCCAGCTGTTCTGCCAACAGCTGATTGGAACTCATGCACCAGATGACAGATGAAGTGAATCTGTCCGAGTCTGAAGATGCTCAGGATACTAGGAGCCATTGGAAGATCTCTGCCACCTCCTTTCCAGGGAAGAGCTGGTCCAGAGAGGAGGGGCCCAACATTTGTTCCTAAAATGCATGTGGATGAGAGCATCGGGGCCCTGTGCTGCTGCCTCCTTGCAAGCTGCCTTAGATGCCTGCAGCCTAGAGAACAGCCCTACACCACATCAGTAAAATTACTCAGGCCTCAGACTCCAAAGGAAAAAGCCGTGTCCTTGGCCTGTGCCTACACATGCCAGCCCTGGTGGTAGAATACATTCACTTAGAAAATGCAAGTTTGGCTCAGGGAATGCCTTATACGTGGATACCGTTATTTTCCATTGGGTAGCAAGACAGAAGTGAATATTCGAGGCCCTGCCTCTCCATGGATCTTCCTGTAGTGAAGGATACGTGAGCATCATTGGCGTGGCAGATTACATATTCCAGGCTGCCAAGAATAGCCTGACTCAACGATGGAGAAGCTTCAGGGAGATGGTAAGAGTCAGGTTGTCTGGCCCTTCACCGCTTAGGTGAGGGCTAGCTAGATGATAGTGCCCCCTCCCCATGTTAATCATGGAGGGCACCCAGAAAATGAGAACAAACTGCACCTCATTTTGTCTTCCTGGGCTGCTGGAAGCTTGGGGCTGGTGATGAAGCTTTTAGGACCATAGTTCCCTGTGTAGTCCTAGGACAGTGGACCAGCAGCAGCACAGGACTTTCTGATGGTGTTGGGTTGTTCCTAAAGACCAACCTGATCCGAGATCAGTGAAGATGGCATGTCTGCTGCAATGTGTTAACCATTGTCTGCACGGTTAATCCGTGGACAGTCAATAAATGGAAGCTAGAAAGTTCTTTCTTTGATAGCTAAGGTTCTTGTTAAGATGCGGTTCCCAGCATTCAGGAGGCCAAGGCAGAATGGTCACAGATCCCAGGCCACCCTAGGATACATAAAAAGACCATGTCAAAAAGGAAATTCAAGTATGGCAGTAAACCCCGAAATCTTAGCAATCAAGAAGCTAAGGAAGGAGAATCATTAGTGAGGCCATCCTAGCTACACAGTGAGACCCTCATCTTCAAAGCCCAGACAGACAAAGGAGATAAAGCATGTGATGTAAAAATCTCAGTGATGGAAATCCTGCAGCTCACATGAGCAGAGAAGCACTGTGCCTGTCTGTGCTGGCCCTGGTCATCCTGAACACAGCTGCCTCACCTGCCTGTTCCTGGTCCTGGATGAGCAGTGCACTGTGGGACCTGTGTGTTCATCCCACTCACCGCACATCACACTACCGTACCCATCCCTTACCATCTTGCATCCACTAGGTATCCATTTGGTTGTGTTTCTCTGGTCTGTATGTCACGTCAGTTTCTTTGCCCAATACCATGACCACATAACTGACAATGCTGCTTGATGCCCATATTTTAAAGTGCAACCCATCAGTTTTGAGGTGCAACCCATCATGGCCAAGGGAGCACAGCAGCTGAAGAGTGACGCTCCTTGATGGAGCAAGAACCAGACGAAGGATGAAGTGGGTTAGCCTATAATGCTTGACAGATAACCATAATGACCCAGCTCCTAGAGGCCCAGAGTCTCCTACACTGCAGCACCAGCTGCACGAGCCCACACCTGTTCTCACCCTGACCCAGAAGAGTCAAACAGACAACCATTGGGCTCAGATGGTGGTACAGCCACGCGTGGCACTTGGAGGTGCTGAGTACTTGACTGGAAAGCGAGGTCTCCCCCTTTCTCCTTCCCAGCCCTCACCCTGTGTACCAAAAGCAGCCCTGGAACTTTCAGTTCAGGCCTCAGCCTACAGAGCAGCTGGGGTTACAGCTGCCTTCAGACTTACAGTACTTTAGAGACTTCCCTGGCAAAAAGTTATATTTGCTCCAAAAAAAACTTAATGAAAGTACTTTCTTTCTTCCTTTCTTCCTTTCTTCTTTTCTTTCTTTCTTTCTTTCTTTCTCTCTCTTCCTTCCTTTCTTTCTAAATAGCACTTATTTTTTTAGTTGCTTTTAAAAAAAGGATTTTTTTAAAATTTTTATGTGTTTGAGTGTTTGCCTTTATGTATATAAACATGTACCACATGCACACAGTGCCCACAGAGGTCAGAAGAGGCTGTCAGACCCCTTAGAACTAGAGTTACAGACAGTTGTGAGCTGCCACGAGGATGCTGGGAACCAAACTCAGGTCCTCTGCGAGAGCAGCCATCGTTGGTCTTACCAACAGAACCACCTCACGGGCCAGCCTCACATCTGCTTTGAAAACAGCATGAGGCAGAGTCTCTGAAACCAAAGACGGTTTCTGTGTTGTTCCAAGGTGAGCACACGGAGGTTGATTTTTTAATCCATTTTTAATTTTTTTATAATTTATACCCCTATTTAATAATAGCCATCCACTATTGCTTTTCTCCTGTCTCCCTGTCACCTTTGTGTCTTCCTAACCTGCATCTAGTTAGTGCCATCCATTTGTGAAAGGGCATGAGATTACCCACTAGTGTGGCCAACCTACAAGCAGCACTTCCCTAAAAGACAATGACTGTACCCTTTTGGCAACCACTAACTGCTAGTGGGTCCTTCAGATGGGAGGCCTTGCGGCCTCATCCACCATTCATGCTGCCATTTTGACTGGCCTGACCTCCTGTAGGTCCTGTGTAGGTAATTGAGCTGCCATGTCTTTTTTTCAGTGCTTCCTGTCCGTGCGTTCACCGTATCTCTGCCTCCACTTCAGCAGTGTTCCCTGAGCCTCCGAGTGTGGAAGGTTCACCCACAGTGGAGCACTCGCAGTCCAGGAAAGCTTCTTTAAGCATCATTTGTGTTATTAAAAGAGGGTAGCGGAGATAATCCAGGGGGTTGGGGCCAGCGTACTGAGCCTGTAACAGAGACTTGTTACAGTCCCATTTAAATAGCTAATAATAGTACCAAAAAACCAGCATCCCAAGTTTGTGGTGTACTCCTTTACGTCTTGAAAGACTCAGCTGGCATCTCATGGTTTTGCTTTTCTCCCTTCTTCGGTGTGTTTATTTATTTTGACACATAATTTTATACTGTAGCCCAGGCTGGCCTGGAACTCTCCATAAAAAACAAACTCCCAGCATCCTAGTGGCAGCTCACAACTGTCTGTAACTCTAGTTCTAAGGGGTCTAACAGCCTCTTCTGACCTCTGTGGGCACTGTGTGCATGTGGTACATGTTTATATACATAAAGGCAAACACTCAAACACATAAAAATAAAAAAAAATCCTTTTTTAAAAGCAACTAAAAAATAAGTGCTGTTTAGAAAGGAAGGAAGGAAGAAAGAAAGAAAGAAAGAAAGAAAATACTTTCATTAAGTTTTTTTTTTTTTTTTTTTTTTTTTTTTTTTTTTTTGGAGAGTTCCAGTTTTTTGGAGATTTCAGTTTTGTTTCAAATGCATGGCAGTCCTCCTGCTTCAGCCTTCCCAAAGCAAGGGTCACTGGTATGAACCATCATGCCTATTTTGTGCCAAACACACACACACACACACACACACACACACCTGGTGACAGGTTGTTATGTAATGTAGGCTAGCTTTGAACGTACTGGGTAGCTGAGAATGGATTTGAGCATCTGATGCTCCTGCCTTGACCTCACACAGAGCTGGGATTACATCTGTGAACCATGCCTGGATTACAGGGTACCAGGGAGGGAACTCATCTTTATGCATGCTAGTCAAGCACTTTACAAACTGAGCTACATCCCCAGTACCTGATAACACTCTTGGTGGTTGTACTGGCTGGTTCTATGTGTCAACTTGACACAAGCTAGAGTCATCAGAGACAAAGGAGCCTCCCTTGAGGAAATGCCTCCATGAGATCCAGCTGTAAGGCATTTTCTCAATTTGTGATCAAGGAGGAAGGGCCCAGCCATTGTGGGTGGTGCCATCCCTGGGCTGGTAGTCCTGGGTTCTATAAGAAAGCAGGCTGAGCAAGCCAAGGGAAGCAAGCCAGTAAGCAGCACCTTCCATGGCCTCTGTGTCAGCTCCTGTGTCCAGGTTCCAGCCCTGTTTGAGTTCCTGTCCTGACTTCCTTTTGTGATGAACAGCGATTCAGAATTGCAAACTGAATAAACCCTCTTCTCCACAATTTGTTTTTTTTGTCATGGTGTTTCGTTGTAGCAATAGAAACCATAACTGAGACGGTGGTGGCATATTTTATTACAGACCCTGTCACATTTGTGACATTCCATTTATATCAAGGAATTCAGGTTATTTCTGCACTTGCCTTTAGTGTTATGCAAGGGCTACTTTACAGACAACTAAGCCACAGTTGGTTTTTAGTTGCTTTTCAGACTCGGACGTCATGCTTACCTGAGACCTGTTAGTCTTGTGAAAATCAGGAAGTGGGATGGGGCCACAGACATTCCACAGCCCTGTCTTAAAGTTTAACTGTGTGGTCTCAGCCACAAGCCTGACCCCTCTGGGGATACATCTGCTTCCCTGTGGGAAGTTTCCATCCTCTTCAGTTTGTTTGCAGTCAGCAAACCTCCCGGAGTGCTTGTGATTTCTGAGATTCCAGGATTAGCTTGGCCATTTTTGGAAGTTTAAGCTTTTACGTTGTCCCCTCACTGAAACTGATGGAATATAGGCTCCTTGCTCTGACCAGCGTCTGCTGACTAGAGTCCTTTAATTCCTGCTTAGGACCCTGAGTAATGTTTAAAGACAGAGAGTCCTGAGATTTAATTGACATTGGTGTGTGTGTGTGTGTGTGTGTAGGGTCGGGTGTGGGGTGCTGCCTGGAAGTGGCAAGCGTCAGAAAGCAAAGGCTTTGAGGGTTTGAAGAGGCCTTGGTGTATTTCCTTCAGAGAGGAGAAAGACCTTTGGAGCTTCAAGGTATTTCCCTCACACTGTGTGCTTTTAGCAGGGTTCTTTCTTTCTGTAGGGATAACGGTAGTGAGACACTTCGGCTATTTAACCCAGGTTGGCCTTGAATTTGCTATGAGCCTCCTGCGTAGGCCAGACCAGTGCTAGTATTTCAAGCTGGTGCTTCTATGCCAGGCTTAGAAGAAGTTTTCTTGTAAGACTGCCAGGGGCGCGAGTCCAACCTCTTGGTTGACAACTGGTGGGTCAGTGCCCTAGCCTGGCTCCCAGCTCAGTGTGGTAGATCGCCCAGTGAACAGAGTGCAAACCTGAAAACACAATGAGCAAACACTAAGAGCGCAAAGGAGCGAGGATGATTGAGAACCAGGCTGGGCACGTGCAGAAAGAAGTTTCCTTTGTCATCAGTGCCACGTGGCGCCATGGCGGTCTTCGCCCGGAGTTGACCCCTGTAGCCGTCTCCAACCGCGGCGCCGGTACGCAGGACTCTATAGCAGCCCCAGAGATGCCCTAGGGTCCAAGAAAGCGACCTAAGGAGGAGAAATTGAAGGGCAGTGACAGGAGGAGCTCGGGGGCGGGGCTCCGATGGGGGCGGGGCTCCGGTGGGGGCGGGGCTCCGGTGGGGAAAGGAACTCAGGGTGGAGGCGGAGCTTCAGGTGCCGGCAGGGCTCAGGGACGATTCGTGGTCCCGACCAGTACCAGATGGGGCGTAGGCGGCCCGGGGGAAGGGTGTCCCGGGAAGGTCTGGGGGCGGTGCTCGGCCAGGGACGGAGGAGGCGGGCGCAGCGGGTAGGGTAGGGACGGCGCTCCGGGACCAGACGGAGGCGGAGCCCCGGGGCGGGGCGCGGGCGGACCGGGAGGCGGCGCTCCGACCAGGACGCGCGGGCCGGGCATGGCGTCGATGGCGGCGGCGATCGCGGCCTCGCGCTCGGCCGTCATGAGCGGGAACCGGCCGCTGGACGACCGGGAGCGGAAGCGCTTCACCTACTTCTCATCGCTGAGCCCCATGGCCAGGAAGATCATGCAGGACAAGGAGAAGATCCGGGAGAAGTACGGGCCCGAGTGGGCGCGGCTGCCGCCGGCGCAGCAGGACGAAATCATCGACCGCTGCCTGGTGGGGCCGCGCGCCCCGGCCGCCGCCGACGCGGGGGACGTGCGGGACCCGGCGCGCTTCCCCGGCCTGCGCGGGCCCACGGGCCAGAAGCTGGTGCGCTTCGGCGACGAGGTGGGTGCGGCAGGATGGGCGGAGAGGGCGGCAAGGGGGAGTTCAGAAATCTCTTGGAGAAGGGACCTTTAAAGACAAAGTGGGAATAGTACAGAGGAAGCCAGCGACCCTGGATGAGTTTACGACTTAGAGCCTCAGTTTTCTGGTGTGAAACTGGAATAGTGTCCATAGTTCCTGATCACCAGACACTCAGTGGCAGGCATGTGTTACGTCTGAGGACCTCAGTGGGGGAGGTGGGACTGCCAGGCACCGCGCCTTGGGGTATGTCCCTGGGAGACCACAATGGAGAGAGTGTGTTTGGGTGTGACACGTGAGTCCCGCTTCCCACCCAAACACTGTGTAAGTTTAGATGCTTCCAGCAAGCCTGATACTGGGCTCTAGACACTGGGGGGAAGCGAAAAACTACAAGAATTGCACTGTGCTGACCCTGCTCGTAGGCACTAAGGCCCAGGAATCTGCGCTGCTCAGAAACCTGGTGTTTTACTTGGAGATGGTTTCCCTGGAGCCCTTTGTGCCACCAGAGTATGGACTTGGTACCTCAGGGATTCAACTTTATTTTGGAGGACAAAATCAGTAGCAACTAGAGTTATAAAAGTCCATTTGGATGGGGGCGGTTTTCTAGGAGGCGGGGAGGAGAAGCTGGGAGAGTTTGTTTGTTTGTTTGTTTTGTTTTTTGGTTTGGTTTTTTGTTTTTGTTTTCTGGAGAAGTTGTGTCAGGCGGAGGGGAATACCAGTTTTTTTCAATTAAATTTTTCAGGCCAGGTATCTGTCGATGTCTGTTACTACAGAACGCTTGTGGTCACGAACCCACTTTCCTGCCAGGGAATTATGAAGGCAGAGCCATCTGCCAACACTGCCTTCTGCTCTCCATCCAGTTTGAAACTCCTGAGGGCTTTGCCAGGAAAAACAAGGGTGTGGTAGGAGATGAAAATATAAGTCTTAAAATATATTCCTGGAGCTGAAACATTTCATTGTGAAAAATATGCATCTCCATAAAGATGTGGACAGAGTTTTGTGCTTGGATCTGGGGGATGAGCAGGCAGGCAGTTCCTCTCTGGCAGTATCTTAGGTAATTAAATCTAAGAGGAAGCAGCCCTGTCTGTACTTAACAGATGCTGGAGATTGGATGTCACTGGCCCTGAGTATATCTAAAAGCCATGCCACATTTGGAGCCAGGGTCATTGACAAGGAGAGATGTGGCCTGTTTTGTTTTTTTGTTTTGTTTTGTTTTTTTTTCACCCAGTTCCTCATCTACTGTCAGTCTGCCCTGTCAGACTGGTGTGGTTTAAGCAAATAGAGGCTGGGGAGATAGTTCCATCAGTAAAGACTTTCATGCATGTCTGAGGATCTCTAGGAACCAGGAAGCGGAGGGAGGCACATGCTTGTGATTCCTGTGCTGGGAGTTAGATTTAGGCAGATCCCTGGGGATCAAGTTCCAGACTAGTGAGATATCTTGTCCCCCAAAACAAAGTTAACAGCGTCTTAAACACCTGAAGTTGACCTCCGACCTACACTCACACAAACATTTGCACCAAATGAAACTTTGTGAGGAGCTAGTCCACATGCCTTCTGGGAGCGCCCAGCCTGAATCACAGCAACACCAAGTGGGCAGAAAGCACACCTCCGAAGTCCGTGATCAGTTTCAGCCCAGGCAGCAAGGGACAGGCCTCTAGTCTTAGGGGCGGGTAGGATACCAGCCAGGGTGTACGCTTTTTTCTGCAGTAGTGAGAGGTTTAACCACACAGGGACCACAGACTCCACTAGGCTAAGGGAGAGGTTGGCATCAGATCAAAGTCAGGGAGTGGTCTCACTGTTACATCCCAGAGATCATCCATGGAGGAGGACCAGTGTCTGGCCACAGGGGCTGACATTGGGGGTATAGTGTAGGGGTGTGACTCCCAGCTAGGTTATTTGACACCCAAATAGGTGACCCTACATTTGAGCACAAAACTTGAAACTCGATTGAGTAGGCACTCCATCCTTCGATCCCCACTGATAGGCTGCCAGCAATCCGTACCCTTTCTACTGTCCTGAAGGATGCTGCAGCCTTTCATTACCAATAAACTTTTGTGTCCCTCATAGACAACATCTAGTCATTTTTTCCCCTGTCATCTGTTATCATCGTTTTTTAGTATTATCCAGTCATTCTTATGTCTTTCAGGAATAAATAGGGTCCTAATTACAGACTAATGTCACAGACCTTGGTGACCCTGGATGTAGTCAGGGGTTCCTTTGCCTGTATGCACAGGACAGGTGCAGCAACATGGCACCTGTGTGTGTGTCTCTCGTGTGTGTGTGTGTGTGTGTGTGTGTGTGTGTGTGTCTCGTGTGTGTGTCTTGTGTGTGTGTGTGTCTCTCTCTCTGTGTGTGTGTATGTGTGTGTGTGTGTGTGTTTACCCTGATGGCCATAAAGCTGGATGACCTGGGGAGAACTCAGATCCTCCTCTTGCCTTGATAACTTAACCCGGTCCCCTGTAGAGAGAGTGGTCTCTGCTTTTAGTGTTGAAGCAAAGGAGGGACCGTCAACATTTTAGCGACTTTGGGCATCAACTGTTTCTCTGGGCTTCCTGGATTATGGTGCTTACGTGTCCCCCCTCCCCCATTAGCTTTCCCTGCTATATTAACTGATTTTAGTGGAGATATGCAGAACTCCATTTTACACAAGGCGGCCAGCCTCCTTCCCTGACTCCGGTGTTGCCTGAATCCCCCCCCCCCCCTTCTGCTCTGCAGCAGCAAAGAAGAGGGCTTAGAGCCCCAGGGCCCAGGTTCAAGTTTGGCCATGTCAGCAGCAGGGTGCCACTCTGGGGAAGCATAATGTGGAATCAGTGGTGTGCAACAGGCGAGGACCCTGGGGATGTCCTCTCTGCCTTGTGAATTTTTTTGAGAATGTTAAGGCATGTCCTTACATTAAAGGCATGCCCTTACTGTGGATGCTTTTATTAGTTTGGCAGCTCTCTTCCTTCTCTGGAATGCTTGTTCTTCCAGCAATAAAGTTCTGGGAATGGCTTTCTTTGGGAGATGAAAAGTTCAATTGAGAAGGGATCACCCGTACGTATACCCTACTGTTCACAAAGGAAACAAACCAACAAACCCAGAAGTCTGAATTTTCAGGAATTTGTTGCATCTATTTCCTGTCTCCAGCCCCAACTCCTTGCCACACCCAGCAGGATCTGAGTACATTGGTGAGATCTGAGTTTCCCAGCCCTGCCATTTTCTTAGGTCCACACAGACCCTTGCAGAGATGCTGGGCTACGGTGGTGTATCTTTTCTGTGGTATCTGTTTGTCTCTGCCACCTCTCCATGAGGTTGGTGGAGCTGGGCTGGAATGATGGTGTGGGTCAGCCAGCTCCGTGGCCCTTGACCTGGATTCTGGAGGCTGGAGTTTTTAAGACCCTGGAGCCAGATAGCTCCAAACCTCACCAGCAGTTTAGTAGATCAGCTGCCTCCCACACACCCCTCCTCAGGAGCCTCAGGCCTTCCCAGTGCTTTTATCCCTCCCTGCTTGAGACCCCTCCTAAATCCTTCTGGAATTCTTTCTATTGGGTGAGTTTGACCAGATGCTTAACATCATGTAGATCCAGGACATGAGAGGGCTTTCCTTTCTCTCCCACTACACCTCTCTCTCTCTCTCTCTCTCTCTCTCTCTCTCTCTCTCTCTCTCTCTCTGTGTGTGTGTGTGTGTGTGTGTGTGTGTGTGTTTACAGGCACACACTCGTGCAGAAGCCAAATCTAGGGTGTTCTCTGTACCTATCCACCTTGTTCTTTGGGATGAGTCTCTGTCTAGCTGACGGTTCACCAGTTCAGCTAGGCAGGCTGGCCAGTGAGCCCCAGGGATCCTATCTCTATCTCCCCAGCGCTGGGATTACAGGCTTACACTACCATGCCCTGCTTTTTACCTGAGTACTGGGGAGTGAACTGGGCCCTTGTGCTTTTGTATCAAACATGCTGTCCACTGAGTTATGTTCTTAGCCGAGCCTTTTATGGATGTGGGACTAGCGATCGAAGAGTTGATTTCTCAGTATTTTGGACTTGATTTTTAAGGAAGGGGGAATGTGCAAATCACCATTCCCTCCTGTCTGGCATATCCAGTGTATTTTAGAAACGAGGACAAGGTATATTTGGTGTCCTGTGTTCCTTTGCTTGGGCCCTGTGATGGGTTGCCAGGCCAGGACTGAGATCTGTCCAGATGCAGCTGCACAGGCTGTGAGAGATGGGAGGGCCTGGGCCTGTTGCTCCTGCTCTCCTTGCTGATTGACGGCTTCCTAGCATGATAGTGCTTGGCCGGGTGCCCAGAGCTGAGCCAGCGCACTTTGCTCCCTCCTGGGTGCCTCCATTGCTGCTTCCATGGGAGGTGACCCAGTGGCAGCCTAGAAACTGGTTTTGCAGAGACAGAAAGATCAGTTTGCCCCATTCAGGGAGGGCAAGAAGCACATTGGCCTTGTTGGAGTCATCTTTTGATTGACAGGAATCACACCCTAACTGAGAGGCTCCCATAGTGCTGGCAGAGTGTAGCCATTTCTCAAACAATGTAACAAAATGATCAAAATAAGTAACAAAAGCGCGCTGGTGGAGTTCCTGCTCATCCTCAGACCCTTCCCCTCCTTCCAGTCTAGTCTGTGTTCTCATCACCATGAGGGATGGCCCTAGCCCTGGCCAGGGCCATGTTTCTGAACTTGTATCTCTAGTGGCATGTGCCCCAACCTAAGTCACCAGGGCTTTCTGTCTTTGGAACTGCAGCTCTGAGCTCCCAGTTACAAACCCTTACTTCAGCAGAGATAAGTACGCTGCAAGCCTCAGCACAGTGCCACTTCTCAAAGTGTGTGGGCAGTGGCCACAGATAGGCAGTTGGTTTTTTTTTTTTTAAGGGCATATTTTAATGGTTCATTTGAAGCTCCCAACTGTTTTATTTTTCCTGTGCTGGAGAGTCAACCCAGAGCTTACTGCAAGTGCTCTACCACCAAGCTACAGCCCAGCCCTTTCTTTTTCTGAGTTTGTCTTGAGACAAGGTCTTGCTAGGCTAGGCAGGGCTTGGATTTAGAATCCTCCTGCCTCAGCCTCTAGAGTAGCTGGGATTATAGACCTGTGCCACCATGCTGGGCTTGGTGAGGGTTTAGCACTGTGAACACCAGAGAGGATGATCACCTCATTCCTTTGTCCCTTTACTTACTCATTTTTTTATGATGCTGGAGATTAAATGCAGTGTCTTATATATGCCAGACAAACTCTACCCCTGAGACACTTACATCCCCAGCTTCATTCCTGGTTTTTTTCTTTTAATTATTATAGTATGTGTGTGTGCGCACGCACGCGTGTGTATGTCCAAGATAGTATGTTCATACACAGGAGATGCATGTGCATGCTTACATGTGTGGAGGCTAGAGAACAACTTTGGAGTCACTGCTCCCATTACACCTTTATGTGGTCACTGGGCATTGAACTCAGGTTGACCAGTCTAGCCCATTGAACTCAGGTTGACCAGGCTAGCCCATTGAACTCAGGTTGACCAGGTTAGTTTGGTAAGTACTTTTACTCACTGAACCATCTCACTGATCCTCATTCCTGTTGGTTTTTATAATACTTTTGGTTTTGCTTTTATTTTATTTTTATGTGTTTTGTCTACATATGTGCCTCATGCCCACAGAATCTTAAAAAGGCTGTTGGACTCCCTTGAGCTGGAGTTACAGACAGTCGTGAGCCAGTACGGGGATGCTGAGGTTGAACCCAGGTCCTCTGGAAAAGGAGCCAGTGCTTTAATTACTGGACCTGAATGAGCTGTGATCTGTCCTTCATGTACCTAGTGTTGAGTCAGGAGTCAGGTTCTGGTGTCTTTGCACTCTGAGTCTTTGAGTGTTCTGGCCACCCAGTATCAACCAAAGGGTAACTGCTGTCAACACAGGTAACTTTCTGTTCCTCTCTGCTGTCAGGTCTTGCTCTCTCTGGCTCTCTTAGCCTGAGCCACAGTGCCATTATGTGTCCCATAGAAACTTCCCTGATCCTGGGCTTTAGAGGCATAGTGACCATTTGTGGTTCCCTGGTCACCTTATGACTGCAGACTCTGCTCTGAGTCCCTAAGGAAACCAGCCCTATTTCTGGGACTTAATAGTTGGGGCTTTCACTTTTGGAAAGTGGACAGTCCTTACAGAACCTGAGAGTTAAACTATGTATTGGAGCTCTCTTTGTGGTCAGGGTGTGTACAGCGGGCAGGCAGTAGGGATTGAAGTCCCGAAACATTGTGATTAAACATGTTTTGCAGTGGTTAGTGTGTAATCTTCAAATGCCAGGAAGAACAAAGACACCCTTGCAGGGCTAAGAGGCACCCTGGAGCTGCCTTGGAGAGGAGCGTGGAGTGGGTCCACAGTAGGCTGGGTAGTGTTTGTACAGTTCTGTGCACACAAGATGGCTTTACACACCTGGTCATACTATCTCTGATCTGTTTCCCAGGAGACTTGGAATCACAGACTGTAATCTGCCAGGTTGGCAGCTTCCAGTTAGTGACTAGCATCCTCGGTTCCACACTCTTTCTAAGACCTTCTTATTGTGGTATAATATACATAGCCAGAACTTGCCATTCCAGCCAGTACTTTCTCTTTTTTAAAGACAGGATCTCTGGCCTGGTAGTGGTTATACACCTTTAACCCCAGCACTCGGGAGGCAGAGGCAGGTGGATCTCTGTGAGTTTAAGGCCAGCTTGGTCTACCAGCAAATTCCAGGATAGGCAGGACTATATCAAGAGACCCTGTCTCAAAAAAAAAAAAAAAAAAAAAAAAAAAAAAAAACCTAACGAAATAATAAAAGATGGTATCTCACGATTCCCAGGCTATCCTCAAGCTCACTGTAGTTGAGGATAGCCTTGAACTTCTGGTCCTCTGGCCTCTGCTTCCTGAGTGCTAGGATTAAAGGCTTGGCCGCAGCCAAGTTTTGTTTGTTTGATTTATAATTTTTATTGTGGATATGCATGATATATGTATGTGAGCATATATGACACATGTGGAGGTCATGGGAAGCTTTGTGGAGTTGGTTGTCTTCCTTCCACCTTTCCAAAGTGTTCTGGAAGGTTGAATTCAGATCATCAGCCGCAGCCACTCGCTATCCTGGCTAACTAGTTGTGTTACTTTGAAATGAAACTTTATATTCATTAAGCAATAAAACAGTACAGGTTAACAACAACTGCCCATCCCCCCACCCCACTTTATCATCTGCTTTCTTTCTGTGACTGTGATTTTTCATATCCTCATATTGTGTTTGATGGGACCATAAACTGTGTTTATTCTTGTGTCTGGCTTATTACACTTAGAAATGTGTAAGTGTATCACACACAGTAATGCTGCTTTCCTTCAGAGGAATACATGTCAAGAGTTTGTAGGCAGAGCAGATTTATCTGAGGCAGTGGTGCTAAAGGTAGTTTTAGTGCTTCTGTCTGGAGCTCTTGTCTCTGCTTCGAGGACCAGCAAGGTGTCCTATGTAGACCTGCTCCTGATGGCTGCCTTCCAGGGCTTTCTGTCATTTTAGGTGCTTCTGTGTCCTCATAGGTCTGTCTCTTGTGGCTTCTGCTCTGCTTCGGCTATTCTGACTTGGTGATGCGTGGTAAGCATAGTCTTGTGCCATCATGTTCAACAGAGGGCAAGCCGGACTTCCGGGGTTTTGGTCCCTTTCAAGCAGGATTCTGACTATGAGGGTAATGGATGGCCAGAGTGAAGGCCACCTGCGTTGTCCTGAAGTCTGAGGGACATGCACTTGTGTGAGCATGCATGTGTGAGTGCATGCGTATGTGGTGGTAGTGATGGTGGTGTGTGTGTGTGTGTGTGTGTTGCTTTTGCTGTTTCAGGTCTGGGAGCCTGAGAGGCAGGCCGAGAGCTTGCCAGCAGCCCCAGAGTGAGAGTGCATGACCTTACCACAGGTCTCCACCTGGCCATATTTTGGTTGCCTCCTGGTTACTGTGGAAATAGAAGAAGCACTGTATATGTGTATGGGGTATCCATATATGTATGAATGTGTGTCTGTGTGTGTCTGTGTGTGTGTGTCCATATATGTGTCTGTAGAAGTGTATCTGTGTGTATGCATGTATCTGTGAGTATGAGTATGTCTGTGTGTTTATATGCAGATGTATCTGCGTGCAAGTGTCTTTATCTGAGCACGTCTATGTATGTATGTCTGAGTGTGAGAGTGTCTGTGTGTAGGGCTGTGTCTACATGAGTGTATGTCTCTGTGTGAGAGTGTATCTATGTGTGGAAGTATGTATGTGTATGTCCGTGTCTCAGAGTATGTATGAGAGTGTCTATGTTTGTACATCTGTGTGTGTGTACATCTGTGTATCTATGTGTGGGACTGTGTGTGTATGTCTGTGTGAGAGTGTATCTATGTGTGGGACTGTGTGTGTATGTCTGTGTGATAGTGTATCTGTGTGTGGGAGTGTGTATGTATATAGGAGTGTATTTATGTGTAAAAATATGTCTGTATGGGAGTGTGTCTTTGTGTGAGTGTAAGTTTGTTTCTGTGTGTGGGAGCAGGAACTGCTACTTAGAGATTCTGCTGCCATTTGTGGTGATGGCCCTGGAGCCGCCCTGGTGCTGGCGGCCCGGGAGCCCGCCCCGATGGCAGCACAGTCTGTATCCAAGGCCTTGTCACTGCCGACTGACTACAGCGCCCCTGCCACATTTTTGTTTGGCAGATTTATTTTTGCTAAGTGCTTTATTATTTTTTATGAGCCCAGAAGCACAGAAATCCAAGGAATCTGCCTCTTATGCCTCTTGCTGAAGCAAACAAAAAATGTAGACCTATAGGCGACCTCTCGCCTCCTGTGACCCCCCACGGAATTCCAGGAAGCGACCACTGGGGCTCTGACCCCACCAAGTGCTGCGCCCTGACTTCTGCTTCTTGGAGTCCTGCCGGCAGTTGCCTCCCACAGCCAGTGCCTCTGACTTATCTTTGTAGATTCACTAGAAGTCGGGGGAGGTGACACGTGAAGGGGGCCAGCTTCCACCCTTGTGATTGATCACAGTATCAATCACAAGGCAATGGGACACCTCTTCTGACCTTCACAGGCACCTGCACTCACACGTGTGTGTGTGTGTGTGTGTGTGTGTGTGTGTACATAAACACACATACACATAAATAAATAAATATTTTTTCAAAAATTGATAAGTATACTCACTTCCTCTGTCCCTCTGTCCACTAGCGTGGCTTGGGCTGTTGGCCTCAGTGGAGACATGTATTAGCCAGACCATCCCCTTCACCTGTCCCACAGTCACATAGAGAATAAACAGCATCTGTCCCACTGACCCGCTTCCTTCCTGAGGAACACTTTCAGCGTTACTACCTCTGAGAGTAGTGCATCATGTCCCAGGAGCCTAGAATCTCTGAGACTTCTGGGTCACTTCTCTCACCATCTCCACCCCCAGCGGCCTGCAGAGATGAGGACAGGCTGCGGCCGCAGCTGTGGGTCCCAGGCATTGACTCACATTCCTCCAGATAGCCATGGCCATTTTTGGAGGGGCAGAATTTAGACACTGAAAATAACTGGGATTTAGCTGAAATTCCAAAGTGGAATGCAGTGACCCTGTTCTCATTTTTAGAAGTTTTTCCCCGACGACTGTGTAGTGCAAAATAGCCCGAGCGGGCTGGAGAGACAGACGTCTCGGAGGTTAAGAACACTTGCTACTCTTGCAGAGGACCTGAGTTAGTCCTAGCACCCATGTGCGGGTGGCTCATGATGTCTGTAACTTCAGCTCCAGGGCAATGGGACACCTCTTCTGACCTTCACAGGCACCTGCACTCACACGTGTGTTTGTGTGTGTGTGTGTGTGTATACATAAACACACATACACATAAATAAATATTTTTTCAAAAAGCAGCAGAAGTCAGTTCTGGAGCCAAGATCCCTAATGGACGTTGCCAAGTGCACATTACCACTGTGGAGGACCCATGACTATTGATGGTGGATTGTATTAGCTGCATTGCTGAGGGCCTTTTGGCTCTCTTAATGCCTGGCCCCATTTACTGCTGCAGCATACACAGGTCTGAAGATATACTGTCTGTGATGTGGTCTTGGTATAACATGTATCCAAGAGAACAGGCGTCCTCTGGTGTTAGTGTGCAGTCCTTGGACGCTCTGCACACTCACCAGAGGAAAGGGCCTGAATACGAGCTTGCAGCCCCTGCTACTGTGCCCAGTCCCTAGCCCCAGGAACCCAGATGGGATAGCCCTTACTACACAGCCACCAACTATTCACTCCCCAGTGTTAAGGGACTTTCACTATGGCAGCTTTATTCTTGGTACCTCCTTCCCAGAACACCCAGGGCTCCACTTCCCACATTGGGATGCTCTAGGAGTAGGAATGGGGGAGCCGTGTGAATTGGGGTATATGAGGCCCTAGCTCGTGCAGAAGTCCTGAGCTCACAGCTATGGGACTTGGGCTCTGGAGATGGGCCAGGGAAAAGGCTTACCGTGTTACTGTGCCTTCTGAAGCTTGGTGTCCTCATTCCCCCATTCTTAGGAACAGGCTGTCAACTGCTCAGAGCCACCATGCCTGTTACTACAGTTCTTAACTGGACCTCAGCTTCTCCTCAGCTCAGCAGGCGTATGCCTAGGGCAAGCTGGCTTGCAGCCTAGATCCTGATGCATTTGCAAGCTTTCTTCAGGAGTTCCTGCCATCTGTGAGGCCGGTCTGGGCAGGGCCCTGTCAGCATCTGAAGGAGTTATGAGCACATTAGCTCTCTCTGTGGAGGTTGGAGCCTGGTCACCTGGCTGCTAGGTGACAAGGGATAGAATTTATTCGGTATTCTATGGAATGATGCAAATCCCCTGGAGTTGTTTGGGGACAGTGGGATATGAACATAGTATTAATGTCACTCTCAGTTTTCATATTCTACTGGGGATTTTACACAAACCCTGTTGGTAAACTGTTGGCCTAGCATGCATAAAGGCCTGAGTTCAATTCCCCAACAGTACATAAACCAGGCATGGTAGTGTGTGCCTGTAATCTCAAGGTTCTTGCAAAGTAGAAACAGGAAGCTCGGGAGTTCAAGCTCATTCCTGGACAGACTGTGATACATGCAACTCTGTCTTAAAAAATATATATTGCTGGGCGGTGGTGGCGCACGCCTTTAATCCCAGCACTTGGGAGGCAGAGGCAGGCGGATTTCTGAGTTCAAGGCCAGCCTGGTCTACAGAGTGAGTTCCAGGACAGCCAGGACTACACAGAGAAACGCTGTCTCGAAAAACCAAAAATAATATATATATATATATATATATATATATATATATATATATATATGAAAATAAAATATTTTGTTCTACTTTCCATATTACCCAGTATGCCCCACACTTTAGGCCACAAATGGTGGTCCCTGCCAGTATCTGTTGGGGGTGGAGAGAAGGCTCAGGTTCTTTCGTCAGTCTGTCAGACAGGACCTGCACGCTCAGGGTCAGAGTGCAGAGACTGCTCGGGAGAGTTCTGCACTGTTCGAGCTGAGTCAGGAGCAGTGTCAGCAGTGTTATGTTTAGATGCTTGCGTTACCTCGATGCTTTGTGCACTGATTCTGTTACCGGGCCTTTCACATGGCTGGGAGAAGTGGGTTTAAAAGGGTGTGTAAGCTCCTCACAGAAGCAAGGAAACAGGTTCAGAAGGCTGTGCCCGCTCTCCAGGTCACACGGTTGACCCTGGTCAGACTGAGACTAATGTCCATTCCATTTCCTGAAGCTCCTGACCTGGGTTAAGTCAGCTGAGGTCTCCCTGGTATTCACTGAGATGCCATTTTGGCAAGAGGCAGCTGGACTGCACAGTTTCCAGGGTTGGCCTTGTCAAGCACTGAGACTTCCGCTTTTGTACAGTTCAAGTTGTCCTGTGTGTGTGTGTTTGTCCCTCCTAGCCTCAGATGGATGTCTATGTGGGGTTGTTGGTGTTTGGGCCTCAGACTTACACTCGAATTTTTATTTCAGGACATAACTTGGCAAGATGAACACTCGGCCCCATTCTCCTGGGAGACAAGGGTAAGTTGAATTAAATTTAGATGTATTTGTCAATTTTGAAAATATTTGAATATCTGTAGATTTTCTTTAAATGTTCAATGGGTGCAAAAGGGTATGTGTGGTTCTTAATGCTGGGCTACAGTTGACAGACCGTGATGGTAGAGCAAAGGGGGACTTTGGGGAACTGAACTTCTGTAGGTCTGTCAGTCCCACAATGTCCCATGGTATCTCTGAGGCCCCTGGGTTCCCTGTGGTGAACTCAGCCTCTGGAGTTGCTCTGTCAGGGGACTTCTCCTTCTCCATACTTTAACACCAGTGTTTGGTACTTTGGCGGTGGATGGCCCTTGAGGCAGCTCAGAGCCCCTGAGGTGACTCTGGTTGGTTTGTGCACACGTACACATATCCAGATACACATGGACACATGGAATCGGACCCTGGTCCCCCAGTCCATCATGTATGGGTTGCCATTACCGCCAGAGAGAGCATCAGGCTCTCTTCAGGAAGTGGCCCATCTCCCCTGTTGTCCAGGAGAAGGGCCTTAGCAAGCAGCAAAAGCACAAAGTAGCAAGTGTCCATAGGCAAGGAGAGGTGAAAGCCACAGTTTTCTAACTTCTCCTTTTAACATGGTTTTGGTGGTGTGGCAGAAGACACAGCTGTGTGTCTTAACCGGCTTCCATGCACAGATAGTTTGAAAGCCATGTTTCTTAGGTTTTCGCTCTTCCCTGCTGCTTCTGATCACAGCCCTTGTCCTAGCTGACCCTGGCACCCAGGGACCTGTGGAGAGGGAGGCTTAAGGCCGGGAACATTGATTGAGTCCTAAGGGTCCTTGAGAGGCTTCTTCTCCTCCAGACCAAGCCTTTGGATCCACGAGGACTTGGAGGGCTGGAACAGCCGCACCATCCGTGCCATAGACTGCATCCAGCACTCTCTGCCTGACCTAAGTGGGGTGAGGCAGCCTTGTCACTGATCTGTGACATTTGAGGTTGTTCTCATGTGTAAGGACACAAGCATCCATTCCCATGAACATGTTCGCCTAGCAAATATGGCTTCCTCCAGCCCTTCATAACCACCTTATAGTTGATGAATATCCTAAAGGTACTGACCTCTGTATCACAGGTTTTTAAGACTGAGACTCACTATGTAGCCTAGGCTAGCCTCAAGCTAATATCCCTCTGTCTTCAATTCCTCAGTGCTGGGATCACAAGTGTGTGTTACCATGCCCAGCCCCTTTAGGGCGTTTTAAATTTCTGCTGTAGAGTATTGAAGAACTCAGATCTATAGTGATAACCTTGGAGTTTTAGTTTCTTTGAAAAACACAGAAATATAGAAAGTGTTTTTGTTTTAATCCCAGGTATTCGGTGTGGGGCTCCTTCAGGTCGTCCATAGTAGCTGACTGTGATTTGCCTTGTGCTCTAGCAGGGGCGTGATTTTGCTAGGGGCAGCTAGGATTCTGTGATTGTGTGAAGCTTGGAATTCTGGGCACTTTTCAGAGGGTGTATAAATGCTAGGGCCCTGACAGGCAGACTGGGTTGTTCGTTGTTTAGTTGTTGTTGTTGGTAGTGGTTGCAGTTTAAGTAGTCATTTGCAAAGAAGAAAAAAGCAGGAGGAAGAAGAGGAAGAAGAGGAGAAAGAGGAGGAGGAAGAAGAAGAAATAATTAGATATCTTTTTTTTTTTTTTTTTTTTTTTTGGTTTTTTCGAGACAGGGTTTCTCTGTATAGCCCTGGCTGTCCTGGAACTCACTCTGTAGACCAGGCTGGCCTTGAACTCAGAAATCCACCTGCCTCTGCCTCCCAAGTGCTGGGATTAAAGGCGTGCGCCACCACTGCCCGGCAATAATTAGATATCTTATGGTGATGATAAAACTTGCCTCAAGGACCCCATTCCCCCAGTCAGCAGGAAGTAGTCTAATAATAATGTCACCTCCTTACTGACCCCTGGGTTTATTCAGGGATCTCTTTCCTTTCCTTTTCTATCAGTTTTTCTTATCTAGTGTTAGGGGGTTGAAAGAGCAGAAGAAAAGGGGGTAGAGAAGAGTGGAAAAAAGAAGAACCCACAAAGTATCAAGATCAGCTACATTGATCTGCACAGAGCGTTGGGAATGGAGGCCGTCGGCAGGGGAGCAGGCCGGGGCTGCCTGGGTGCTGTCTCTGCCCTCACCTTCTTCAATGTAACCCTAAAGTTTTTGGAGGCAGAGCAGGGAATGTAGTGTGGGGGGACTTTTCAGAGCCGTGAACGGCTGCCCCTTTCACTCCTTAGTCGCTTCAGAGTTGCTAAAGCCTCCCCGCTTGCTCCTCCTCAGCCAGGACCTCAGGGGATCTTCACCTCTGCTTCTACCAGTTGGGCTGTGATCCTCTTAGGGACTGTCTTAGTTAGGGTTTTACTGCTGTGCACAGACACCGTGACCAAGACAACTCTTATAAAGGACAACATATATTTGGGGCTGGTGTACACGTTCAGAGGTTCAGTCCATTATCATCAAGGTGGGAACATGGCAGCATCCAGGCAGGCATGGTGCAGGAGGAGCTGAGAGTTCTACATCTTCGTCTGAAGGCTGCTAGTGGAAGACTCACTTTCAGGCAACTAGGATGAGGGTCTTAAAGCCCACGCCCACAGTGATGAACTTACTCCAAGAGGGCCACACCCACTCCAACAAGGCCACACCCACTCCAACAGGGCCACACCTCCTAATAGTGCCACTCTGTGGGCCAAGTATATATAAACCATTAAAGGGACTTAAAGGTGACCTGGGACCTCCATCAAGAGCCACATACAGGAGATGGCTTTAGTGAGGGTGGGGCTCTGGTTTAAGCGCATGGTGGGAGATCAGACCCCATGGCCTGCAGACCCTTATGGATGGTGACCTCACTGTCTGCTGTCATCCATCCAAGCACTTTCCCAGGGCTGGTGGCCCAAAGCTGCACCATTCAACCTGTGATGCTGTGGGTCAGAGCAGGGCTCAGCTGGGCTGTTCTTGGTGGCCCTGCTAGGATTGATCCTTGCCACCCAACAAACACCTCAGGAGAGCCTGAATCACATACCTGGGTGGTGACAGCCACAGTGAGCCAGCCTAGGTTTCTGGCACAGTGTGGCAGTGACGTATTTGGGTTGTGAGTGTCCCTGAGGCCTCTTGGTAGGATGGGAACTCAGTGAGCCTGCTTTGTTCCTGAGTCAGTGTCTAGCTAGAGCGTAGGGGGGGGGATGGGGGAGGGTGGGAGAGAGAGGGCTGGGGGTGGAAGGTGGAGAAGGTAGGAGGGTGTAAGAGGGTGGGAAGGGAGCATGCTAGAGCATGGGTGAGGGTGGGAAAGAGAGGGTTGGGGGGTGGAAGGTGGAGACAGTAGGAGGAGGGAGTAAGAGGGTGAGAGGGGAGGGGTGGGAGGGGTGGGAGTGGAGGGTGGGGAGAGGGGATGAGAAGGGGAGGGGGTGGGGCAGGTTTGCTGCAGGTTTAAAGCACGTTTGGCACCTGGGATGATCTTCTTTCCACTGTCAATTCTGTGACAATTCTTGCCACTTCAACTGCATCATCTACTGACCTTTGGGTTTTTTTGTTTTTTTTTTTTTTTTTACATTTATTTATTTGTTTGTTTGGTGTGTATGCACACCGTGGTATTTGTATGTGGAGATCAGGTGACAGTTGGGAAGACTTGGTTCTCTCCTTTCACTATGTAAGTTCTGGGTATTGAACTCAGTGTTGGGCTTGGCTGCAAGTCACTAACCTTTTTCTCCGAGTTCTCTCAACTACCTTCCCTTCCTCCCTTCCTCCCTTCCTCCCTTCCTCCTTTCTTCCCTTCCTCCCTTCCTCCCTTCCTCCCTTCCTCCCTTCCTCCCTTCCTCCTTTCTTCCCTTCCTCCCTTCCTCCCTTCCTCCCTTCCTCCCTTCCTCCCTTCCTCCCTTCCTCCCTATTTCTTCCCTTCCTTTCCTTTCTCTTTCTTTCTCTCTCTCCCTGCTCTCTCCTTCCATCCCTCCCTTCCTCTTTCTCTCTCTGTCTTTCTTTTTTCCTTCCTTTCTTTCTTAGTTTCCATATAACTCAGACTAGTCTTGGACTCATTATGTAGCCCAGGCTGGCCTCCAACTCCTGGTGATCCCCATAATCCCAGCAACCCTCCTGCTGCAGCCTCCCTGGTCCTGGGCCACGACTCCTGCCCTGTTTGTTTTTGCAGGACTGGGGACTGGACCTAGGTGAGCTTACTGCTGGGCTATATCCCCAGTCTAGTTTTATTAATTCTGATGTGCACATAATGTAAAATTTACTGGTACTCAGGTACCATTCACCTTGTTTTTGAGACAAGATCTCTTGGTAACTTGGAACTTGCAGGTTCAAGGCAGCCAGTAACCCCTTGGATCCACTGTCTCTCCTTCCCTGGCACTGGGGTCACAAGCATACAGACTTCACTCACCTTTCTGTTTTGTTTTTCAATATTATGTGAGTGTGTTTCAGGCTGTACGCACACGTGAGTGTGAGCGCAGGTACCTACAGAATTCAGAAGAGCTTCTTAGATCCCCTGGAATTGGAGTGACCGGCAGTTACTGGCTGCCCAGTGTGGGTGCTGGCAACCAGACTTGGGTCCCTAGGAAAGCAGTGTGCTCCCTTACTCAGCTTGGGAGACATCTCTTCAGCTCCAGTGTTTTGTTTCTTTAAATATGGGTTCTGTGATCAAACTCAGGTCTCTGCTTGAAGGACTAATTGAGGAATCTCTCCCACCCCAATTAACTACTTAAAAAAAATGTCTACATGTGAATGTATTTATTCCACATGTGTGCCTAGGTTGCCTGGAAGGTGTTGAACCCCGTAGAGCTGGAGTTACACGCGCTTGTGAGCCGCCAGCCATGGGTCCTGGGGATGGAACTTGGAATCTCTGAAAAGAGAGGTCCACACTCTTGTGACCCTCTGCCCTAGACCCTTCCATGTTTCCCTTGTGTTAGAATATTGTGCAGTTCCTTAGTTCAGTGGAGCCAATGCTGCCCCCTCACCGTATCCTACAGGTCTCTCTGAGGCCCTTGGCTCCCTCACTGCATCCCTGTCCTTCCTTCTTCACCAGTGTCCTGGATGGAGTCCGCCCACCTTCCCTTGAAGACCCCCACCTGCAGCTGCTGTATACATCTCGTTTCTGACTGTCCCAACCACACCCATGTGGAGGCTGTGCTGGGCATGTGGTACAGCGTCTCACATGGTCCATCCATTTGAAAGGAGTAGCCAAGGCAGGGGAGACAAACAGGGAAGTTCTCTGCCTAAGTTGTGCTCCCAACACAATCCTACCCATTCTCTTGAGGGACACGTAGATGTCCGTGTCTCTGTCACAGGTCTGAGGGCTAAGACTTCCATCTGTAGCATTGACTCCTGCATACGCCTTGGCTCCTCCCTGCCTACCACTTCCTGGGTCATACAGTGACACAGAGTTTTTGCTGCCCTGGAGCCTGACTGGTGGGTGAGTATTTGCCCACCTCAGGGCTTCTAAACGAGGGGCAGTGTGTTTCTGCTCTTGGTCTGGACAAGTGCCTTGGATGTGAGGCGGATGGATTCAAGGCAAACCCAGCTGTGTCTCAAGCCGCGCGTTCGTGCTGGCTCATTCCTGTAAGATACTCCTCTGCTAATGTTGTGATTCTTAATGCTTTCTAGACACTCTCCCCCCACCCCTTCTCTTGGGAGGGCAGGAGAGAGGAACACATGCTTAGCGTCTGGCGGGCTGTTGGGGAGTTCTTCCGGTTCTGACCGTGTGCCCGTGTGCCCGTAGCCTTTGTCTTGAGTTTAGCTTTGCCAGCGGCTGCCAAGCCAAACAGTCCTTTTTAGTGGCGTGCAACTCCCCGCTTTGCTGAATATCACACATTCCTCTCCAGTGAGTGGGGCATAAAAATAGATGCTGGGCTCTGTTGTGGTCTTGCTGCTTTTAGAGTGGATAGAGCCAGCTGAGCCTTGGTTCCCCCACATGGGCTGACTGACCAGGTTGTAGGGAAGTCGGGAGCCCTGGGCATGGAGAGCAGATGGGGTACCACCAGGAGCTGAGGAGATTCTCGTCTTCTTCTTCTCTTTCTGCCTCCAAGATCACTGAAGGCAGTCAATTGAGCCCTGACTCTCTCTTCCTGCAGCCCATGTCATGACTATGACCTGGTGGCCACTGTCTCTTCCAGTTATCTTCTATGTAGTCCTTCTGCAGGTCCGGATTAGCGCCCTGGGCACTGAGAGCAGGCCATATGACTTTCTTCCCATTCCTGAAGAAGACATGTTTGGAAAAGCTTGTCCCTGGCCTTGTGTGTTCTGCCTGGTTTCCACCTTGGACTGTGTGGGCCCCAGGGAGAAGTGGCCTAGTCTGGTCTTCAAAACCAATGCTGTCTGGAAAAGTTGGGTGAGCTGCCATGGTAGCTCTTCTGTAACAAGAAAGGAATAGTGACTCTGTTCCTCATGTCATTTCTGTGGAGAGAGTTTCCCATAGTGCCACATACATAACAGATGTTCAGTCAACTAAGACTTCTGGACTGTTCTCCCCAAGTCTGTGGTGTGAAGTCAGCTAACTTCTGTGTCAGGGGTTGAGGTATGGGTAGTGTAGTCAGCCTGGGGCCTTCCATCAGGACCTGGGCTCTTTCTTACCTTGCTCTGCCCCATGGGGATTTAGTGCCTGTTTTCTCTAGGTGGACCCGTAGGCAGACTGAGCACCTCTGAGTGCACCTCTGGGCGTTCCCTCTGAGCTCTCCCTCTGGCTCTCAGGGCATAATCTGTGATGCTTCCCATGGGTTCTATTGTCCAGCCGCCACCCTGTTCCATAACCTTTCACAGGGTCTAGGGGTCCTGGGTCTGCCAAAGCTCTTCCCTCTTTACCTTCTGTGAGCCTGGAATTACCAGGTTGTGTCAGTAGCTGTGAGAGACAGCTGTAGAGTCAGTTTCCAGCAAGCCGTGATGGAAACCCCCAGAATGGGGAACTTGGGGCTACTCGTGACCTTGCTGAGCTCATTCTTTGGTTCTTCAGCTGAGCCAACATAGACAGGGACAGGGAACAAGTTCTTTCCCTCCTCCCATCCAGCTGCCAGATGGTACTTGAATACCTTCTCTTCTTATGGGGGCAGCGAAATGCCCTTCACCAGTAAGGAGGAGGTTGGCTTGTTAGAGGCTGGTCACACTTTATGTGCAGAGTTAAGGATCAAGAGAACACGAGGAGAGCTGGGGAGATGGCTCAGTGATTAAGAGCACTGACTGCTCTTCCAGAGGTCCTGAGTTCAATTCCCACCACATGGTGGCTCACAACCATCTGTAGTGGGGTCTGATGCCCTCTTCTGGTGTGTCTGAAAACAGCAATAGTGTGCTCACATACATAAAATAAATACATCTTTAAAAACAGAGAGACAACACAAGGAAAGGGGGAGCAGATGAGTTAGGATCTGCTGCCTCCTCTCCCTTTCTTCTCTCCCTAGTGCCCCCCTTTCTTGCTTGTTTGTTTGTTTGGTTGGTTGGTTTGTTGTTGTTGTTTGTACAGGGCGTTGCTGTGGCTTGTTGGCCTAGTTACTTCTATACAGCCCAGATTAGTGTCAAACCCACAGCAATCCTTTCTCTCTGCCTCTTGAGTGTTAAGACTGCAAGCAACAGCCACTATACCCTGCCTCTTTTCTTTCTTTTCTTCTTCTTTCTTTTCTTTACTTTTCTTTTGTTTTTTGAGCTAAGGTCTCTCTATTATATAGCTTTGGCTGTCCTGGAACTCACTACGGAGACCAGGCTGGCCTCAGATTCACAGAGAGATCTGTCTGCCTCTGCCTCCTGAGTGCTGGGATTAAAGGGGGCACGCACCACCATGTTTTCTTGTGTTTGCTTCCAAAGTTTCCAAAGCAGGTAGTTACCTCCTCCTGGCAGCATGGCCCCTCCAAGTTGACCTGGGAAGCTGCAGAGTACCTGGTCACCCCTGCCCCTCCCCCCGAGTTGATGGGAGCAGCTGTCATTTGGGCAGTGACACAACCTCAGACTCCAATCCTGGCTTCCCTCCTCAGTATCTGGCTGCCCACATGTCAGGATGCTTTATAATCCAGTCTTCTAAGCAAAGATCCCAGTAGGGAGTCAAACAAACAAAAAGCCTGGTGTGTCAAACTGCTTTTGTGCTGTGAGGCTAACTCCACAATTCCCAAATCAGAGTCAACCCCATCCCCGAGTTTTGGCCACTTCCAAAGTATTTTTAGCAGGTTGTTTACTTAAAGAAACCATTAAGTCTGTCTGTGCCGAGCGGTCTTTGTGTCCTACTAGGGAATTTGGGGATAGGCAGTGTGCAGAATGCTAACCCAGAGATGATCCCGAGGCCTAGTGAGATGGCTCAGGAGGTAGAGGCTGGGGGATCCAGAGTTCAAGGAAGCCTCAGCAACAGAGAGTTTGGAGCTGCCTTGGGCTATCAGACCCTGTCTCAAAAAACAAGCAAACAAAACAACAACAGCAACAACAACAAAAACCAACCAAACAAAACCCCGTAAAAGTTACAACAGATTATGAAAGAATACAGGCAGGTCATGTGATGGACAGGATCCTGCCATTTCCGTGGGCACTGTCCTTGGTAAGCTCTGACTTTTCAGCTCTGCAAGCCAAGCCTTGGGGTCTCTTGGTCTAGACTGAAATCCCAGCATCAGGGTCTCCTAGTGGACTAGTGACCCGGGCAACTGATCACTCTGAGTCATGTCTGCATCTCTCAGCAGTCCTCACTGCTTATATAGGCATGTGAGGGAGGAGCCTAGTGAATTTGGTCAGTTTTAGGGATTTCCTAAAGCTATTGAGTTGTTTACTTCCTGAGTCTCAAGAAGACATGTACGAGACTATGGCACCAAAATGCAGTTTTGGGGGAAGGGGTTATGACTGATTTTTCTGAGCTTCTCTCTACTTTTCAAGCTTTAGTCAGTATCATTTATTATTTTACTTTTACAAGAAAGTGGTATAACGGTGCTGACGTGATGGGAAGTGAACTTTTCAGGATTGATTTTGAGATCGTGAATGGCAAGTTCCGCAGAGTGCAGGAAGACATCGCCTGCAGTTAGCTCTTCTTTGATGGGACACTAAGAATCCTTGGCAATGCTTTCTGTCAGGAACGCTCAGTAGCAGCATTTCAGAGGCCGCCGTGGTTGACTGGATATGGGTCAGGAAAGTGGTCGACCTGTGTGCTCAGATATGAAATACGGGCTTAGCTCACAGAGCTTCTCTTTGCTCTGTTTGCTGTGGGAAGCAGGACTCTGGTGTCTTCAGGACCCCCCCACACTCTTCCTCACCTGCCTGCAGCACCCCCTCAGGAAAGGCCAGAACTGTGGTGAGCCCAGCCATGTGCTCTCACAGCCAACAGGGGTCCTTGGCCACTGTTATGATTCTGGTCTTAGAGTTGTTCAGGGTTTGTCGTGATGGGGCTTGGCCTCATAACTCCTAATGTGTTTCAGGTAGGTAGTAATATCTGCTGTGAAAATAGTCACTTGGGGCCAACAGATAATCAGCTTACATTGTTACAGCATCTGTACATACATGAGGAAGTCTGTGTGTGAGCCAGACATCTGCCCCAGGGTGTTCCAAGACTTGCTCTCATTTGTCTCTTTTCTGTCTCCCCTCAGAGTCAGATGGAATTCAGCATATCCTCCTTATCCATCCAGGAGCCCAGCACTGCCACTATAAACAGTGATACCAGGCCCCTGGCCAAGGCTCCTCAGGGCACACAGGGTTCCAAACCTGCCCAGAGCAGCAGATCCTCTAGCCTGGATGCCCTGGGACCATCTCGAAAAGAGGAGGAAGCATCCTTCTGGAAGATCAATGCCGAGCGCTCTCGGGAAGGGCCTGAGGCTGAGTTCCAGTCCCTGACACCCAGCCAGATCAAGTCCATGGAGAAGGGGGAAAAGGTTCTGCCAGCTTGCTACCGCCAGGAGCCCGCCACAAAAGACAGGGAGGCCAAGCCTGTGCCACAGGAGCAGCAAACCCTCCTCAGTGTGAACGCAGAGCAAGAGGTGCCCCAGCTGCTGCAAGCCCCTGCCAGCTTGCTGCCCAAGGCTACCCACACAGAGTCCCCAGAGAAGCTACTGCCTCCTGCTGCCCAGCAGGATGAAGACGATGATGATGCCCTGTTCTCAGAGCCCACACTGTCGAAGGTGGGTGATGTCGCCAAGTTCACCTCAGAAGGGTTGTTGGGGATGTTCTTTCATGGATGACTGAGGGGAGCCCACGGGATGGGACAGCACTGATGTCCCCATGGTCTCCTTCCCCACCTTTGAGTTCAATTTCCAGAGCCCATGTTAAGAAGAAAAATCTGGGCATGGTGTAATGCTTATAACCCCAATACTGGGGAGCTGGAGACAGGTAGGTCCTTGTGCTAGGTGTTCAGACAGCTTAGCCTACTTGGTTAGTTCTAGGACAAAGATCGGTGTTGGACCATACTGGCTCAAGAGGAAGGGTTGAGACAGCTTTAACCCCAGAAACCTCAAAGACAGGATGGCAGGAGTTGGCTATCTCCCTTCCTCCCAACCTGGTGCCAGAAAGCCAGCTCCCCTACCTTCAACCCTAGTAAGAATTTACTGCCCTGACAGTTATCAGGTTTCAATTATTGGTTGACCTTATAAGGTCCCTGCACCCCTCCCCCCAGCCCCTGAGTATGTAGGTGAAGCATCCTTCCCACACCCCTGTCCTGGCCAATTGTACGCAGCCCCACAAACCTTCCCCTTAGTGACCCTGGCCACCTCCACCTCCCCAGTGGCATAAATGCCCCCCTCTCCCTCCACCCCTCCCCATTAAACTGAACCAGTTTCTCTGAAGCTGTTCCCAGGTGTATGTTCTTTGCCTGCACACTCACCACCAACCAAGACCCTAGGTGAACACACCTGTCCCTGCTAGGCTTCTCTCCTCCAGTCCAGCCCGGTGCACAGTGAGCCAGGCTACCCCAAGGGAGAAGAGGACACTGACTGGCAGATGTGTCTCTCCACTTTATAATGCTGTTCAGAAGCAGGAGGGCGCTTGTAGAGAACCAGGTTGTTCTTTGCCCCCAGAAGAATGCTTCTGGAAACGGCACACAGAGCTCCCTGGACTCTTGAGGGCTTGACGTTGGCTGTGACACAGTGTCACTTGCTCTGGATTTTGTGCAGCTTTCCGGTCTGTAGCACTGAGGTAAATTGAGGTCAGGGGCCCCTGAGGCAGAAGTAGCTTCTTTCATCTGGGTCATTATAAATGAAGCGCTGTCTTTAGGTTGTGTGTGGCTGAAACGGAGGCCTGCATCTTATTTTGTCTCCCATGTCCTCTGCAGATCAGCTCAAGTAACATCGTCCTGAAGACAGGCTTTGATTTTCTGGACAACTGGTAAATGGTGCTACCCAGAGACACAACCAGGAGCCCCCAGCGTGGCCCGCCGTGGTGTTCAGAGGAGAAGGCAGCACTGCCTGCGTATTTTCCTGTTTTTCTCTACTCTTTTTCTTAGTCTTTTGGAAACTAGGAAATGTTGCCAGGTTTTCCCTGTTTTTGGTAAAACCAAATAGATAAATATGCTATTTTCAATGATTTGATAACAAGTTTTACACTTGGGATTTTTAAACACTAGGAATCCAGTAAGCTTTGTAAATAAAACTTCTGTTCCCAGCTCCATCCTACCTTCCCTCCAACAAGGTTCCCTGACCAAGTCATAAAACGCAAAAGCAATTCTTTCTCCTCTCTTTGAGGACATCCTGGATGGATATGGACTGTTGGCTGTCACCGTGGAAGATTGATCTTTAAAAAATGTGCTTACCTGGTACCTCTTCCTTCACAGAAGCCAGGTTTGGCATTATGTGTCCTTCCCCTACCAAACTCATAGGAAACACTGCGGGTGGGTAGCAGGTGCCCTCTGAGCTGTCCCGGTGACATACCCAGAGCTCTCTCTGATCACTGTTTAAAAGCAGCTGCCCGTTATATCAGATTCTCCTTGTTGTATATAGAGCTGCAGCAGGTTCCTTGGCTTGGTAGGAAGTTATTAAAACAGGGTGGTGACAGCTGTGCTTGGACATCAGGGCTCTTCTGATTCACTAAGGTAGAACCTTCCAGAATGAGGCTCCCAGGTTTGAGCATCCTTTACCCCAGTCTGGCAGGGCTGTCTCCTGCAGGACACTCCTCCAGACCTGACCACATTTCAAGTGCGAGAGGCTTTCCTGATAGTTCCGGAAGCTTCCTCCTTGCATCCCCAAGAGCTCACAGCAGCAAGGCAGGGTGAGGAGCATGTGCCTCACCAGAATTTGCTGCCCTCTGTCCTCACCGCCCTGCCATGGCCCCTGGACTCCATGCACCTGTAGGATGCTGAGCAGATCTTTGAGCTCAGGGTGGCATGGTCTACCCTTTGCTACCACTCCGTTCTCCTCACCTGAAGCCTTAATCTCCAAGAGCCCTCCTCCCAGCGCCTGGTTTCATTACTGAAAGTATAGCCCCCTTAATGTCTGAAGTAGCTTCTGGAATACTCTATTTAGCTCCAAGGTAAAGCACATGGCAACTCCCCGGCCATTATCCCCTCCCCTAAGAAGACATGCCAAAGCCGTACTTAGCTGTACTTAGCCAATATTGATGTGCTACCTGCCAATTAGCTTTTGTCTGGAACCTCCCTCCTGTCCCCGTTTGCCTTCCTCCAGCAACTTTTGAGGAGTCATCTTTCGGCACTGTTTGTAGGGGAATTGATGCTGAGGAGGATTTGAAGCCTGTGCAACAATGTTTCCCTTCCCGGTGGGTCTGTGCTCCCATTGCATTGGCGTAGCAGGAGGAGACTCTCGGCTGTGTGTAGGCCCCCTGGGTGACTCTCACAGTGGTGCTCACAAGGAGTCCTCTGAAGAGCAGGTGGGAAGTCACAGATGGGGACCCCAGGAGGGATCTTAAAGGGCCCGCCTGACCTGGGGGTTGTCCTTGTACCTGGGCAGAGTCCACACCACACTGGCTTCTTGGTCTCCCCCAGGGAATATGTGGCAGTGACCAGGAAATCAGAACTATATTTACCATTTTCCCTTCCTCCATAATCATGATAAGTACATTCATTATTCTTCTCTGAAGCACATTCTTTGGCCAAAGCCAGTGTATGATGCTGGACTCCACTACATGCCCAGACTTAAGCTCCTGGGAGGCCGCTCCAGGACTCCCTGTCTTGCTCTCGGTGGCTGTGTCCAACAGAAGCTCTCAGGAACCCAGCCTCTGCTTTGTCCCTGAATCCCAGCCCTCTGGGTTGGATCCGATCCTGTCGGGAGCAGCGGAGTCTGCCTCCTGGCCAGGTGCACTCCTCATGCCTGAGTGAGAGCGCCTTCCATGCCTTCCATTCTTCACTCCGCCCTCTCCTTTGATACATACTTTCGAATCGAAAATTCTTACTGACAGCTTGTAATTTGGTCCTATTTTATACTCTAGCCTTTAATAAAGCCATTTTAAAAATGAGAATCAGGTCTGTCTCATTTTCTGCCATGTTCAGGAAGAGAATCAGGGTGCCGGCAGTTTAATGCCAAGTTCTGTTTCCTAAGAAGATGCAAAGAAATACTTGCTCACCCTAGATAGGTCACTAATAGACCAAAGAGAGGAATCCATCCAATTCTACTTAGTGAGCCAGTGAGTCTATTGGATGACTTACCAAAGTGGGCCCTGCAACCAGAAGGTCCCTTCTCAGTGTGGTGGATTATCTCAGAGCTCCATCACTGAGGAGTCCCCAAGTCAACCTCTCCCTCTATATTCTAGCTACACCCTTGCTCATGTGCATCAGGAGGGAGTGACACTGGAACCTCAGTTTGGTCCTTTGACATGACCTCATCTAGAGGTCATGTGTTCTAGACCTGTGGGTCATGGTCTGCACACAGCAACCCTGCTATGTGATGAGTGTCATGCCTGGAGGAGATGGTTCCACTACAACATGCAGTAAAGAGACTCACACTGGTGGGAGGTGGCCCGCCGGAGTCTACACCATCCCTTCTGCAGCGGGTAGAGGTGATGGCTCAGTGTGCCTGCCCAGCAGATGACTCTGTCCTAGAGATGTAACCAGAACACCAGACTTCACACTGCCCCTCACGTCTGCCCGCAGGGATGAATCTTGAAACTGAGTTTTGTCCAGAGAGCCAGGGATCCCAGAACAAAGGTGGTCAGTTATTTAAGTCGAGTTTCACATGTTGGTCAGATGGTCAGCCACGGCTCTGAGGCTCACATGAGGAGGCTTCTGTCATTGTATCCCCTGCACTGGGTCCTATTTACTGTCTCTGTGCAAACGCTATTGGATTTGCTTGCACACTCCCACAGCCAGTGAGCCTTGCTTTCCCCTCAAGGCAGCACTCAGGGCGAACACAGAGTAGCAAGCCGTGCACGAGCAGTGTGCACACGCCGAGCTATTGGCAATGTATAGAGATACACATTGCCTCTTACCGTACAAAACCAAATGTGTCCCCATCTGTCACTGTGCCCTTTCAGGGGGATCATAGGGCCCTCAGACGACTGGAGCTAGAGACAGACTTCCCGAAGAGAGTGCACTGACCCTAGAACAAATGCTGAATTCCTCCATGCCCCCCTGATGAGTGAGTACAGTTGAGGTGAATTTTTGTTTTGGAGTGGAAGAAATTCAATATCTAGCCTAGTTAATTAGTCTGATCCTGCTTGTTGACAACACAGCGTGACAAATTGCCAAGTGCAGATGGGGACATTCCAGATGTCATTTGTTTTTTTTTTTTTTTTCTGAGACCAAGTTTCTCTGTGAAGCCCTGGCTGTCATGGAACTTCATCTATAGACCAGGATGGACCAGGATGGGCTATATAGAGCCCAAGAGATCCACCTGACCTCTGCCTCCCAAGTGCCAAGCTTAAGGCATTGCCAGCTGGCCAGATGTCACTTTTCAAATAAACTTTCATTGATGCAAAATATAGCTCTTACCTCAAATGGAATAAGATAGCCCTTACTTCCACCTCCAGGGTCCTTCCTGCCTAGGTCTTGTCAACTTTACCTCTCTGATCCCGTTTCAGACCCTACTGTCTGCCTGCCTTCTGTAGGCCTCCCTGGCTGCAGGCTCCCTGCAGTGGGTTGCCTCTCTTGCCCTTCTGTTCTCTGGCTTCTCAAGCAAGGACTCTATAGAGGGATATCAAGTTCCACTCTCAAACTGCCCCTCCAAGCCTACTGGCTCTTCCTGAGAAAATGCTGGTGCCTTGAAGCCATAGAATAAATGGGGGGCAGGTACAGTGTAGAGATGCCCCCACCTGACCCTCGGGCAGCTGGAGGGGCTCGTGGGAGAGTGTGGTCTTCAGCCCCTAGGCTCCAGCTCTGCCTGGCTTTCTTGCTTGTAACAAACTTCTGAGACAGCAAGGCTTCATGGCTCCCCGGAAAGCAAGCCAAGCTGTCCGTCTCTCTGGGAACCATAGTGCCATCCTCCTCTGCATCGAAGCAGTCAGAGCTGACTTGGCATTCTGTGATCAATGGATTCCATGGGTCTGTGTTTCTGGAATGTTTGCTTCCTCGTCTCCTTGGATCAGTGAGCTGGCTCTTGAGATCTGGCCCTGTCGCTCTGCACTGCCACTTGGGAGAGTATGTCATCCCATGAACCCTCTGCTTTCTGGAACCTCAGCGCTCACCAAAGCCCTCTTCAGGCCCTGGGTTATATGCTCACTGGGTGACATGTGAGTTATTCAATGACATGTGACAGGGATAGCAAGCAGAGAAATAAAACTAAGAGGCAGGCACAGGGCTGACATATACCAGGACTCATGACAATCTGAGTGGCCTGGCATTGAGGCATCCTGACATCAGGTTTCCTGGAACCCTTTTTGCTTTGGGTCTCTGTGACTCCCATGCTGCTACCCTTCAGAGTCACGTACAGCATCACCACAGCAAGCCTTTCACAGCCAACAATGCTAGCGAGAAGCACAGATTGCTGTTGAGGACATAGCCGGACAAAACTTGCCAGGACCCTGTCACCAGCCAGCTGGGTCTCTTCTAGGCAAATTACTCTCAGCCTCCAAACATCACTGGTGACTCACGAATCTATTTTTGAATTTTCTAGATTGGATTTTTAACCCAAACTGGCGGCAGTGTCTATTCTAGGTTAAGAATGACTGAGTCATGTTATATGCCAGGATTGCCCTCTGGTTATGACAAGAAGCCCCCTTGCCTGTTCATCCACTGGAATGTGAGCTCCCTGGGCTGGGGTCTTGAAAGGTGTTCCACATGGTTCCTCTCTCTCCAGGCTTGTTGAAGGCTCTCAGGACTTCCCATCCTCTTCCTGTGTGCCATGGCCACAGCAGGAGGTGGGAAGGGTAGGAAGGAAACGTCTCCACTTGGGCTCCTCTGGCTCACAGGAATGCTCAGGGCAATGTGGTATGTGATGGAGAGGCAAGTCACTACTCCTAAAAAGGTGTTAGGACATGAGAGTCCCACTCAGAGGGGTGGAGTCCATGGTGAAGGAAAATGCCTTTCTCCGTTCCCCTCCTAACCCAGCTCTGGTGGTTCAGCTTAAACTGAAAAATGCTCCATTGTTTACTCTGGAACCTCCTAGGGACTAGTTAGCCTGTGTAAGACACGATGTCCATCAAGGGTGAAGCATGCTGTTCTCTATGGTGTTAGCCACAGCTGCTAGCTCGCCTGCTGCATCCAGGCCTCAGCGGACCCTGAGCTGCTTCCCCCTGGAAGTGGAGTGGAGCACAGTCCCTGTAGGGCAGAATCACCAGATCACTAGATCCAGAAGACTCTGCACAAGGCAAGCAACAGAAGCAATGTGCTGAGAAAGGCCTCACCAGAACTGGGGTCTGAGGGCTGGTCCTGGCCAGCAAATGATCAGCCCATTCTCTGCAGCTCAAGGGACAGGGGCAGGCAGGGTCACCTGCAACCCTTAGGGGTGTCAGAGAACCTGCGTTCCAATGAAAGGGCCTGTGAGTTCTTGCCTGTCACAGTTCCCAGAGAATGGGACCCAATTCTCAGTTTCTTTACTGGTTCTGTCAAGAATGCATATATTTCACAGAGACACTTGTGCCCCCCACCCCACCCTTTGTCTATCAGACTACTGAAACAATGGATGTCAAGGAATTGGAATTACCCCCAAGAGTCAGATGTCGGGCAGAGGGGAAAAAAATGAAGCCTGGTGCTAGTCAGAGATGAAGCTTGTCTCTGAGACAGATTTCACACTGTTCTGATAAACTGTCACATCACCTTGCAAGAAGAGACTGGAGCTGAGACCATCCTGGATGGGTCAGTAACAAGCTGGACCACACCTTGATCAAGAGGACTTAGCTCTTGCGATGGCTTTAAACCTCACATCAGTATTCCAAAGATAGACCTGGCCGCTGGAACGCTTTTATTTGTTCCTCTTCCAACGTGGCCAATGGTGATTAAATTTAGATGCTTCTCACTATGACTTGCCTATGTCGTTGGCAACCGGGGATGGTAGCTGAACCTGTCTTTTAGGCCTGCTAACTTAGTAACAAACTTAAGTAAGGAGGACCCAGATGTACAAGGGCCCCACCCTCAGAAGAAGATGCCAACTCACCCAGTGTGGGAAGCTGAATTTCCTGGCCTCAAACAGCCTGTGCCTGAATTTCTGCCATGCACTGAAGAGCAGAGAAAGAGAAGCTTTTGTAGAGAAAACCGACAAACCATCCCTAAGTATCCAGGAGCCAGCATCACCAGGGGGGAAAAAACAAAACCCTGCTGTTGGTGTCCTTTTTCTCTCCCGCCCCGCCCCCCCAGTAAATAACAAGGCCCTGGGCCTTGGGCAGCAGTCACCTCTTGGTGTCAAAACTGGGCCAGATTCACCTAGAAACAGGAGGCTGTACGTGCCATGCCAGCTGGCTCTGCTCAGAGAGCCCGGAAGCCAGAGATGATTCTAATGGGGTGTCATGTCTGGTCCACTGGCTCGGGGAGCATACAGTACTTTGTAGGCACATGGGTTACAGCTGGCCCTTCCCTGGCTTGCTTCCCTCTTAGCCGTGATGCAGAACAGGCAGGGTGGACACTGTTTTGCCCTTAACCATGTCAAAGGTCCATGTGGAGACAGGCAGACCTGTGACCTAGAGCTTTGAGAAGGCTTGTGACAGCCAGGCCCTGGGTATCATCCGCAGAGACAGATCGAAATCGTTATGGGAATTGTCAAGGTCAATCAGTCTGTGCCCTGGCAGCCCTAATAAGCCAGCTCAGCCACCTGTCCTCAATAGACCAATTAAATAGACACATAATAATGAGAAGTGGGTTTGGAGAGCTGACTTAGTGGGTAAGAGTATTTACTTTGCAAGCCTGAAGATCTGAGGCTCAAGCAATAATGTAACTCACCTGGCAGAAAAGACGTCAGCTGGAGGAGAACTTATCTCCCAGAAAGAAATTTCATACAGTTCTAATGATTATCAGACCACCTTACAGAATGAGATTGATATCTAGACAATGATGGATTGGTGGTGGACTATTTAGATGTGCATGTCCTTGACCCTCTATTTAAACTTTGATCTCACTTCAAGACCATGAAGTTGGACTTGGGGGATGGGGCTTGCTGGGTCTTTTTGTCTCTGTTCCCAGTGTAGCAACATCCAATACTCTTTTTTTCCCCTACTTCCAACTTTTGGATCCTTTAAGTGGTTTGTGAGGATGGGTGGTCAGATCTAACTTGGGGGCACTGGTTGTAACCCTCAAATTGGATAACAATAATACAGATATTTGTAGAAGATACCTGGTACCTTATTCTGGCCTCTACATATTCACACATAGACATACGCACTTCCCACGCCCATACATACATATCACACACACACACACACACACACACACACACACACACACACACACACACACGTGAAAAGCAGAGAAAGATTTTTTCATGGTGGCCACAGTGGAGATCCTGACATGAAGCTTGAGTTTGGGAAGCTTTTTCTTGGTTGGTTTCTGCAGCACTGGGCACCAAGTGTTGTGTCTAGAGCACATTAGGCAGGTGCTCTACAGCTCAGATGCATTCCCCGAACTCTTTATGTCTAACTTCGATACAAGGTCTGTAGTAAGAAATATTAAACATCCTGACGTGTGTTTTTTTTCCCCCCGTCTTAGATCCTTGAGTCCCGGATAAAAAGCACACACACAGCCTTTATATTTTTAAATATGCCTTAGGCAGCACAACAGCTGGGCAACTGCCTACCCTCCACGTTGTTAGAAACTGCCTTGCTATCGATAACCCCAGTTATTACTTACTGTGTTTCATCTCAGATGCTCTTAGCGCCAATTGGCCAGCCCACGTGGCCACGTTTTAATGGCTCAGCTAACCCATGGCGGCTCTCCTTTCTCCTATCCTGCACGTTCTTCCATGGTAGCTTCTCTCTGCTTCTCCAAAGCCCACCAAACCTTAACCCCACCTAGTCTCTTCTGCCCAGCTATTGGTTATGGGCATCTTTATTTATCAAACAGAATTAACTTGGGGCAGGGTCCCAGGGGCTAGCAGACTCCAGATCTGGGGGCCCAAACGTAGCGTTAAAATACAAACAGCATTAGGCCAACCCACTACATTTCCCCCTTTAAGATGTCAGGCTGGCTTTGAGTTAGTGATCTCCGTGCTAGTCTCCTGAGTAGCTTGAACAACAGGCTGGTGCTACCAGGTCAGGCTCCCCCCAGACTTCTTGTTCAGGGGAGAGGAGATCCAAGCCTCAGAATGTGTTAAGAAATAGAGAAAGGCTGGGGTCTGGAATTAGGTGGGAGGAAGTGGGAATTGTGAGATCCCTGCCACAGACCTCATCATGGGACACTTCCAGAATTGCAGGCCAGTGAGCCTCTTCCTGGGCTGAGGTCAGGCCACCTTAGACAGGCAGTTTCCCTGCTAGACTTAAGCCATCCCGTTCTTACCCACCCAGAGCGAGCTCTTCACTGGCTTCCAACAGGATTCCTCCTGGATTGCCACTGTGGACAACAGGTGTGAGTTTTGTATTCTACTCTCAAGCTATGAGATAATACCCTGCAACCATCTGAAGCCTTGCAGGCCATAGTTCTCTGGAGCAGGTAAATCAGAGGACCTTCTAGGATAGTCCAGAACTTGCCACGCTGGCCATGAACTCCACACACTATTGATGCACACAGCCTGCTCTGGCTTGTAAACCTCCAATCTTTTCTCCCTCCCCACCTCCAGCCCCTCCCGTTTTTTGCCACCCTGGCTTTTGAAACAATAGTATTTTCTATTTGGACAATGTATCCATTTCTATTGCTTCAAAACACTTTACAAAACACCGCCAGAATCCCACAACTAGAAACAAGCAAGCGTATTGAGCTCGCTGTCCCTGGGTCAGGGGCTCAGGATCCCAACAAGACTCTTTTGAGTCTCCCAAGTGGCTCATGTGTCCGGTCAGCTGGCGTGGAACATCGGTGACTAGCTGGGTGCCTCTCCTGTTCCCTGGGGAAGGAGAGTCGACTGGGTAAGCAGGTTCTCATGGCTGTGTCCAAGGAGAACAAGGCCACCTCCATCTTCCACTGGGTCCCACCGGCTGGTCCCAGAGTCAAAACTGGGCTACTCTAACATAGTTGGAAGCTCCAGGAACTGGCAGGTAAGGAGCGGAACCGTGTGCACAGTCCCAGGGAGAACAGGCCCCAGGGAGAAGGTCCTATCCTGGTATTAAGCACCGGCCCCACCATGCTCCAGCTCCCAAAGCCAGTTAGGATCTGCCAGTCATGTAGTTATCAACCAGCCAATTTGTTTTTATCCTATTTGTCTTCTCTCTGGACCTTGACAACTGGCCATTCAGTTCCCTGTCTGTGCCTTAGGTAAGTTCTTTTCCTAGAGATCGGAAGACTAGGGACGAGCTGCATTGAGGGGTTGCATTTTACCCTGGAAGCTGGGAAAGATAACCTTGGACTCAGATTCAAATAGACCAAGGTTCTAATGTCTTCCTTCCACTCTAACCAGACCACAGGCCTTGTGACCTTTCTCCTTCATCTCAGCTGCTCCTTATTTTCTCTAATCCCACCTGCCGTTTTTATTTTTAAAACTAATTTATTTTTATTTTATGTGTGTGAGCATTTTGCTAGCATGTATGTCCACACACCATGTCATTGCAGTGCCCAAGAAGGCCAGAAGAGGGCGTCAGATCCTCTGAAACTGAAGTTCCAGACAGTTGCTAGCTGTCATTTAGATGCTGGGAATGGAACCCAGGTTTTCTGAAAGAGCAGCCAGCGCTATTAAAATTTTTTTTATCACATTTATCAAATATCTCCATCCTGCTGGGTCTGATGATGTCAGCTACTCAGGAGACTGAAGTAGGAGGATTCAAAGTTCGAGGCCAGAGTGAGTTCAAGACCAGCCTGCACAACCATCTCAACATGGAAACTGAAAAGAGGGCTGTACATATAGGACCGTGGCAGGGTTCATGCCTGGCATGTGGGACACACACACACATAGACAAATACATACACACATATACAGACATACACAGACACATACACACAAACACATACACACATATACACACACATACACATATACACACACATATACACACATGCACACATGAGAGAGAAAAAGAGAGACAGGGAGACAGACAGAACACACACACACACACACAGGGATGACAGTCTTTTGACAAAGGTAAGAAAAAGAAAACCTGACAAAATGTGCCAACGTTGCTGGGCAGTGGTGGCACACACCTTTAATCCCAGCACTTGGGAGGCAGAGGCAGGTGGATTTCTGAGTTCGAGGCCAGCATGGTCTACAGAGTGAGTTCCAGGACAGCCAGGGCTACACAGAGAAACCCCCATCTAAAAAAAAAAAAAAAAAAAAAAACAAACAAACAACAACAAAACAAAGTGCCAAAGTTGATCTAAACAAGAAGAACCTGGGTGGTGGAGTTTTAATAAAATCCCGCCTGAGGAGGCTGTGGCTTAGCAGTGTGACACTTCCCCGGTACTGAGGTCTTTGAGGCCCCATTCCATCAGAGTTCCCACTTCACACCCACTGTCTGTGAAAGCTCAGCTTTTCAGGGGGTTACCTGAATTGCTTGACCCCCATGTCTGTCTGTCTGGAGGCTTACACGATGACGTTTTGTAATGGACCAGCTCTGTCCAGTTCACCCAGCCCCTGAGCGTTGCCACTTCTCTGGGCTGATGGTCTTGATCAGCTGTTCTTGTCCAGCCCCTGATCACTGTTTTCTCCTCTCTCAGCTAAGTCTTGCTCCCTGTAAACTCTTTCCTCCAAAAGGTAGAGAGACCTGAGCTAGCAGCCCCCGTCCGTGGGTATCCCTAGGACGTGTCCCTAGGGAGCTTGTCCCTGGCATAGCTGCTTCGCTTTCTCTGCCCTTCTGTAAGGAAACTCCCCTCCTTGCTCTGTTTTGTTGGGCATTTACAATTCTAAAATGTCCCGCCTAAGCGGCTAATCGTTCTTCAGTGTTCTAGAATCCTGAAGAACTGGTGACCTTTGTAACAAACCCCCTCCCTCCTCTTTAGTTCTATACAACAACTCACGCAAAACTCGCAAATTGCAGTGAAGTTTAACTTATAGAAAAGTAACGCAGGGCCACGGGATGGGTTGGTGGGTAAAAACACCCGTTGCCAAGCCTGAAGACATGAGTTCTATCCCAGGGCTCCACATGGTAGAAGTCGAGAACTGCATCTCACAAATTCTGATTTCTACACAAGGTGTATGCATGTGCATAGGCACGAAATAAATGCATATATCAACAAGTAAGTAAATAAGGGTAATTTTAAGATTTATTTATTTTATGTGAGTGTTTTGCCTGTGTGTATGTCTGTGTACTCGGTGTATTTCTGGTGCACACAATGGCCCCAAGAAGATGTCAGCTCCTTTGGTTGTAAAATAAACCCTGGTCCTCTGCAAGAGCAGCAAGTGCTCTTAGCCACCGAGCCCTCCCTCCAGGCCCATAAATAAGTGTACTTTTTTTTTTTCTTAAGAAAAGCAATATGTCGGATTTCAGAACATCAAGGAACTAAACCAGAGAAGTCAAAGCCAGCTGCAGTGTCTCAGCTAAAGTGCGATGAGGAAGAGGGCATGCTTTAAAAGCTCGCTCCCCCAGATAAAGCTCTGAGGTCAACGGTCCATCTACCTTCCCAGGATGCTGGTCTTTGGGGAGACTCCATTCCTCACTCCTCTCCCCTCCTGTGTCCCGTCTCTCAAGCTTTGAGCAGCCAGCTGGTTATTAGTCTGGCAATATTGCTAAGTGTTTCCAGAATTCCCAGACTTACAGAGGAACGACATAAAACCCTGGTTAGTTTTGGCTAGCTACATTCTTGTCTGGATAGTTAAGCTGTGAGAAGAGGAAGCAGGACAGACCAAGAGATGAGTGGCCCATCCTTTCCTCTTTCTGTTGGAAGGTGGTGCCAACTCTATACCCTCGGTGAGGGACCTTTGGGCCTTTCCACAGCCTCAAACGGAGAGGCAGGAAGAGCCTGAGCCTCCTATCCCTGGCACAGTGTTTTCTAGGACATGATCTCATTTGTCATGGTGAAAGGTTTTTTTCTCAAAATTTACATTTCATTTTCCATTATTTAATGGACACGTGACACCCTTGGTTCCTTCTGAGTGAGTTCACTCCGTGTGATCATATAGATCGTCCCGGGTCACATGTGCACGCCAATAAATCTCTACACGTTCCTTTCGCCACGGTGGTAATAATAAAATACAAGCCACATGTGTCTGGGTTTGATTTAGCTCAGGAAAACTTTTAGTTTGGAAAACAAAAGTCTTATAAATAAGGATCCGGGAAGGAGGCTGTGCACTGACAGCCGTGTGTCTCCCCTTTTGAGTAGAGTCTGGCATTAGCAATCTCAGGGCACAAAAACCTCAGGGCACAAAAACAAGGCACCACCGGAGGAATGGAGTTTCAGCTGGGAGGTAAGGTAAATGGCTGTCCCTGGTACTTGTTAAAGACAGCCTCGCAGACTCCCCGGAAACCAGGCTTTGCTGTAGGGATTGTGCCATGGGGATTGTGCCGTGGGGTGTTACCTCAGAGAGGACACTGAGCTCCTCTCCAAATTCAAAGAAGGAAAAGTGAGAGTTTACAGCCCAGGGGTAGCGTGAGGTGGATGGTCAGGACCTGGAAAATTACTGAGAGGAAATATTAGCAGGAAGGGGCATGCTAGCTGAAGTAAGCCAGCAGGCTGGAGGGGACAGATGTCATCTAGGGGACATTAGAGGAGGAAATTGATCTGAAATGGGGGGTGGTCAAACATGCCTGTGGGAGGGTTCTTGCTGAACAGGCTGAGCAGCCTGGAGGCCCAGTATTAGAGGCCTCGCTCTGAAGGGGTCTCACTCTGAAGAGCCAATTCTCAGCCTCCCTTCACTCCCTGCTCCTATGGAGATATTCTCTACAAATCCCACCCTTGCTTTGCCAGCTGCAGAGCTATGAGGCTCTGCCATCAAGTGGCCGGGAGGGAGGTCCAGAGACCCATGGAGGGGGCTCCCTTCTTCCCATCCACCTCCTGTCTGTGTGCTAGTCTTTAGAACACTGCTTGAACTATTCCCCTTCAGGTTGAGCCCTTCCACAGCTGTAGCAGAGGCTAGCCTGCAGCTTTCTCAGCCCTCCAATTTTCAGCCTAAAGGCGTCTCCTTTAGAGACGATGCGTCTACGGCTCCAACTTGAACAGTGCTTGCCCTCAGTCTTCCCATCAGCAAATACATCGGGCTCTTTGGTCATCCCTTGGCTGCAGCCCTCTGTGCACCGATTCCACTTCCATATCCTAAGAGGGCAGAAGAGGCAATCACAATGAGACCCGCCTTCCCATACTCGACAGGACCCAGGGAGGGATCTATAAACTACAGTATGTTGATAGCCTGCTCCCTGTGAGGGCTTGTCAATCAGAGAAAAGCCTTCTTTTTCTGACCTGATGGTGAGACAGCACAGCATTTGAGCAGAGGCAGAACTGATCCAGCTAAGGCAGTTTCCATTTGTCTTGATGCAGCAGGAAGTGTGGACTAGTGAGAGGCAGCATTTCTAATGAAGGGGACAGAAATAAACTTGGGGTAAATAAAGCATCCATTAGGCTTAGCAGTGGTCTCTAAGGCCTTCAGACCCTGATCCTAGGACACCGAAAATACTGTATTGCCTGAAAAGGGAAATTAAAAATTACAGACCTTTAGGGCAAGAGCTGTAGCTTGGTTGTCAGGAAGAGCTTGATTTGAGTGTGCAAAGCCCTGGGTTTGAGCCCCACACCATGGAACCCAGGCTTGGAAATATTTGTCTGTGATGCTAGCACTTAGAAGTTAGTGGGGAGAGGATCAGAATTTCAAGGTCATTATCAACTATGTCATAAGTTCCTGATTGGCTATAAAAATCTGTCTTAAGCGGGGGAGGCTGGAGAAGACCCAAATTCTGTTCCCAGCATCCATGTGGTGGTCATAAATACCTGTAACTTTGGTTCTAGAGGATCTAACACCCTCCTCTCATCTCCAAGACCTCCTGTATTCACTCAGGAGCACACACACACACACACACACACACACACACACACACACACACAATTAAAGTATATAAAAGATTAGAGACCTTAACCCTATCACGTTATACTGGATTTTTCTGTGTGGGCTCAGCAATGAGGAAATGAACCCAAAAGTAGATGCTGTGGTTGTCCCAGGTGGCAAAACCTAAAATCAAGATGGAGAGTGATTGTGCTGGTTTCCAGTCACCTGTGTCCTTGAAGAACCAGAGAATATTTATGGGAACAGGGAAGGATTTAGCAACCAAGGTAAGATTCAGTCAATAAAAATGCCCATTTATGCAGAGAAAGCAGGAAGACACAGCCCATACTGAGGGGAAATCAATCATTAGAACTGACCCAAAGCATGGGTTAAGAGACAAGAATGTAAAAAGGGGTTTCTACAGGGTCCCCTGTGCTCACAAAGCCAGGGGGAAGGTGGAACGGGGACAGGGAAAAGCTAAGCTGAACCTGGAGCGATGGAAACCACAGGACTGAGGTGAGAAAATGAGCAAGATGGAATGAGAGGCAGATGAATAATTACAGAAAAGTTACATAGTAGAACACCGGAAAAAAAGAAAAACAAAAACAAAAAAAACAAGTGAGGGCTATTGGTTTGGCTCAGCTGTTAAGAGCACTTGCTGCTTTTGCAGAGGACCCAGGTTCAATTCCCAGCACCCACATGGCTGCTGGCAACCATCTGCAAATTCAGTTCTAGGAGATCCAACGCCCTCTTCTGAACCCTGCAGGCAATGATCACATGCATACATCCATCAATTCAGCCAAACACAACACGTAAAATAAAATAAAATAAAATAAAATCGCATACAAGCCAGCTAACAGATCAAGCGCTTTTATGTATCTGCACACCCAGAATTGCCTGAAGCATAAGTGGAGAAATTAAAGAAAAATGCTTGAAAGAAGCAACAATTTTAATAAATCCCATAAGTTAAGAGGGTGGGGGGGGGGGTTGAGAGGAACATGCAGGTACAGACAGACAGGAGTATATCAATCATACTGCAACAAAGTAGCGATGTCCTGGGAAGTCCTGCCCACAGGGAAACACTGTTCACTACAGAACATAAGTAAGGATTACAACAGATTTCTCATCAGAAATGTTGTGAGCCACGAGAAAATGGGGCAACACCTTTGATCGACTAAAAGAAGAAAAGAACCATCTAGAAGCAACACCTTGTATTGACTTGTGGTTTCAACGTGTCCCCAAGGTTTCCTGTGTTGAATTTAATCCTTACTACAAAATATTAAAAAGGTGGAGATGACGGGTCTGGGAAGATGGCTCAGAGGTAAAGTGCTTGCCATGCAAGCCTGAGGCCCTAAGTTCGATCCCCAGCACACGCATAAAAAGCTATAACCCTGGCACTTGGGGTAGAGCCAAGTGGATTTGAGTGTTCATTGGCTGGTCAACCTAGCTCAAATGGAAAGCTTCAAGTTTAGTGAGAGATTCTGACTCAAAAACTAAGGAGTAGAGCCTAAAGCAGAGGTGTTCAGTGTGACTCCACAGGGTGACAGGGGACACACCTCTCTCCCGTGGTGTTCAGACAAGGAGTGCAGAAGCCCAGACACTGGAGAAGAACAGCACAATAGTGACTGAAGCTATAGGACCCTTAACCAGGAATGTGAGGCTGAGAGGCGTGCCCAGTATGCTGGGCAAAGACAAACGAGCATGCCAAGGAGACCATACAGAGGGGCTGGAGGCAGGGGACAGCCGCGTTCAAAAAGTGTCAGTGTCCCAGAGGGGACTTAGTTGGCAGCTGGAGCCGCAGACCTCACATGGATCCCACTGATAGTCCCCCTTTCAAGTGGCTGGCACTGTCACTGATGAGGTATGCTGAGAACTGACCATGGGGACAAATCCCAGAGTGTAAGAGGTAGACCCTGGGGGCTAAGAAACCTGGCTAAGTCCACAGAGTATGCAGGATGTGGCAAACTCCTAAGACAGCAGTTCCCAGAGCCATGATAGGAAGAGAGTTAAGAAGCTTCTGGAAGCCAGGCTGTGTGTGATAGGGTCAGCTCTTTAGACATCTTCCCTTGTCAGAACTCCGAGCTATCTGGGAATGGGGTCATTCTCTTCTCCCTCTTCCCAGCATCTCCATGGCTCAATTAGACTAGGAGACGCCACCTGGCTTGGCCTTCAAGCCAGGGCCCTTGAGGACCTCAGAAAGATGTGGTACAAGTCTCAGAGGGCACAGGCACACTCGATCCAGAGCTGTTTCTGTTGTGCTATCTTGTATTTGCTCCCAGAGGCTCCAGTGCCTGCCTGGTTGGTCCCCCTCATGAAAAGAAACAAAACTTCCCCTCAGGGCATAGCCCTGCGGACAGTAAGCCAAGCTTTGTCCCCAGGAGTGTTCCAATGCAGTTCAGGTACCATGGGAATCTCTTGACCTCTCTCTTCCCTTCCTTTTATCCCTTCTGAAAGGCCCAGGGAGCTGGGAACATGCCCCATGGCACTGGTAGCCAACACACCCTACTACTGACTCACAACTGTGGTGGTAGGCGGCCTCCCCACTGGTAGTTGGCAGGCATTCTTGGCTGTCAGTAGAATAAGGCTTTGTTTTATCAAAAGACTCAGGGCCCTGAATTGGGCTGGCACCAGTGAGTTTGGTACCCTTGCCTGAGTCACACGCTCTGTGTTTCCGAAGCCTTGGCCTCTCATTGGACCACAAGGCTCTGAGGTGACAGGGTTGGGGGAGTTTGGAGCTAGCTCTAAGTTTTGAATTCCAGGAGCTGGTTCTGTATGTTAGTTACATCAGACAGAGCCCAGAGGATTCAGTGTAAGGATCTATAAAGACACCCAGAGATTTCACTGTAAGGACCTATAGAGATACCCAGGGGATTCAGTGTAAGGACCTACGGAGACACCCAGGGGGACTCAGTGTAAGAACCTATAGAGATACCCGGAGGATTTGATGTAAGGACCTATAGAGACACCCAGGGGCTCAAGTGTCAGGACCTATGGAGACATCCAACAATTTCTATACCTCAGGTTCATGTTCTTCAGATCTGACCACAGGGCTGTGAGGAGAGTCAAGCCTACAGACCACGCTGTGGGCAGGAAGTTGGTGGCAGGTGACTGTGGTGCTGAGACTTTGGCAGAACAGCTTATGCTCTGAACCACTCTATCATTTCTCCAACAGGAGAGTTGTTAAAAAAGTAATGCTGGCTGGAAAGATGGCTCGTGGGTTAGGAATAATATTGCCAGTGAGGCCTGGTGGTGTACGCCTTAAATCCCAGCACTGGGGAGGCAGAGGCAGGAGGATCTTTGTGAGTCTGAGGCCAGCCAGAGACTTTGTCAAAGAAGAAAGAAAGAAAGAAAGAAAGAAAGAGAGAGAGAGAGAGAGAGAGAGAGAGAGAGAGAGAGAGAGAGAGAAAGAAAAGTATGTACTGCTCTTGCAGTTTCCGGTGGTGTCCAGCATGCTCTGCAGGTGGGTCACAACTCCCTGTAATCTGTTCCTGCTCCAGGGAATCCATGCTCCCTCCTGGACTCCTCAGCCATCTGTATTCATGCACACATTCTTACATATTTATAAAAAGGCAAAGGCAGTGGTGTGTACTTACTTGTGAGCCCAGCTCTAGGGAGGCGGAGACAGACAAATTCCCCAGACTCATTGGCTTAGCCAGCCTAGCTCACCTAGTGAGTTCCAGGCCAGCAAAAGACCCTGCCTCAACAATAAAACACACACACACACATACATACACACACCACCACCACCAAAACCAAACCCAAACCAAAAACAGTAACAAACAAAACCTCAAGGTGCAGAGGCCGGAGAGATGGCTCGGCAGGTAAAGGTCAAAATTCTCTGTTCTTGCAGAGCCTCAGTTCAGTTTTTAGCACATGTCACAGTTCACAAGAGCCAGTGACTTCAGCTACAGGGATCTGACATTCTCTTCTGGCTTCTCAGGAAAACTGAATTCACGTGCACCTACACACAGATAAGCATGTATGCATGCGATTCCAAAGATAATAATTAAAATATATTTAAAAGGCAAGGTGGCTGGTGCCTGAGGAATGGACACCCGAGGAGGTTGTCCTCCAACACACACACACACACACACACACACACACACAGTAGTGCCATCAGTCTCCCATAGTAGTAAGCAGAATAATTTCCGTGTTACTCCGTGGCACCTTAGGCTCTCAGCACCAGCAGGCTCTGATCCCTCCATCTGAGATAAACATTTTCACTAACTTCCCCTTGAATAAAGAAAATAAAGAAAAACATCGTGTGTGTGTTTTAATAGCATGATTGGAGCACTCGGAAGCCAGGACTGGAACATCGAAGGACCGACTGGTGGGGGAGGGGCAGTGGGGGGAGGAGCATACAGCAACCTCAGGCCAGAGCACAGACACAGGTGGTACCATGAGTTCTTGTGGAGCGATCATCTTACAAGAAGCCCCACAGAATCAGAGAACACAGCCAATCCCTTTAGATTCTTCTAAATCACGACGGAGAGGCGGGTAAGAGTTGAGGAGAAAGCAGTGGGAGGGATGGCCCTCCAACATCAGAGGATGGCCCTCTGAGCTTCGTGGTCCAGAAGCTGAGTCTCAGAGGAGCAGACGGTATCAGATCTGTGCAACCTCAGATGTTCATGGTCAAACTGATGAACTGGAAGTAAAGAGAGAGACGAGGCTTAGGAAACCCAGCCTAGCAACCGAGGAGTGGCCTCGGTTTGTGTATGTTGCAAAAACTCTGCTGGTCATCTTGTACAAATATAAGCTTCTGACTCAACACGAAACCATTTATTTAAAATTTAAATTAAAACAGATTGCTGGGCGTGTCGCATACATAATTATTTTATGTATGCGAGCACGTCTGCATGTGTATGCAGACCAGAGCTTGATATCAGGCATCTTCCTCGACATCTTATACTTTGAGACAAAGTCTCTCACTGAACCTGCAGCTCATCAATTGACCACACTGGCTGGCCAGTGAGCTTCAGAGATCCACCTGCCTCAGCCCCCACACAGCACTGGAATTACAGATACATGCCTTCAACTCGGCTTTTTACATGGGCTATGGTGGGGGAGGGGTGGGTTCAGACATGCCTCATGCTTGTGAGGTAGGCACATCTCTCCAGTCAGACAAACCTTGACAAAGGCTAAGAGAACTTTCAGTAGAGGGCAGATAGGACAGAGGGATAAGATGTGTTTTGTCCTTGTGGAGGGGACAGCTTTACAGAGACATCTTGGGCAGTGTAGTGTGAGTTGGGCTTGCTTTTCAGAGAAAGCTGACCCTCTACCATGGTGGAGCTGAAGGGAAGGGAGGCAGGGTTGTGGCTCAGTCTCCTTGTGAGCAAGCAAGCTGCCGAAGCATCTGGAAGCATCTCATTTCTCCCTTCTCGCCAGGCTTGGTCATGTTTATATGGAACGTTCTGTTTCCTCCACACCCTCTTTCTTGGGGATAGCATGAGCAGACCCCAGGGCAATGAAGACACCCACAGTTCACAGGATTACAGCACTGATTATGCTGACTGCCAAGCGGACAGAAACACCAGCCTCTACACTGTTCATACTCTGCTGGGCCCTGGCTAGGGTCTGCTTGGCCATACCTCGTTTATGTTGAGATGGATGAAGTCCTTGTTCTTCACACTGAGAGACTGGAACACCCCTGGTGAGTGGGAGGGAGGAAGCGTCACAGTGGAGCCAGACCCCTGAGTAGGTTTAAAGGCTCCTGGACCACTAGGAAATCTGTGGGTAGCTGCTCCCTCTAGTGGAGATCAGATTCACTGCCTGGCAGGATGGAGACCATTGAAAGGCTTCAATTCCTGGGTAGCTGCTCCCTCTAGTGGAGATCAGATTCACTGCCTGGCAGGATGGAGACCATTGAAAGGCTTCAATTCCTGACCTGGGTGACCTGAGAAGGGACTGTCTTCTCTGGACTTCAGGTTCCCACCTCCAGAAGAGATACAGCCAAACCTTGATTAGCAAGGTGGAGGAGGGGCTATCCCAGAGCAAGAGAGAGAGAGAGAGAGAGAAAGAGAGAGAGAGAGAGAGAGAGAGAGAGAGAAAGCGAGAGCACGAAGGAGAGAGACAGAGAGAGACACAGAGAGACTGAGAGACAGAGTGAGAGAGAGACAGACAGACAAAAACAGAGACAGAAAGACAGAGAGAGACAGAGAGAGACAGAAAGAGGGAGAGACAGAGACAGAAAGACAGAGACAGAAAGACAGAGAGAGAACACAAATGCAGCATGGACCTGCTTGGATGCTGAGTCCCTCAAGCAATGGTGACAACATCCTGTCATCACACTGAACACTTCACTATGAACTGGGCATCCCATGGCTGTGCAGGTGTGTAAATTTCTAGGTGTGTAAAATGCATGGCAATTATAGAACCACAAGACACTGGGACATGTTTGTTTGCAGCTGAAGGGACAGTGGAGTGACTGAGCTGCCCTGGACGCATTTGGCCACCCTTCAGGGCTATTTTGGGAGAGAGTGTGACAGTGAACCTCCTCTGTAGAGTACTGCACACAAGCCTTCCATCTCACTTGTATAGCAGACCCTGTTTAAATGGCTGGGTCTGTGTCTGGGGCTTTCAGGGAGAGCAGGCAAAGGACAGAGACTTCTCATTCTGGGTTTTGTGAGGGGACCTGACCTTTCCTCAGTAGGAGGAGTAAAACCTGTCCACTCACAGCCCTTCACAGCCTGTTGGTGTGCAACCACAGGGCTATATTGCATCTCTCAGCTGACCACAGGGCACAGGTGTCTGTGCAGACATCCACAGTGGTCCTCCATGTCCTAGATCTGCCTTCTTTCCCCCAGGTTCTTATGTACTGATCAGTGGTGACTGGAGATCCTGAGCTGGGCACTCCCTACTCCCAGGGGTCCAAGGTCACTCTCCCTCACACTCAGGGCTCCCTGTACACTCACGGCCTGCATTCTCCAGTCGCACCAGGCAGTTGAGGTAGTCATCGAAATCCAGCTGGAGGCTCTCATCTGCATACCTTAGGACGATCAGCTGCAGGAGGTGGCCACTCAGCTGAAAGCCTGCAGAGAGACAGGAGACTCAGCACCTGCAATGGCTGAGCCCAATGGTAAAGCCGACGTCTCTGGGACCTCCAGAGGTGCAGAAGTGAATTATTCCGTGTGCAAAGCCTGTGTGCACGTGTTCATGTGGATGTCCATGTGCAAAAGTGTAGGTGGAGGTCAGAGGTCAAAGACAGCTATCATTCCTCAGGGTCACCCCTCCCCCTCCTCACTGGTCTGGCACTTGCCAAGTAGGCTAGGCTAGCAAATTTTAGGGATCCTCCTGTCTCTGTCTCTCCAGTGCTGAGATTACAAGTACAGGCTAGCATGCCTTACTTATCTTACATGAGCTCTGGGATTGAACCCAGGTCCTTGGGCTAGTGTGGTCATCTCCCCAGTCCACTGGTCGGTCTTTCTTTCTTTCTGTCTGTCTTTCTTTCAAGATTTATTTATTTATTTACTTATTTATTTATTTTATATGAGTACACTGTCGATGTCTTCAGACACCCCAGAAAAGGGCATCAGATCCCATTACAGATGGTTGTGAGCCACCATGTGGTTGCTGGGAATTGAACTCAGGACCTCTGGAAGAGCAGTCAGTGCTCTTAACCGCTGAGCCATCTCTCCAGCCCCCAGTGGTATTTCTTAAAGATCCTTAAGATCAGGAGGGGACTGGGGTTGAGGTGGGGACATCCTTTTGAAGATGGGAGGGAGGAGAAGTGAGCGGGATGAGAAACTGTGGGAGGGTGGACCAGGAGGAGGGTAATGACTGGACTGTAAAAAAAAAAAAGTAATCCTTAAGATCCTTTTGTAGATATCTTATTGTATCCGTATTGTAGATATCTTATTGTATTGTATCTGTATTGTAGATATCTTATTGTATCTGTACTGTAGATATCTTATTGTATCTGTACTGTAGATATCTTATTGTATCTGTATTGTAGATATTTTATTGTATTGTATCTGTATTGTAAATATCTTATTGTATCTGTACTGTAGATATCTTATTGTATCTGTACTGTAGGTATCTTATTGTATCTGTATTGTAGATATCTCCTAAGGGACTGGGCCCTCAGTGAGGGTTGCTGTGTAGGGGCTCATTCCTTACATCATGCTTGAGCTGTGCACACCGGGGGCCAGTGTGGCCCTGGACATGGCCTGGCCACCACGGGCCAAGGCTCCTCTTCTTCAGCCTTCATTTTCCATATTTGTCAGTGTGGTGATTTAAATATGCTTGGCCCAGGGAGTGGCATTATTTGGAGGTGTGACCTTGTTGAAGTATGTGTGGCTTTGTTGGAGGAAGTGTATCACTGTGGGCATGGGCGTTAAGACCTTTGTCCTAGCTGCCTGGAAGTCAGTCTTCTCTCCTGTCTGTCTTCGGAACAAGATGTAGAACTCTCAGCTCCTCCTGCACCATGCCTGCCTGGATGCTGCCATGCTCCCACCTTGATGATAATGGACTGAACCTCTGAACCTGTAAGCCAGCCCCAATTAAATGTTGTCCTTTATAAGAGTTGCTTTGGTCATGGTGTCTCTTCACAGCAATGGAAACCCTAACTAAGACACTCAGATGGTTTGGATGAGTGGGAATTTCATCTGGGTCTGGCTTTCATCACTCTGCGTCCCAATCCGTGGTTTGGAGGTGGTATTCTGTCCCTACGTTAACTCTGAGTGCATATCTGTCCACATGTTAACAGGAGCATTTGGAAGTGCAGCAGGGGTCTTCCCACTCATTCCTCCAGTTTCACCAGAGGTGGAGGCTGGTCCGGCTCAGGGCACTGTCTCTGGAGTACGCACATCACGCCTGGCCTCAGCCATTCCTAAACCCGGACAGCTGCATCCATGGGACCAAGGAACGTGAGCCGCTCCTCCCATATCAACTTAGGACTGCAAAGGCTCGGTACTTCCCTACTCAATTTATTCTGTCCTGGAAAATGGGGTCACAAGACCCTAAGAGAATCAGGCACTGTCTGATGTTTATGACACTGCTCTTCACAAAGGGCCTGAGGTGTCATGCTGCGTTGTGCCTTCTGCTGTGGACAGCGGAAAATGACTGTTTAGAACTCAGCATGGTGGGCCAACCTCAGTCGCCATTGAGCCCAGTTCAGGTTTTTGATGTTGATTCTCTTCCTGTACCTTCTCCCCTCCCCCATTTCCCCTTGCACCTCCTCCTCCCCATTTGGACTCCTCTCCCCATGCCTGTCACGTGTCCACTTGGCCTCCACAGCATCCTTGTTTCCTCCTCTTTCTCACGGTCTTTCTGGCTTTACAGCTTGTTGCCCCACTTACATACAAACATGGAAGAGGCAGCCGGAATACACATCTGACTTGTCTCTTTACCTGCAGCTTTCAGTGCCGTCCGCAACTCATAGGAAGACATGGTGCCAGACTTGTCCACATCGAACCGGAGAAACAGGTCCTGCGGCCAGGGGGTAGAGCATTGAGAAGTCAAAGCCCAGGGACCAATGATAGTTGGCGGCTACCCAGGGGTGACAGCTGCCTTCTAAACAAACAAGGTTGGACCCAGACCTTTCTCTTCCCTTCCTTTCCTTTCCTTTCCTCTTTCTTCTTCTTCTTCTTCTTCTCCTTCTCCTTCTCCTTCTCCTTCTCCTTCTCCTTCTCCTTCTCCTTCTCCTTCTCCTTCCTCTTCCTCTTCCTCTTCCTCTTCTTCTTCTCTCTCTTTCTTTCTCTCTCTCTCTCTCCCTTCCTTCCTTCCTTCCTTCCTTCCTTCCTTCCTTCCTTCCTTCTTTTCCTCTCTGACAGGGTCTCATGTAGCCCAGTCTAGCCTCCAGCTCTCTAAGTAGCAGAGGGTGACCTTAAACTTCTGATCCTTTTGCCCCTACAAAGATGAGAGTCCTTGGTCCTTGAGTGTGGGGATTATGGATGTGCCTCACCGTGACTAGTCTCACACTGGGGATCAGCCCCAGGGTTTCACGCATGCTATGTAAGCACGCTACCAACTTAGCCACACCTCCAGCCCACAGGCCCTCTCTTCTTCCCTGTGGTGCTGAGGAGTTTGGGTCTCACACTGTAGCTCTACTTCCACCCATAGGTCCGCTCCTTCCCTTCTGGCTGGAAGCACCATGCTACCTCTGCCTGCATCAGGACTCACTGTGGTTCCTTGACTCCCTCCCAACAGCACTCAGCTTGTAGTCTAGGTCTTTGCCTGGCTCTGCTGGGCGTCTGAGCCAGATCACATACCATCCAGTGCTTCAGCTTATCCCAGAAGACCCGAAACTCTTCAAACTCCAGCTTCCCGTTGCCATTGGTCTGACCACAGGAGCTAAGGGTCTTTCAACTCGAAATCCTTGTAGGAACTCAGCTCTGGGATCACAGGAGGAGGCCAGGACTGTGTGGTGTAACAGATTTGGGGCCCTGGGAGAATAACCTGGAGACAGAACCTCTGAGGAGGGCAAATGGAAGGCAATATGGGGCACCTGAATATTTACAAGGCCAGAAAGCAGAGTCATCATTCCCTTAGGGGAAACCCCAGATCCATTCAGAAACCCTCTACTGCATCCTCCTGGCTCTGTTAATCCTGACCCAGTCCTAGTTAGGTTGACAAAGCCTCCCTCTTCTTAGAGCTATAGTGCCAGTCCCAGGAGAGTGAGTCCCAAAGGACTCCTCTGCCCAGAGGGACCTGTGCACCTGCTGGAAGGATACATCCATCAGAGAGATGATGTTTCTGCAGGACAGCAGGCTCAGCCTCTTGAACTTGAGGGCCGTTTCTGCAATTACATAGGTGTGGTCAATGACCCTGATAAGACAAACCTATCTTCCTTTCTTCTAGGAGCCCAGTAGTGTAGGCAGATCAGGCTTTCTGGGACGGTGACGTGGACACTGCCTTAGGATGTTGAGAGCAGGGGCTGGACTTCCAGAAGGAAAGTTTGCAATCTGTTCAGAAAGCCTTAGGGATGGGCTGTTCCCATATATTTACTTTAGCATTAGGCATCCCAAGATTTTACCATGTCTGCTTATTAAAGATTCATTTTCCTTTAACTGGCATGTATGTGGTTCGTTTGTGTATGTGTATGCTCAGGTGCCTGAAGGTCCCTGCAGAGGCCAGAAAGGGGCATCAGATCCCCCAGAGCTGGAGTTATAGGAGATTATGAACAGGCCAACTCTGGTCTGCTGGGAACCCAAGTCTGGTCCTCTGCAAGAGCAGCAAGTGCCCTTAACCACTGAACCATCTCTCCAGTCCAATCATCATCCTGGTTATAACTGCAAATATTATTTAGAAATTATGCCAGGCAGTGGTCATAATACTCATAATTCTGCACTTGGGAGGCAGAGGCAGAAGGATCTGAAGCCAGCCTGGATTACAGAACAACTTTTAGGATAGCCAGGGCTACACAAAGAAGACCTGTCTCAAGAGAGAGAGAGAGAGAGACAGAGAGAGAGAGAGAGAGAGAGAGAGAGAGAGAGAGAGAGAATTATATAAATGGCTAGTCAAGAATATTAACATGATAGATTACAACCACACAATATTCCACTATTTCCCAAGTGCACTTTAATGACCAGCTCCTAAAGTTCAATGGGCGGGATTTTAACTTACTAAAGAGATAAATGTGGCGGTGCACGCTTATAATCCCAACACTATGGAGGCAGAGGCGGAGGCCAGCCTGGTCTACAGCATAGCAAGCTCCAGGCTAGCCCAAGCCCAAGTGAGACCTGGTTTCAAACAAAACAAATAGTAACCCCTCCCCCCAAACTGCCAAAGAAATTTGATATTCATATCCATCTGGTGGAACCTCAAAAACACTGTGATAGCTGGGTGTACCACATGCCTGTAATCTTAACACTCAAGATTTTGGGGCTGTAAGAATATAAATTTGAGGCCAGTCTAGGTAGGTATTTAGCCAGACCCTGTCTCAACAAATAAAACCAAGGGCTAGGGAGGTGGCGTCATCAATGGAGTGCCTGTCTCATAAGCATGAAGACCTGCACTCAGTCCTCCAGAAAACAGAAAAAGCTGGAGCACTGGCTTGGACTTTGATCTCAGCACTGAGGATCTGGGATCTGGGGACTCACTGGCTGGCCAGGCTAGTTTACTTGGTGAGTCCCAGGTCAATGAGAGACTCTGTTCAAACATACAAAACAAGGCCAATGGCCCGAGGAGCCATATCTGAAATTGTACTCTGGCTCTACATGTCAGTGCATACCTGTACATGTGAACAACACAAACATGCACACACACTCGAACTCACACACACTCACACACACTAACACACACACACACATACATACAGACACACACTCACACACACATACACACACTCATGCAAACTCACACACACACACACACTAACATACACACTCACACACACATACACACACTCATGCAAACTCACACACACACATATAATCACTCTCATACACTCACATACACACCCCCACACACTCACACATACACACTCACACATCCACATATTACATACATACACACACTCACTCTTACACATACACACACAGTAGTGCAAACTCACACTCACACTTACTGACACACACATACACTAAACAGTATGCTACTATAAGAATCCAGTAACAACTACATGATGTATGATCCTTTGATATAAAATGTCCAGTATAGTTAAGTCTGAGGCAGAAAGCAGATGAGAGGCTCCCAGAAGCTGGAGAGAATGGACTAGGAAGTGACTGCTGTGGTAAAAATGGACCTTGTATACACATGCAAACACAGATACATGTACACATATGAGAACACAAATATGTATACACAAGTGCACACAGACAGCACAGGCAACACACACATACACATGTGTACACACATTCACATCTGCAGAGCACAGACCACACACACACAATGACAGTGGTTTCTTGGGGGTGATGAGGTGCAATGATTTTTATCTTTGCCACTAGCTTTTCTGTAGAAAAGTCTATAGAACACTCTACGGGAAGCTGCATCCGTGTCGCAGTTAGGAACTAAGCAACGAGACCAGATTCAACGGTCTGCATACACATGGACGTCAGCCACGGTGAGCAAGGAGCAGAGCCTGGGAGAGCCCTGACAGGGTGGTCACTCCTCCTCTCCAGGGAGCCCTGTCCCCATGGGAAGACACTTACTCTTCTGCAGAACAGCATTTAGAACACGTTCAAGGTCCTCTGCCGACACCTCCATGTCCTGTGGAGCGGAGACAATCGCTCTTTATGATCCTTGACAATTGGCTTGGGGAGAGAATGGCCCCAGGGACGCTGTGCTGGGAGCTGAGTTCACCTCCATGGTAACTGCAACCCATTGGTTTCTCAGGAAATGGCCAGCCACCCCAGGAGAGATAGCAACCTGGAAAGACTCAGGAAAGGGTAAAACAAGCTGACCATTCCCATAAAGATGCAATATTCTCTGAGAATACTTCAAAAAGGTGCCAGAGACTTTTAAAGAGTCAGAAGACCTTTGGAGAGCAAGCAGGTCCTCGTACCTCTCCACAGGAGGACCCAGAGAACCAAAAAGACTTCACATATTGGGGTCTCACCTGCTAGTCAAGACAGAAGACGTAAGACACGGTTAACCATGACCTAACCATGACACGGTTAATTTAAAACCTCTAGGGGTGAATCTTGGAATCCTCAGTGTAATATACTCACCAGCCCTAGTGTCCACAGAGCAAAAGGTGGTGAGAGATACACTCAGGCCTTACCAGGGCCATGGAAGAGAGCCCACAGTTGTAGGATGTCCAGGCAGTTCAGTGTGTGTGTGTGTGTGGTTTGTCAGGGGGTATACATATCTGTGTGTATGGTTTGTGTGTGGTGTGTGGTTTGTGTGTGTGTGGTGTGTGGTTTGTGTGTGTGTGGTGTGTATGTGTGTGTAGTTTGTGTGTGTATGAAGTATGTGTGTGGTTTGTGTGTGTTTATGATGTGTGTGTTTATAGTGTGTATGGTTTGTGGGTGGTGTGTGGTTTGTAGGTATATGGAGTGTGTGTGTGGTTTGTGTGTGTGGTGTGTGTATGTGTGGTGTATGTATCTGCATGTGTTGTGTGTTATGTGTGTGGTTTGTGTATGTGTGGTGTGTGTGTGCCTGTGTGTATGTAGGTCAGAGGTCAGCTTTGTGGAGTTGGTTCTGTCCTTCACCTTTACCTGGGTTCTGAGGCAAGCACCAGGCTTGCATGGCAAGCACTTACACTCACTGAGCCATCTTGCCTTGTTTAGTTTTTAAAGACCAGGTCTCACTGGGTAGCCCAGGCTAGCCTGATATTCACTGCAAATCTTCCTGTCTCAGCTTCCCTGGTGAGAGGCCCGAGCCCCCACACCCAGCTACCTGAGTGGTTTTTATGCACAAGGAGGGCTGGCTAGCGCCTCTGTACACCTGGGGGTTGAACCAACCCATGTGAACTTGGTCACAGTTGGCATGATTTTGACATATGCCAGCTGACTCTACTGCTGAAGCTTCCAGGCCTGGGGAGTGGGTCCTCACAGTGCCTCCCTGAGTAGTATTTTAGTCTAGTAGAGCATTTTATTGGCTGTGATTTGGAGCTGTAGATTTTGGCCCATTTATAAACTGCGGCCCTAGGGGGCAGCACGGAACAGCAGGCTCTTCCCAAGCAGGTTTGCTCCCCATTAAGGCTTTCTGATCTACAGCAAGGATCTTTGGGTCAGTTCTGAGCTCATCTGAGTAACCCTAACCTTAGCCCCACCCTAACCTTAGCCCCACCCTAACCTTAGCTCCACCCTAACCTTAGCCCCACCCCTAACCTTGGCCCCACCCTAACCTTAGCCCCACCCCTAACTTTAGCCCCACCCCTAACCTTAGCCCCACCCCTAACCTTAGCCCCACCCCTAACCTTAGTCCCATTCCTAACCTTAGCCCCACCTCTAACTTTAGCCCCACCCCTAACCTTAGCCCCACCCCTAAGAGGGGTGAATTGATTGACACTTGACCCCAAGTTGGTGCTCAGGCTCTCAGGGACCAGAGCTGGCTTTACAAGACAATTAGGGCTTGGGGAGGTGCTGTTGTTCATGGTCACTGTCCTCTGCTGGGAAGCCTGAGCAGGCCCTCAGTCAGCGCAGGGGTGGAGGTCGGAGGAGACCAAGGGAGCTGCGTCCTACCTCGCCAGCAATTCGACGGAACAGGTCCCGGAACTGGCGCTCCTCTTCCGTTTCCTCCTCCTGTGGAGTCGGCTTAGGAAGCTGAAAGAGCCAAACAAGGATGTGTAAAAGGGCAGAGAAGGGCTCACAGAGAGAAATCTGACACATGCTTTCTCGCATACATAACAGAAGAGAAGAGCCCACACTGGACACATGCTGTCCCTGAAGGAAAAGCGAGCAGAGGTCTTCGCTAGCACGTGGGAGGCCATGCCCGGTTCAGTTCCCACACAACAGAAGGAAGGAACCGGAAATCCCCTGCACAGAACAGGCTGGCCAGCAGCAAGCTGCTCCGGAGATTTTCACTGGGGGGCGGGGGTGGCCTGCCAGGCTCACTCGGCATCTCCTGATGTCTGAGAGCTAGATGAGCAACTTGGTTTCATCTTGGGGACGTGAAGTTCAGCTTGAGTGACCACATGTCAGTTGGCCAGAGTGGGAACTCCGTCACCTGACGTGGATGAGAAGGTTAGGCGTGCTTGTGGCCTGACAGGGAGCTTGTCACACGGCTGCCATGCTCCAGCCTCATCTCCTGATCCATTGTCTCTCTTGATAGAGCGTCGCCTACCAAGAGTCTGTCTCCAGCACTCAGAGCAGGCAGACGGCTCAGTACCACAGGCGGTCTGCTTTGCTGTAGATTTTGGCCCATTTATCAACTGCGGCCCTAGGGGGCAGCACGGAGCAGCAGGCTCTTCCCAAGCAGGTTTGCTCTGCCCAGGAAGTTCTGACTGTTTCAGAAGCACTGAGCGTGTCTCCCCCGCTCCTCAGATATTAAACATTCATTATACAGCTTTGGATTTCACAATGGCATTTTGATTCAAGCATATTATATAGTCTTTTGACCTTATTAATTCCTCCGCTCTAAAGGCTAGACCCCTTCCTCTTTCTGGTTAGCCCCACTTCTAACTTCATGACATATCTACATCACATAGGCATATGCACGTCTATAGATAGATCTTAAACACATGTTAAAGATCTCACAGCCCCGCTCAATGAGTCCTGTGTTTCCCAAATCAGTCTACCTCGTTTTTCTTTTCTTCTTCCTCTCTTCTTCCATTCCCCTCCTCTTCCTTTCTTCCTTTTTTCCTTTATTTTCCTTTTTTGGAGGTGTGTATATTTTGAGACAGAGTTTCATAATCCCAACCAAGTAGGTCTTAATTCACCCAGTAGCCAAGACTGACCTAGCTGATCCTCCTGCCCCCACTTCCAATGTGCAGGAATTACAAGTGTGGTCCACCTTGGTTATCTTCTTAAATAAAGTAAATGTGAAGATATTTCACTGCCTTCACAATTAGCAAGGGTCTCTTGGGGGGAGAGGGAAGCCCAAAGAAAGATGGCACCCAACAGAACGTTATTCCAAGAACTCACCCGGCCACTGCCCAGCCCCGTGGTTTGTGTGGGATGAGAAGCAGAAGCTACAGGGTCCAGGTTAGAGTCAACCAGGGGGCTTACCAGGCAGGCTATGAGCAATCATCTCCTGAATTTCCCCCCTTTCATTTTTTTTCAAGGAAGGTTTTATCTGTGTAACTCTAGCTGTCCTGGCACTCACGCCATAGACCAGGCTGGCCTTGAGCTTATAGAGATCCACCTGCCTCTGCCTCCCAAGTGCTGAGATTAAAGGTAGGAGCAGCCACTGCCCATCGCTGAATTCAATTTTGAATTGGTTTGAAGAAGAGTTCTAAAACGTTCAGCTGAACCCCACCCCCTATAGCCACGGCAGAGGACTCACCTCAGGAAGGTCAATGTCTATGTTCTCGTCCAGATCCCTGCAGTGGTAGAAAGCACACAGCCTCAGATGTAGATGTGCACCTCACTGGACTAGAGCTACAGAAAGGGTCTTGCCTGTCAGAACCTGATCAGTGTCCTTCATTCACCCCCCCCCCCCTTGCATCAATATCACTCCCAGCATTTCAACCCTGTTCAGTGTGCCAGAGAGAGGGAGACTGTCATGGTCCTAACCCAAGGAAGCTTGCAATCCAGAGCTTAAAAGCCAGAGGATATATCAGTGCCCCTCTTTTCCTGATGCACTCTGAGGAGGGTGCCCCAGGTGGTCTGTGGAATAATAGCATCTCTAAACCCATAAGCTCTGCCTCCAGAGGAGATGGGTGATGATGCTGCCAGCCAGTGATCACCCTTCTTGGGTTGGGTCCTGAATTGCACAGAAGGATCCAGCCTGCTGAACAGCAGCCTTTATCTCTCTCTGCTTCTTGGCTACACACGCGCCATGATCAGACGCTTCAAGCTTCTGCTGTCTTGACTCCCCCACCAACATGTCACACGCCTGAATTATTAGCTAAAAATAAAACTTCAAATTGCTCTAGCCAGGACATTTTATCACAGCAACAGGGAAAGTAACCAAGACACCATCCCCTCCCTCATCCTTCCCTGGACACATGACATTATCCCTCCAGAAATATTGATGGTTAGGAGCCCGCTCGAGAGTCACACCAACAGACTCAGCTTGGTATGTCCCCTCGGAAGCGGACACAGTGCTGGCTTGGGCCCTGCTTCATAGCCGGACCATCAGGGCTCAACTTTCAGTCCTCTGATGGGATAGAAAAGCAAGAGGCCTAGGGTTGGCTGTTGCAAGATATTTGATTACACTGTGAACCCCAAGGCTGTGTTATTTATTGGAAATACCTGTTTCTAGTTGTAGGATGGCTCAGCCTTAGCTGAGCCTTTAATCCCAAGAGCTTTCTGTTTTTGTTTTTTGTTTTTGTAAACAAGATTAAATAACGTTAACCATAGGTTAAGAGGCAGAGCAAGTGACCAGTAACAGGGAGAGAATATAGAAAAAGCCATAGAGAGTAAGAGGAAGTCAGGAGGGCAAACGGAGAGACGCACAGGAAGTGGAAGGGAGGGACATTCAGTTTGAAGGGTTTTTGAGACAGCACGGAGGAGAGAGCCTTGCTTTTCCTTTTGGGACATCAGCTGAGGAGGATGCTGGATGCTTTCCCTGCCTCTCTGAGCTAGCATCGACCTCCCAAGTCTTTATTGGTAAAATCAAGCATTTGAGATTTTGATGAGAACAACAGGTGGTGTCACCTGGCTCTGTTTTGTACTGGCCACTCACAGGATAGGGTCATCTTGGACTTATCTAGGTGTTCTGTGAGAATGGATGCTGAGGGATCCATGCTTGACCCATGTCAGCATCCAGGGGAACGCGGGAGAAATGTGAAAGCTTCATTGCTTCTGTTGGTGGTGCCTGCATTGAGAACTCACTCCAACCACGGTTCACAACCGGGGCCCCCTCATTTACCCACCGCCAGTCCTGTTCTGCTTCACTATACAGAAGGTAAAGGCAGAGTGGATAGCCTCTTGAGAGATCTGTGCATGGTCTCTTCTTGGGCTGTATCTGGAATTCTCAGTGGTTTTCAACCTTCCTAATGCTGCAACCCTTTAACACAGTTCCTCATGTTGTGGTGGCTCACAACCATAAAACTATTTTGTTGCTACTTTATAACTGTAACTTTGCTATTTTTATGATCTATGTTTTCTAGTGGTCTTAGGTGACCCCTGTGAAAGGGTCATTCAAGCCTCAAAGGGGTCGTGACCCACAGGTTGAGAACCCCTGCTCTAGCTGTTTTCCCCCTCCCCCCAGATTAAAGAGTGAGTTCTTATATCACGAACCATTTCCCCTGCGCCACACACAAGGTCATTGACCACAGTGAAAAGTGTTAGCAATAGGAGAAGTTCATTTTAAAAGACCTTATTTAACACTCCATGGCGGGAGGTGGCAGTGTGAAATGGTTCACACCTATCAGGGAGCTGAAAGATGGTGTGATTCTGGAAACTTCCAACAGTCACCTCCCCATCTCGTGAGTAAGCATGCCCAGCATCGCCGTATGAACCCCTGATTCTAGAAGCTTCTTAAGAGTCGGGTCTGAGAAATGAAGAGCTACATCCAAGAGGCCGAGTGAGCAGGACTCCAGGAGCAGATGGGTCGTTGCTGGTGTGCTGGAGAAGGGCTCTGAAGAGCTCGGGGATGCAGGTCTCCCCATTTTACTTCCTGAGCAGGTGATGGGAGGGATGGATGCGGTTCCAGCTCTGCTAGACTCCCCAGTGGCCTAATTGGAGTATGGTACACACTGAGGAAGAAGGGCTCTGTATCCCCCACATCTTACCGAGTGACAGCTGTCTTCTCAGAGAAGATTCTCAGGCAGAAGTCAGCCTCCTGGTGCGGCTCAAAGGTGCTGGGGATGAGAATATAGTCTCCCGGGGGCAGCTGGAAGCGGCCTGAGACTTCTCTCAAATTGATGAATGTCTTGCTTCTGGCCAGGGAGGCATTGTACCTGAAAAAATCCTTATTCAGGTGTTCGTCCTTGTCTGGGCACTGCAAGGGAAAGCAGGGTTCGTCAGGGAGACATGACTCTCTTCTTCATGCTCAGTTGGACAAGTGCTTATTGATCATGACACTGGGTCCAGAAGCCACAGGGAACTCACAGCCATTGCACAGATGCTGAGAACAGCAGGTCCCCTACCTGGTAAATGGCATAGCCAATGGTCAGCATGTTGGCGCCAAACCTCTTGAGCTTCCTGCGGTCTTTCTGCATCAAGGCTGCCAGGAAAGTGCAGCCCTCCTGGCCCTCGTCCCTCTCAGTCAGGGACAGCTTTATCTGCGGGTTGGTCCAGAAGGTGTCTGCCGTTTGAAAGGGGGAGGGGGCATGTATTACTAATACTTCCTTCAAAATAAAAAATCAGAGCTCAGATGGCAAGATGCTTGCTATTCTGGCATGTGAGTTTGGTTCCCCAGAATCTACCCTCCATCCCCACAACCAATAAAACAAAACAAAACCAAAACAAACAAAATGGCTCAGTAGAGAAAGGCATTTTCTGTAGAGGCTGATGACCTGGGACCTATAAGGTAGAGGCAGAAAGCCAACTCCCAGCAGCTGTCCCCTAACCTCCACTGGTGAACGCTGGAATGCATACACACACACACACACACACACACACACACACACACACACACACACACACACACGCATGCACTGAATAAACATGGTCAATGGAAACATGAGGTCTCACAATGTATTTAGTGTTGGGGATGAGGACCCAGGCAGTCTGGTTCTCACTGGCTAGCCAGCCTAGCTGACTTGGCAGGCTCCTGGCCAATGAAAGACCCTGTCTCAAAAACAAGGAGGGTGACATTGAGGAATGACGGCCGAGGTTTTCTTTTGTTGCTACACTCGTATGAACACAGGAGAGAAAAAAAATCAAAATAAAATGTATGAGCACACCTACCTAACACCAATACAAAGAAAAAAATTACAAGATCTGAAAGTTTTGGGACACACACTCTCTCCCTGGCACCTTGGATTGTTTCTGATCCTGAAAAGGTGGTCTCTTCCCTCCCTTTTCCCATCAGCTCTCTTGCCTGCTTCTTTTACAACAACCCGTCAAGCCCCTGCCTCGAACTTCCTCCAACTTTTCGGCCATCACCCACCCAGCCTTCAAAGACTCCTTCACCTGCTCCACCTCTCTGAGGTACTGTTGGACAACAGATTCTCTTTCCCACTAACCTGGTGTGACTTGTCACTTACCTTATGTATGTCACCTGAACCTTACAACAAAGCATTTCCTGAGCACCTCCTACCAGCTTCCTGTCTAAGACTCAGCCGTTGTCTCCCTGTTCATCCTGACTTTGCTATCCAGCTCCACACACACTTCCCCTTCCATGTCCCCAAACAATGGATATGGGAATAGGAGAGAGAAGGATAGAGAGGCCACCTACCGAGGAAGTTGCGACAGCCACCAGCTGTGGAGCCACGAACCCAGCTTCCTTGGTGGATGGTCACCTCCCACCTGTGGAGGGCATTGTCCTCCAGGGCATCAGGTGTGAGGTTGCAGATATCCACTTTGTCAAAATGGGTCTTGAAGTCCTCGAACGCCATCCTGAGACAGAGGGGAGGATGGGTGAGTCACAGTGTCATGGCGATGGCACTAAACCCTCTAACCCTCAGGGGTCCCTCCCAGGTGGATGGAGACAGGGAGAAGGAGAAAGAAGGAGGACGGAGGGGGATGAGGAAGGAAAGGGAAAAAGGATGGTGGGTGTTACCCCATTCACCCCAATTTCAAACAAAAATGGAAAGGATTACACTACCAGAATTCCCCATCATCAAGGGTGGTGTGACCCAGGCGCTTCTGCTCCTCCAGGTTTACAGAGCGCCACTCAGGAGAGCTGAGAGAAGAGAGCCACAATTCAGCCTGGGCTCTCCACCTCCCCCAGAGACACCCTAACTAGATATGCATGGTGTGTGGCTCATACCCTCTTTAGCAAGGTTCACTGGGCCCAGGAACATGAGGCCAGCTCACCACTGGCTCCAACAAGATGGTGGCTAGGAAGGGCTGTTGGTAAGCAGTCCCTTCATAGGTCATTATGGGACAGACATAAGGAGCTGAACATAGTAGCCCAGCTGGAGGTCACAGTTCACGAATGTCCCTAACTCACAGCTTGCCTGTGGCCTGGAGCATGCCAAGGTCCTTCTGATTTAAAAATTGGCACTTGGGCGATGCTTCTAATCCTTGTGGTAGCCATTTGAAATACTGACTGCCCTGTTTATGTGACCAGAAGTTCAGGAAGGGTCTGCCATGGGTGAGTCCAAATTCATGTCCCAACCTGAAGGTTCAAGTAGGCCTAGCACTCACTCTCAGGAAGAGCTATCAAGGAGAAATGCTGACACCCTTGCAGGCTTAAGCTTGGCATTCCAGTTTCAGTGTTGTGTGCTGTGATTTCTTTGCTGCCTTCTGATCCAGCAGTCTTCTGGGTAGGTTCTAGAAGCCCCAGGGGGTGCTAAATCCATGAGGACAGAGTCCTGTTCATCTTTTCTTATATATTCACAGATAGTGAAGTTTGGTTTATAGACACACAGGAAGAGCTTAGCAGTAATGCTTACTGAAGTGGGACAATCAGAGCAACAGTGTGACAAAAGTTATATGAATGTGTTATCTGTAATCTATTTACTCTTTATTACCTATCATTCATATCATCTATCTATATCCTTGTATGATATATTCATCCATGCATCCACCCATCCATACATCTACTCATGTGTCCATCAAGTACCCCATCCACTAACCCAGCATCCATCTGCCCATCCATTAATCCATCATCCATCTGCCCATCCATTAATTCAGCATCCATCTATCTATCCATTAATCCATCATCCATCTGTCCATCCATTAATCCAGCATCCATCTGCCCATCCATTAATCCAGCATCCATCTGCCTATCCACTAATCCAGCATCCATCTATCCATCCATTAATCCATCATCCATCTATCTATCCATTAATCCAGCATCCATCTGCCCATCCACTAATCCAGCATCCATCTATCCATCCATTAATCCATCATCCATCTATCCATCCATTAATCCAGCATCCATCTGCCCATCCACTAATCCAGCATCCATCTGCCCATCCACTAACCCAGCATCCATCTGCCCATCCACTAACCCAGCATCCATCTGCCCATCCACTAACCCAGCATCCATCTGCCCATCCACTAACCCAGCATCCATCTGCCCATCCACTAACCCAGCATTCATCTGCCCATCCACTAACCCAGCATCCATCTGCCCATCTACTAACCCAGCATCCATCTGCCCATCCACTAATCCAGCATCCATCTGCCCATCTACTAACCCAGCATCCATCTGCCCATCCACTAACCCAGCATCCATCTGCCCATCCACTAACCCAGCATCCATCTGCCCATCCACTAACCCAGCATCCATCTGCCCATCCACTAACCCAGCATCCATCTGCCCATCCACTAATCCAGCATCCATCTGCCCATCTACTAACCCAGCATCCATCTGCCCATCCACTAACCCAGCATCCATCTGCCCATCCACTAATCCAGCATCCATCTGCCCATCTTCTACTCATCCCTCATCTACACACCCATGCTACAAACATTATTTATCTGTTCATTCATTAACTCATCCACTCATCCACCTGTTGCCTATCTACCCATTCATCAGCTTACATTTTTCATGTATCAATCCATCCATGATCTATCTATGCATTCATGTGTTCAACCATTGATTCATCATCTGAACACTCATTTCAATTCATCATCCATCATCTTATCCGTTGTCTAGGCATCCGTACATGAATGTATCCACCCATCCTTTTATTATCTGTCATCTATGCATCCACCTGTCCATTACCTGTGTATTGATTCATCTGTCATCCACCCACTGTCTATCCATCAATGTAGCCATCACCCATCCATTCACACCTATCCACCGATTCATTCGATACATATTGATCCATTTATTATCTACCATTCACCTATGTATGTATATGTATGTGTATATGTATGTATCTATCTGTGTATCATCTATGTTTCTATGTATCTATGTATGTATATATGTTATGTATGTATCTGTGTGTGTATGTGTATGTATCTATCATTTATCAATCTACATCTATCATCTATTGCTCTAACTATCCTGGAAACCTTAGAAAACCCAACATATAATGTTTTTCTTTCCAAGGTAAGCTGAACACTTTTATGTTTTCATCTAAGGGGTGCATTTTCTGTTTCCTCTGACCTGTCTGAGTGGCCATTGTAACTCTTCTTACACGTGAGGTTGTTATTAAGTGGAATAAGGTTACTTAAACACACATACTGAAATAGTCCATAACACAGTGGTATATATAGTGTAAGATTCACCACACTGCAAAGAGTGATGTGACGGTTAACATTTTTTTCTAGAATTTTCCACGTGATACTATATTTTCAGACCTCAGTTGACCATATTCAACAGAAACTATGGATGGTGAAATTTCAGGTAAAGGGGGTTGCCATCACTCAAATCGCCTCACGTGTTGTGCTGCTGTGATAGTGTGGCAGGCCTGTTTTGTGCTCACATGAGCTGTGCTCATGAAATCCAGTGAGGGCCTGGTGGACAGATGAGGGAACTGAGGGCCCCAGTTGGCTCACTGAACCATTTAATTCTAAGTGGGTCACACCTGGTGATCAGATGGAGCGGCTAAGTTATGTCTTTGATGGGTAGCACTGGACACCAGTTCTGATCTCGATGTCAGTCTTATTACTTCAGGTTTTCTCTCCCTCATTTCTTCCCATTTCCACCAGCAGAGGGAAGCCAAACTTGCCCTTCCCTTGCTGTCCTGGTAAGAGTTGTTCCCAGCCATTCTCCTTGAGATCTGAGCAGGGCAGTGCAAACCAGCAGGACAAGAATGTTGCAGGGGGTGTGGAGAGGCCACAGCTTCTCAATTCCCAGTCACCTGGATCACTGTCCAAGCGACAGGTGGGCACAGCTTGGAAAGCTGGTCTTTCCATATTATTAGAGCCCAGTAAAGGCCTAGCTTCCTGTTCTACCTCTGTTTCTCTGTTGGACTGTGGGCTTTGGCCACTGATCAATGGCCAACAAAGAATGGAAGAGTGACCTGTTAGGTAGTGTTTCAGGGATTCCTGGTCTCAAAATACACATGCACACTCTTACACACACATACAACATGCATACACACATGCACACACACATATCCTAACACACATACACATGTGCACACAGGTGCACACACACATACATGTACACACACATGTACACACATACACACATATACACATGTGCACACAGGTGCTCACACATGCATGCACACACACATGTGTGCATTTGCACATACACACAAATCTTAACACACACATATATACATGTGAACACATGCATGAACCTACATGTGCATGCACATGCACACATACACACATACCGTAACAGACACATACACACATATGCACACAGTCACACACACACATGCATATACACACACACATACATACATGTGCACACAGGCACACACACATGCATGCACACACACATGCACACCCATATACACATGTACACACCCGCACACACACATAAACACACATACACACACACACACACATGCACACAGAGTTGGTTATAACTGGAGTCAATATTCCTTCCTGTTACCCCAGTGACAATAACACATTCATCAGCAATGTGATCACATGACAGGGAAAGAGCCGTCCTGAGTGTTGTTTATCCAGGATCGAGTTTAACATAAGTGTTCTAAGTAGGGACTGAAGGGGAGAAGTAGGACACAGAAGCAGTACAGGGAGTTCTGGGACAGGCCAGTCCCTCACAGGTCAGCCTGACTACACACACCTGGGAACTGACCACAGAGCAGGAACGGAGCAGGGCCACTGACCTGTCACTCCACGGCCCGTTCCACTCCACCTGGCCCCACGGGTTACGGACTCTGATGAGCTTGAGTCTCTGGCCATGGAAGTTTACCTCAAAGAAAAAAGCATCAAGTAAACATGGTGTGAGGAGCATGAAGCCTTTAGCCATCATGAGACCTGGGGTCCATCTCTGTGTAGAGCCATTGTTATCCAAGCTCTTGAGGAAAACACAATGAAGATGTGCCCCACACACTCATGGCCTCCTGTGTCCACTCCTTGCTTTTCTGAGACAGGGCTCACTATATACTAAATTAACCTTCGCCAGCAATGGTCAAGAGAAGAGTCTTGCTATTGTTGTAGGTAATCCTGAGCCAGTAGGAGACAAGTCAAGCCATTCCTGAGGACTGGGTAGGGAAGGGAGACTGAGAAAGGTTTTAGAGGTTACAAAATATCAACTAGCCATTCCCGAGGACTGAGTAGGGAAGGGAGATCCTTTAGAAAGGTTTTAGCTGTTACAAGGTAGCAACTAGCCAGAGATCTTAGCTCTCAGTCTACAGTTACATGCTGAATGAGAGTTGAACTGTGACATGAAAGAATAAGTCAAATGGGCTGGAGGCTTGGCTCAGTCAGTAGGCTGTTTGCTTAGCATGCAAGAAGCCCTGAGTTTGATCCCCAGAATTGCCTATACCAGGTGTGGTGGCACATGCCTGTTGTTTCATGTTTTTATCACTTGGGTGGTAGAAGCAGGGGATCAAAAGTCAAGGCCAGCCTTGACTATATAAAAAGTTTGAGGCCACCCTAGGGTCTATTTCAAACAAAACAAAACAAAACAAAACAAAACAAAACAAAACAAATCAAGTCTCAGAGGTTAGAAGCTCACTTCTCTGTAATCACACAAGCCAACTCTTGTATGAAATCTCACGTGCAGACATGAGCAAGCACCTTATCCAGGGACAGAATGCAGAAGCAAGTGAAGCAGGGTGAGGAGAAGTCACTGGGCTGGGAACAGCTGGAAGATTTGGCCTCAGATCCGCCTGCCCACTCGAGGAGCATGTGTGATGGGAACAGACAGAGGAACAATCTCAACACACTCATATAATAATTGCATATATATGTGCATATCTATATAATGAATATGTACATATGTGTCTATATATAATCCATGTGTTTATACTTATATAAAATGAGTATGCATATGCATATATACATAAAAAACATTAATATATGTGAAGATGCATAATCGTATACACATGTGCATATATAATGAATATACATATCTGTATGCCTATATAACAAATATATATGTATGTATATATAATAATATGTATGTATATATTTATTCATTTGTTCTTGTAATGGTTGTTTCTCTGTAAAACCCTGGCTGTATATGACTGCTATAGAATTATTAAGAAACAATTTATAAACACAAAATCTGCAATCCCTCTAAGGTGAGTTTGGTGCATGCATGGGTCACCCACCTCCTCCCTGGCTTCTGTCTGCTGTGTTAGGTGGGATGTCCTCTGCTACACAACAGATATAAAGACTTGTTTGTCTTGTTCCCCCACCTCTGTCCCCTGCAGTAGGCTCTGCCCCTACCTGGTCGAGCCCAGTCACGGTGTAGGCATGGCCCTTAATGAGACCGAAAGGTGTGCGGGCTTCAGATTCTGAGGCATTCAGGGTCTAGAACAGAGGAAGACCAGAGTCAGGTCCATCATCTATGCCAACCTCCCCCTGTGTCAGGCCCAGCCTCAGCCCCATGCCTACCTTAGCACACCCCAGCGCTTAATTCCTCAAGGGCAGCCATGTATGTAAGCCTTAGAAATTGGGAGTACAGGACTCCCTAAAAGCCCCATCAATGATACACAGCAAAGCCAATCTCTTTCCAGGGTGGGGGGGCCACGATTGCAAAGAGTCTACCTTTCTGACCCCAAACAGAAACCAGCCACCCCAGTGATAGTTTAGTGAATAACACCCACAGTCACACAGGGGAGAGCCATACCCTGGTGACATGTGACTTGGTCATGACCATGAACTTGCAGGGGAAGTGAACAATTCATTCACAGGCAAATAATAGATCTTTGTAGTTAATCCAAAAAGAAAGGGGAAACTTGAATAGATTTCAAACACAGAGGATATGAAATTTTATCTCTGTATGTATTCTGTGTATAGAGGGATTAGAAAAACCCTGTTAGCTTTCTTTCTGGTGGATTTTTCATTGCATAGAGATAAAAGGAACACACTTGGGAAGAGTTCACTGTCGGATTCCCTTCAGTAGGGTGAATCCTGCCTGGCAGCACTGGGGTTGAGGGCAGCTAGGGCTCTGGTTAGTGGGGTACTGGGGAAGCATCCCAGGGCATGATGGGAGAGACAGATAGCTCTACCTCTAGACACCTTGGGGTGTTCCACCTGGCAGGAGGTATATTTGCCCATTGCAATCCAACAAGCATCAATTAGAGCTTGTGTTTGATTGTTTGTTTGGGACAGTCTCAAGTATCCCAGTCTGTCTTGTCTTGTAGTGGAAGATGGCTTTGAGCTGAGGGCTCGATTGCCACTATCTCCTGAGTGCTGGGAGTAACAGCAGTATTTCTCTAGCCCGGTTTATGTAGTGCTGGGGCTAAACCCTAGGGCTGCCTGTGTGCTAGATAAGCGTTCTATCAACTTGTGTTTTAATTAACGAGGACCACCTCCTAGATACTCATGTCCCTTCTGGGTTGCTGTTTCTGCCTGTTGGTGTTTACACGGGCAGCCAGACACTCACATCTATGGAGCAGCCCAGCAAGGAACCACGCTTCAAGGCCTTCTCCAGAATCTCATAGAAATTCTCTGGTGCCTCTCGGATTTGGAAGTTCTCAGCCACACCCCCAGTGAAGTCTTCCATGGCTTCGATGGCGCTGCCCCCCTTCAGTGCCTCGTAACTCCCGTTAAGCCTACAAAGATGGAAGAGCAGATTGGTTGAGGGAGTGGAGGAATAGGATGGGGTGCAGGGTGCAGTTCACAGAGCACCAGCCAGACTCGGTGAGGAAAGGCGGTGGGGCAAGCCCTGGTACTAGCAAGATGAGCAACCGAGGCTGACACTTCGAGGGGATCCTAGTCTGCGCCAGTCCTGCCATCTTCCTTATGAACGGGGGTTTTTGTTTTGTGTTTAAATGCTTAGTTGTTAATTCATTCTCCTGATTCAGTCTCTGAAGTGCTGAGATTACTTTTTTATTGTTGTTACAGTGATATTCTTGTCTCAGAGCTGAGGTTATCAACCACAACACCTAGCTTCATCTTGATGTGTGTGTGTGTGTGTGTGTGTGTGTGTGTGAATGCATATGATTGGGTGTGAGCCAGACTCTCACTCCATAGACCAGGCTGGTCTCAGACTCATAGCAAGCCTTCTGTCTTAGAATCTTCAGTTCTAGGATTGTTGGAGTAAGTTACCAAGCCAAGAAAAAAAATCAAGACACAATATGGCTATATAGCCCAGGTTAGCCTGAAACTTGCTACGCAGACCAGGCTAAGCTCAAATTTATGGTGATCCTCCTGCCTCAGCTTCCCCAGAATTCCAGAGAATTCCCCAGTTATAGGCATTCACTACCATGCCCAGCTTCATCATGGTGTGTGTGTGTGTGTGTGTGTGTGTGTGCTGTATATGCACATTTGTATATGGATGCATGTGTCTATGTGCACACACAGAGGCCAGAGGAGGACATTGACTGCCCTGTTCTATCATTCTCCTCCATATTCTGAGACAGGGTTTTTCACTGAACCTGGAGCAAGGCTGGTAGATCCTCCTGTCTCTGCTCTCCGCAGCACTGGGGTCATAGGCATTCATGACCAAGTCTAGCCTTTTGCATTTGTGTGCATAACCTATGCACACACACACATGCCCTTCTTGTCACCGCCTCTGGTGAGATCATCATAAGTCTACCCTGTGTTCTGGTGCCCTCCATTTGTATATGTAGAGTCCCTTGTACCCTGCTGGGCAACATTACCCTCCAACAGCTAGCAGCTGGCTTTCCTACCTGCCCTCCATCTCACCAATTGCTTAGTCACTGTATGGACCACTGCATCAGGATGCACTGCCTGAACCCTATGGGATGTGCCCTTATCTGTTAGAGTAATGCTTTCATCTCTCAGACATGTGTTCCCAGGGTGACCAAGGCATCCACTATCTTCCCAACTCAATTAAGTTTCATTTTATACATTTGTGATGCGATTGGACCTCGGTATTTCAGCAGGCTGGAATTGGAGGTCTGGGGGAAATGGGACCATTTGGCTGGGGATTAGAAATGAATGTGCTAACTCTACTAATGGGAAATTCTTGGACCGGTTCAACCACAGAAATTGGAAGTAGATGCTGCCAAGAGGGGCTGGAAGGAGAGGGATGGGGCGCCAGAGTCTATCAGGGACTGGGTTTTAGTTTTGCAAGGCGACCACTTCTAAGGGTGGGTGCTTTAGTTGGTCACATGGTGTTAATGCCATTGAACTATGCCCTCAAAATGTTACAGTGGTGAATTTTATGTCATGCCTGTTTCATAACAATTTTTAAAAGGAAGAAAATTAGCACTGGGAGACAGCTGATATCTTTCTACTCATGTGGCTTAAAGCCACACACCTAATCTGTGGCAAATCCTCGCACAAGGCCTGAAGAACCATTGTCCCATGTGGGCATAGCCAGGGGCCCGTCTTCCTCCTAACGTCTCTTCTGCCGGCATTACCAAGGTCAGATCAGTGAGTCGGGGACATGGGAAACATGGCCACCATGTTTGAAGCTGGAAATGTCTAGGTCATCTCATGAGGATGTCCTAGTGGTCCAAGTTCCTGAGAGGTAGCAACCATTCTTCCCTACTGATTGCATCCCACTCTCTCCACCAAACATCTCCATGAGGGGAAGAGTCCAGGCTTCTAGGAACAGGAGGAAGGAGCCCCACTCACTTGGCATAGGCTTTCTCCAGCAGTGCGCTCCAGAACTCATTGTGGTCGGCGGAGTGGAGGAAGACCAGGCGGTCCCTGAAGGTGGGCAGGCGGTCATCGATCACCACGTCCAGCCACTCACTGTGCTGCCAGAACTAGTGTCCAGGCCAAGACATGGTGACAAGGGTGAGTCACACTGAGGTGTGGGCCCAGTGGCAAATGCTAACTCCATGGTTCTTCCCCCTGAGCAAACTGCCCTTGTGCTCCAGGGAAAATATCATCTGGTACCACATCAGGGCTGAGAGGATGTCATGACAAGGCCATCTGGGTGTCATAGCAGGGTAACCCAGGTGTCACAGCAGGGTCACCTGGGCTTTGTCCACTCAGCCATATACTGGGCTTTCACCCACTATGGAAATCAATTCCAGGACTGTGTCACCATGGAGGTGGGTGAGGGAGAAGTCACAGTTGACATCCCTGTGCTCTGAGCTAATGCATTTTCTCCACAGGACACCAGGTTAGGTGGGCAGATGTGGGAGGGTGGATAGGGGCTTAGCTCTGTTCACACTCAGCCCAGTCTCCATTCACATTTCCACCCAGCTTTGGCCTTTCACCAGCCCACATAGGTGGAGCCCCAACACGCATGTGTTTGGATTTGGCTTTCCTGTGTGCCTTGCTCATAGGGGCATATGGGTACTGCACGTGAGAGTCCATTTGGGTGTTTGCATGTATGAGCATATGTGGGGGGGCATGCATGTAGTTATGAACCTGTGTGTGTGTGTTCATGTGCACGCACATGTATGTACATGCACATGTAAGTGTGTGCATTTAAATGTGCATCATGTGGGTGTCCTAGTTAACATCAGCTGTCAACCTGGCAAAGCTTGGAGTTGTTGGGAGCTGACTTTTAGCAGAAAGCGGCTATCAGCTTTGCAGCCATCTTGAGCCATATACCCTGACGTGAGACTTGTTTTTCAACAGCCTACAAAAGCTGAAGCACACTCTGATATCCAACATATTTTGTTTTGCTGTTTACTGCCCCCAGCTGCAAGGCGCACGTGGTAGTCATGCCTGCAAGTTATCCACATGCTATCCATGCCATACATGCCTATAAGGTGCACATGGTATCTATGCCTGTAAGGCTTACGTCATATCAACACCTGCAAGGCACGTGGTATTCATGCACCTACAAGGCACGTGGCAAAAGCCTATAAATACCCCAGATTTCCCTTCAATAAACGAGACTTGAGACTTGATCAGAACCTCTGTCTTGTCTCCATTCTTTGTGTCTCTTCCCCTTTATTCCCACTCTCTCTCTCGCTAGACCCTGACCCGCAGACCAGAGCGGCAGCTTGGGCCGGGAAACAGTGGCCGCCAAGTGTGGAGTGGAGAGGGCCGCAACATTTTTGGCTGCCCAACATGGGGCAGCTCGGGCGCAACATGGAGTCATCTAAGGGCATCTCCATAGAGGAATTGCTCAGGTCGGGTTGGCCCATGGCCATGTCTGAGAGATTGTCTAACTGTGACTGATGGGGGAGAACTCTGTTCGTTGTGGATGGCACCAGCTTCAGTAGAGTCCTGGACCACGTAATAAAGCTAGTGTGACCCAGTAGCAAACGGCAAGCAGCTTTCCTCCGTGGTTTCTGCTTGAGTTCCTGCCCCGACTTCCCCTCAGTGATGAATTAGGAATGCTTCATAAGGAATATGAGTTCTTTATGAATTAAGGACCACCTTATGAAACTGTCAGCCAAATAAGCCTTTTCCTTCCCTAAGTTACTTTCCATCCAAGTGTTTTATCACAGAGACAGAAAAAAGGAAACTACAACAGTGAGTGAGTTCATCTGTGAATGTGCGGGTGTGGGACAGAATGTGTATATGTAAATATGTGGGTGAGTACATTTATATACATACATATACATCATATACATATACACATGCACATACACATATGCCATGCATATACTACACATACTATACACATGCATACACCTACATATGCATATACTATATATACTACACAAATACACATATTATACACATATACCTACATATACATATACTACATATATACACACATATACACATACTATCCCTATACACATACGTATACTATACACACTATACATACACATACTATACACACGTATACATACATATACTACACATACACATGCTATAAACATACATACACATATACATACACATAGTACACACATACATATGCTATACATATATTATACATACCCATACATGCACACATATACACACATACATATACTATATATAACCATACATATACTATACATACACATACTATACACATGCATACACCTACATATGCATATACTATATATAATACACAAATATACATATTATACACATATACCTACATATACATATACTACATATATACACACATATACACATACTATACATATACACATACGTATACTATACACACTATACATACACATACTATACACACGTATACATACATATACTACACACACACATGCTATAAACATACATACACATATACATACACATAGTATACACATACATATGTTATACATACATATATTATACATACCCATACATGCACACATATACACACATACATATACTATATATAACCATACATATACTATACATACACATACTATACACATACATATACATATTATACACACACATACATGTACACACATACACACATATGCATACTATATTCACAATACACATATTCTACAAACACATACTACACATATACATATACAAATACTATACGTATTCATACATATACACATATACTATACATATACTATATATACACATATGCATACACATTGCCTGCCATACATATTCATATATGTGTGTGCATGCCATACATATGTGACTTAGCACATTTATGTGGGTGTACTGTGTGTGAGTCCATGGGTGTGATAATGTAAGAATGTGCATAGAAGCATGTGTGCATTTGCACAGGCATGAGAATACATGTGTATTTATGAGTACAGGTATGTGCGCACATGTGTGTGAGTATATACACATATGAATATGTGTTTAACATTGTGCTCATCTGTGTATTAAGTGTGTGTTTCCGTAGGTAGAGAGAGATAGACAGAGGAAGCAAGAGCACAGCAGGGACATGTGTCACTGTGCAGCTCAGTCATACAAGCGCATGGCTGCTTTTCTGTGGCTGTGTTTCTCCGTTTTATGTTTGATTGCTCCAACCTGCACTTCCTCAGTAAGGGAGCCATTCCGCTTATGAGAAGAACTCTGGATCCCCGGGGAGCAGCCATGGTTCCCTGAGGACACCACATGCCTTCCTCTCCTACTGCCTGCTGCCTCTGGAAGTCCCCCAGGAAGATTCCCACATGGTATGGCACCATGGCTCATACACTCTGTCACATGGCTTCCAAGGTTGTCAACAGCACAAAGCTGTACACAGTATCTCCTGGGCCACCTCCCATTGCAAGCAAACCAAAGGTCTCAGGTTTCCCTTACCTGGAAATGAAATATCCCAGCATAGCCAGAACTAAATCCTTGGTCCTGGGGAACCACCCTGGCCAGTGCTTTCTGATTGAGGGTTAGCGAGGCAATGGCTGCCAGGAGCCAGCAGTCTCCTGCAGAGTGAAAGTCACATAAGTATCACACTTTCTTGGCCACTGATTCCCAGAAGTCAAGAAAAAGCAATACCAGAGGGGTGTGGAGACCCCTCTGTGATAGAGGGGTAGTGAATACCTCTGTCCCCCCTGCCTGTCCAGCCTGCTCTTCTACCCTGACCTGTGGCTGCCTCCTGGATACTGTGGCAATATTTGCTGACTGGTTTCAGGCACAGGGATCCACTGCATCTCATCTTCATAAGGTCTCAGAAGACGAGGGAGGCACGGTGTGTCACAGTAGCCCTGCAGCAGTGGGTGGGGAAAGGGTCTGGGAAGCAGCCTAGTGCTGCCTGTTTCATTCCTGGGCTATTGCCTCTCCCACACCAGGCTTGGTTCAGCTCTGAGCAGCAATAGCTCCAAGGAGGCTCCTTGGCTTCTTTTCCCCTTCTTTTCCTTCTTCCTTCCTGCTTCCTTCCTTCCTTCCTCTTTTCTCCCTCCCTCCCTCTCTTTACTCTCCCCTGCCCCTGTCTTTTGTGACAGGGTCTCACTGGCCTGGAAGCCTGGACCTCAGCCTGTAGCCTGGACTGGCCTTGGACCAGTAGCAATCCTCTATCTTCCCATCAACCCATCCATCATCCATCTATCACCCATCCATCTGTGTATCTTTGTACATCATCTGCACATCCTTCACTCATTCATCTGCCCATCCATCCATCCATCCATCTGTAATCTACCCATGCATTATCCGCCCATCCGTCCATCCGTCCATCCATCCATCATCTACTCATGCATCATCTGCCCATCTGCCCATCTGTCCATCCATTGATCCATCATCTATCCATCTGTAATCTACCCATGCATCATCCACCCATCTGTCCATCCATCTATCCATCTGTCCATCCATCCATCCATCCATCCATCCATCCATCCATCTGTAATCTACCCATGCATCATCCACCCATCTGTCCATCCATCATCCATCCATCCATCCATCCATCCATCTGTAATCTACCCATGCATCATCCACCCATCTGTCCATCCATCCATCCATCCATCCATCTGTAATCTACCCATGCATCATCCACCCACCCACATTCTTCTATCCATCCATCAACCATCCATGTACCATTTATGTATCAATTGTACCATCTATCACCTGTCAATCATATACCATATCTATCTATTTAGGATGATCTACTGACTTTTTATGGTCTATCAATCAATCTATCCTTTCCATCCTGTCTAGATGTGTTATCAATCATGTATAGTTATTATCTACCATTTACCATCTATTTATCTATTAATCATATGTGATCTGTCTTTTATAATCTATCTCTATATATTATATCTTCAACTTACTTGTCTTTTATCATCTATTATCTATCTATTGACTATTATCTGTCTTCAGTCTATCATCTGCATGTCTCCTTCCTTCCTTTCTTTCTCTCTCTCTTTCTTTCTCTCTCTTTCTTTCTTTCTCACTCTAGTTAACTGTCACCAGTTTGGGAAGCTGGCTTTGGATTCTTTGTGAAGACAACTCAGGTTGTCACTGAGATTCCAGATGCTCTGTTCTAAGTACAGTGACCACAGTGCTAGCCTGGGCTCTGGGTAGCTCAGTCTACACATGCTTCCTCCTTTAGCACATTCTACAGTGTTTTTGTGTTTTGCAGATTCAGTAAAAGTAAGCTTTTCCCAGGCTTTTTCTTTTTTTTTTTAATTTTAATTTTATGTATATGAGTACACTGCAGCTGTCTGAAGACACACCCGAAGAGGGCATCGGATCCCATTCCAGACAGTTGTGAGCCACCATGTGGTTGCTGGGAATTGAATTCAGGACCTCTGGAAGAGCAGTCAGTGTTCTTAACCACTGAGCCATCTCTCCAGCCCCCAAACTTTGCCTAGTTTTACCCTAATTCCTGATTAAAGCTACTGGGATGTGCTGGCAGGAAACACGGACTCTGTAGCCAGCATGGTTTTGCAATCTGACTGTCCATCTGTTACTCATGACCTTGGACATACTGCTTGGGTGTTCATCTGTCACTTGTCTGTGAAGTTAGACATACTACTTGGTTCCCTTGCCTCAGTTCCTCATATGTAACATTGAGAAGACATCTGGGAAAAGGAGCAGAAGTCTGTGATCTTAGGGAGAGGACATGGCAGGGAACAGGCTCATCGTGTAGGTGTCACTAAGTTATAAAACTGTGAGCCACCACTGAGGAGCCAAAGGGTCGGGAGGAGCCTCTGAATCAGGTGCTGCTTTTAGGGGAGGCTCAGCCCTCTGGGAACTTCTAGATAGCCACAGAACCCAAACACAATGTAACCAGAAAAGCAGGAGTGCCAGGGGAAGGGAAGCCACTGGACCCCGTGCAGGGAAGGCACTAGGGAGGGAGTGGGTCAGGTGGTGGCCTTGTTCTGTCCAGCCCTGTTAGGAGCCTTCATGGCTCTGGTTGTGGTGACACTCAGGCGCAATCCCTGGACATTCCCTCTCCTCTCTACTTACCCAGTTCCCCTTGGCAGATGTCGGTCCTGGTGGCCCCTCCAAGAATGAATTCTGGGTTTTCCACAATTTCCTGCAGGATCGAGAGCATCTTAGGGAAGGCCCAAAGCACCCATAGCCCTGCCCCAAGGGAGACAGGCAGCCCCACCCCCAGGGAGACAGAGTCTCATACACTTGATTTTCCATTGCCGAAGGCCAGGAGGAGGCAAAAGCTGCCAGGAGTTTATGCTCGGTCCTTCCTGGGCTCAGCTTAGTCCATCCATAGCTCAGCCCAGGGAAGAGCCTGATCCTGTCACTTTTCTCTACAGAAACTCACGCCTTATCTAAGGAGAAAGTGAGATGGCAGTCAAGCACCAAGCCTCCTGCCTCAGTCCTGGGCTAGGTAAAGGAAAGTTCCAAACAGTCTTTTACCATGGTGGCGCACGCCTTTAATCCCAGCACTTGGGAGGCAGAGGCAGAGGCAGAGGCAGGTGGATCTCTGAGTTCAAGGCCAGCCTGGTTTACAGAGTGAGTTCCAGGACAGCCAGGGCTACACAGAGAAACCCTGTCGCAAAAGAAAAAAAAAAAAAAAAAAGGAAAAAAGAAAAAAGAGAACTGTCAGCTTTGGGCCTTCAAACTCACCGTGTAATGAGCATGTGACCCGGCACCCCAGGCAGGCTCTCCACACCTGGCCCAGCACCCAGCTGCCTTCCTTTTCCCAGTAGATTTTCTATATCCTTATCACATCTAGAGGAGTGTTTGCATATCACGCAGAATTTTATCCGCATGTACTATGTACACTTTATTACATGTTACCCCATCCTTAGGTATTTTATGTAATCGTGTATATTTTGTGTGTATGAAACTATAATCATGTAGAAACTTAACATGGACAGTTCTATGTAAAATATTAAAAAGTCTAAACAATTATATAAAACATATGGGTTTTTGGAGACAGGGTCTCACTAAGTAGCTCTTGCTGTCCTAGAACTTGCTATGTGGATCAGGCTGGCCTCAAACTCATAGCAATCTTCCTACCTCTGCTGCCCCAGTGCCAGAATTAAAGGCATACACCACCCTCTCTAAAATGTGTATCTGTAGTGGGTCGGTCTAATGCTGATTGCGTTCTAATGCTAATGTTGGGCCCTAAGGCTGGTTGCCCCAGAGACAAGGAGAGAGTCTGCACTGAAGCCAAGTGACCCTGTCCCCAAGCTATTCTGATTGGTAAATAAAGATGCCAGCAGCCAATATCTGGGCAGAAGAGACATAGGTGGGGTTCAGGGTTCGAGGTTTGGGGTTGGAGAGGAATCATGAGGAGAAAGAGTTCAGGAGGAGGAAGAAGCACCATGGGTTAGGTGTCAAGAGAACATGGCCACGTGGGCTGGCCAATGGCGCTTAGAGCAGCCCTGATGAAACATTGTAAGTAATAAGTCAGGTTTATCAATAGGAAAGTAGATTCTAACAGCATAGAGGGTAAATATCTGCCCAGGTCTTGAGTTGTTTTAAGACTTATTGTAAATACAAAGGTTTTGTGTGTCTTTCATCCTGGAACTTAAGTTGCAAAGGTAGAAACCTTTTTAAACAATATGTGTATATGAGAAAGGATTTTAAATTCCATGAGGTCACATGACATGAAGCAGGAGAGCACAGTCACCTGTTACCTGAACCAGTGAAGCAGGGTTCTGAGGACCCCTGACTTGGCACAGGTAATAAACAGTTTCCAGTGTGAGCCTTCTCTGATCAACCATGTCTGCCCATCCACCTGTGCTGAGGTTGGAATTCAGGTTTCATACTTGCTAAGCAAGAGACCCACCACTGATCTACGTCCCTGACCTTATTTTACTTCTCATTTTGAGATAGGTCTCACTAAATTGTCCAAGCCAGCCTTGCACTCCCGGAGTAACCCAGGCCAGCCTTGAACTTGGGATCTGAGCCTGCTGGTAGTTGAGGTTATCTCACTGGCCCCACCTACCCCACAGGCTGCTGTCCTCAGGGTGGGGCCACATCACGGAGGCTTTCTACCCATTCTGCTTGTCCTTTCCCCCTGTGAGACCCAAGACCTGCAATTTAGGGACACTGTTTCTGGGCAGTGAGAACTGGAGAATTTGTGGTAACCTTGGAATAAATCTGCTGCCACATTCAGTGTACCTCGGCTTGTCCTACAGGTTGATATCTTGAGTTCTTTCTCTTCCTTCTCCTATCTCAAAGCCTCTCTCTTTCTTTCTCCCTCTCCCTCCCTCTCCTCTCTTTCTCTTTTCCTTTCTTTCAAGATTTTTGGAACTGGGCCTCACTGTGTAGCTTAGCCTGGCCTCAAACTTGTGATTCTCCTACTTTTGCTCTCTTCTGTCTTTCTAGGTGTCAGGCACTGTCCCTGGCACTTCAGCCCAGCATAAGTGAGAGAGAGGAAGCCCATGTGATCTCTGAGAGAGACCATCAGTCAGCTTTCAGGGCAGGGCTGGAGAGCACTCTGAGATGCAGGACCAGAATCCTCACCTTGGGCCAAAGGGAAGCTCAAGTAGACAGAAACCTAAGCCTGTGCAGGAGGGAATCCCCGTGGAGGTCCAGGAATGAGAAGAAACTAGCTTAAGGCCTAGAGGACACTCTGACAGACGGAGGGACTCACTTGAACTGGATCAGGGTGACATCAGAGAGGAAACAGAATTGTGAAAGCTGGACTGAGGAATGGCCAGGGTGGGGACAGAAAGTCCCAGGAATCTCTAACTTGATACTTGGGGTAGCTCCAGCTACAAATCCTCCTAACAGCCTGAGTTGTCTGCTTCCTCCCTGGGTTTGGATCCCAGGGGCATGATGGGAGTGGGAAGTCTATAAGCCCTATGGCATCCTAGACAGGGCTGGAGTGAAAGCTGTTAGCTTCCCATGAGGCCCCAGGGCAGTGGTGTTGGTGAGGGGGAAGTGCAGCCTCCCAGGTCAGGGCTGTGTGTCTCTATTTGTTTCTAAAGTGTTCATGTGACCTTAGGGGGAGGGTTCAGGGACAGGCTGTGCTGTTGGTTGTGCCAAAGCCCAGGCCTGGCAAAAGAAGAACTTGGGAGGCCAGCTTCTCCCAGAGACACCCATCACCCTGCAAAACCTTTTGCACACACACACACACACACACACACACACACACACACACACACACACAGCACAACTTCTTGTACTGCCCTCAGCCCCCAGCAGCCTCGGAGTTTATTCACTAACTGACCCCACCCACCATGCCGCGGGCAGACAGTGAGGCGTCAGCAGAGCAGCTCCTCCATGTTTTTGTCTCAGAGTGACTGTGTGGTCCTCTCTATTCAGCAAGGCACAGTGTTGTCTTCATCAGCTGTCCTCTCCTGAGCAGAAGTCTGGTATGTCCTCTCCCACCCTGCCCCATGCTAGGCTTCTTTCTCCTCTGGGCTACCCCCTGCCCCTGACTCCACTCAGTGGTTCCAGCCCTGGGCCACCTGAGGGTGACTCTAACTGTCCACCCCTCTGATGTCACACTGGCATTGTGTTCTCTTTTCCCAAAACACAGCTGTGTTTGACAAGAAGGAAGGTCACTCTGCCCACAGCCCATAAAGTAGCTTGGCCTTTGCTATTGAGATGTGTCCTGTTTGAGATACTTACTCAGCCGCAGGCTTTCTAGGGGCTGAGGAAGCTCGGGCCTCTCTGTACCCCTCTGCCCTGCATTAGGCCTTACACTTTCACATTAGCATGACAAGAGGAAACTCAGGGTTCACCATGGTCAGAGAACAGGCTCCCTGACTAGGAAACAGATGAGTGTTTTCAGGGACCACACACACTGGAGAGGGCAGATCTAGTTCTGAAAGAGTCCACAAGGAGAGGCTGTGGGCAGGAGACTAGAAGGCTGAATGTGGTGATTGGAGACACGGTTCAGCCCCAGCCTCAGCCAGGGAAGGGCAGGGGGATCCAATTTTTGGGCACCTTTGCAAGGGGCATGTGGCAGGTACCATGGAGGGCTGTGCTTCAGGGTCCTGGCCTGTAGATAAAAGCTTCCTGGTGTTGGTCAGCTCTGTATGGTACAGATGACAGCCTCTACGGCTGAGGGCTGAGACTCAGTGGCTTCTCCACATGGGGAGAGAGACAAAGGTCTCCAGGCTCTAAATGAACAGGTTAGTGTTGGTTCAAGGCTGGGATTTCCCACGACCTCAGTGTTAGTGTAGGTATGAGGCCGGACCTTCTAAGCGAATAGAAATGGTTCTCAACCTTTCTAAGGCTGCCATCTTTAATGCAGTTCTTCACACTGCAGTGACCCCCAACCATACAATTATTTCATTGCTACCCTGTAGTTATGATTCTGCTACTGTTATGAATCATAATGTAAATGTCTGTGTTTCCCAATGGTCTTAGGCAACCCTTGTGAAGGGGTTGTTTGACTTCCCAGAGGGGACCACGACCCACAGGTTGAGAACCACTGAATGGGGCATGGCCACAGTGCAATGCTTAAGACTCTGCTGGCTGGCCTAAGTCATGAGCAACTCCGAGAGGAGCAGGAAGGCCTCAGCAGGGCAGAGAGAGTATAGACTGTAAGGGGGAACAAGAGCCAGGGCAAGCTGAGATTGGGGAGCAGAGGGGCCAGCATCTGGGAACACCCAGAGTCCTGGTGCTCGCTGAATCTACACACCAAGCCTTCTGCCACACCCAGAGGTCCCTAGGCCAGACTCCTACATACAGCAGAGATGTGAGTGCCCAGGTCTATGGCTTATTTTTGCATGTAGGTACACACAGGGAAATTCACATGCACAGAATGCATGCCAACGCACATGTGTGTGCACACAGACACAGGCACACAGACCACATGAACACAGAGCCACCGATGCCCAACACACATAAGTATATACATGCATTGTATGCACATAAACATGCATAGCACACTCGCAAATATCACATATATGCATGCATGCATTGACAGTGTAGCTATTGAAATCTGTGGCCCCAGTAAGTCTGCTCCCAGAAGCTTCTAGAGCAGCTTCCAACCTTTCCTAATCAGGAAACACAGGAAACATGAGTGCGTGTGGCAGCCTGAGACGAAGCCGCCCAGGGCCAGAAGTGACTGGGCCAAGCTGTGACTCTCGTGGGAGGAGGAATCCGCATCTTGAGAAGAATTTCTCAAGATCTTGATTATCAGCTGTTCCCAGGACTGGGTGAACTGTACCTGCTGTCCATGGCCCAGGCTGCTGCTCCTCATGGGATGAAATGCACCCACAGCCTAGGCAGCTGCTTGCCACTGGGTACAGCACACACACACAGCCTGGGCAGCAGCCGTGGACCCATTTGTCCTAATCCTGAAGGCTGGAAATGAACCTAAGAAGACTCAAGGGCTACCAAAATGCTACCAGAGGTCACTTTCATGTGTTGTAAGACCTGTGCTTTTTCACGTTAAAAACGTTTTCTTACAGAACGGAGAACATCCCGCTCATTCACCCACATGGGTGACCTTTACTGCCTTTGGCCACACGCAGAGAACCAAACTAACTTACAGTGACTTCCAGGTGCCGAGAGAGAGAGAGAGAGAGAGAGAGAGAGAGAGAGAGAGAGAGAGAGAGAGAGATCACTAGGATCTACCAGGAGCACTGGATGCTCCTTGCTGTCCCCCAAAATGAAGATATCAAAATGGTAGTCAATACTACACCCTCCCATGAGGGTCATTGTCTCACTGATGGGGGCTGGTACCATCCGTGTAGAGGGACACATATGTAGACATGTGAATACATATGTGTGTGCACATTTACACATTCTAAAACAGACGCATACGTGTATATACATACTTATCAACTGCCCATTGTCCAGGATGGGGAACAGCAGTAAGCACCGGTTCGCTTTTGTCAACATGGTACAAGCTAAAGTCACTGTGGAAGAGGGGACATCAGCTGACAAATTGCCTTCATCGAATTGTCCGGTGGGTGTCACCTACCACAACGCCACTGGGCAAGTGGTCTTGGGTTGTGCCAGAAAGGTAGCCGAACAAGCCATGGCTAGCAAGCCAGTAAGCAGCCCCACCTCCACCCCATGTTCTCTTCTTCAGTTCCTGTCTCCAGGTCCCTGCCCTGAGTCTCTGCTCTGACTTCCTTTGATGAACTATAACTGGTCAGGTGAAAGAACCCTTCCTTCCTGAGTGCTTTTTGGCCATGGTGTTTATAAGCCCAGCATTAAGCAAACTATGACAACCTCCTGTTTCATAACTAACTCCCCAAGGAGCCCTGGCGTCTTGTGGGGTGTTTTCTATAAGTCAGACATGATGTATGTTCAGCACGTTCACACTGATGCACAATAGGAGGTAGTTATAGAGAAATGAGGGTCTGAAGGCTGGCAGGATGGCACAGTAAGTAGACACTTGCTTATAAGGTGCAAACCTATAAGGCACAGCAGGTATAAGACACTTGCAAACTAAGGACCTGAGTTTGAGCTCTCCCAGACACCACAAAGCAGCAAGAGAAAAAAGATTTCAAAGAGCTGTCCTCTGGCTGTCACACATGAGCTAAGGCATGTTTGTGCCCACATACAAAGTCAAGGAAATAAGGGTAGGTGAGACGGCTAAGCAGGTGCAAGAGCTTGCAGCCAAGGCTGATGGCCTGAGTTTGATCCCTGGGACCCACATAATGGAAGGAGAAATCCTGTTCCTGCAAGTTGTTTTTTTGCACACATATACACAAATACATGTAATAAAAGTAAATAAGCAAATGAATTTTAGAGATGAAATTCTGGCTGGATGGGATGACACACGCCTTTAATCCCACACAGGTGGATGGATCTCTGTGTGTTCAAGGCCAGCCTGGTCTATAGAGTGAATTCAGGAGAGCCATGGATCTGTTACACAGTAAAAACCTTGTCTCGAAAAACAAACAAACAAACAAATGAGATTCTGAGCTACCAATGACAGAGAAGCACACAGCAAGTAACAGTGAGAGTGTGTGTGTTTGGGACACCTGTGTGTTGCTCCTGCCCTACCTCAGTCATCTCTACATGAAGGGCCACCCACTCAGATCCAGCAGCAGACACACTGCCCCTCCCTGCACACATACCAGCTGTTCCCACCCAGAGGGTGCAGCACCATGGCTCACAGGGAGGGCCCTGACTGACCAGGTGCTGCAAATATTGACCTTGCATCTTGAGCACCAGCTGGTACCTCTTAGGGACATCAGAGGTGTGTGCTGCTTTGGATAAGTAACCCTGGTCTACCTAGGGCCCAGATATCACACACCGCCTGAGAACTTGTGCTAACATCAAGCTAGCCCCATAGTGCCCCCAAAAACCTCAGAGCAAGGCTGGCTGGCCTCCAGGTACATCACATGCATCTCGTTTACCCCATCACCTGCCATCTTGGTTAGTTTGCCTTTGTGTTCTGATGGAGCGAGCGGCCAGAGATTTATGCTTGGGTTAGAGCTCTGATCCTGCTCACAAGTGAGAGAACTTCTCTCCCTATGTCTGTAAACTCAGTGGAACTCAGAGCTTCTGAAAGGCCAGGGGGCTATGGCCAGATACACTGGGGACCATGTAAAGTTGTCTCTAGCCAGCACATTACCAGAAACCCTCCTATAAAAAATGAGCTTACATGTGATTGGCTCTTCCCTTCCACCCTCTTCAGACTGCGTGCTCTCTCTCTCTCTCTTTCTCCCCATCCCCATCCCTATCCCTATCCCCCCTCCCTGTTTCTCTTCCTCCTCCACACCCTACTCACCCCTGGCCGTTTCCACACAAAGGGGACCTGGGGCCTCTCGCTGTAGAACAGAGAGCCATTGGTGGCAGGGAAGTCAGCATCCTCAAACAAGGTGCCGGACTGCAGACAGCCCTGCCTCAGCTGCTCAAAGCTCTGACGTGAGGAGTGGATAGTCCTGGCATCACTGGGGACTGGCTGTGGCTGTGGCCTCAGGGACCGATGCAGGTAAGGCATGACTGCTTCTCTACAGCCAAGTACAGGAATAAGATGTGAGAGGCAAAGTGAGAGTAGCCAGCAAAGAGGCCCTGGCCCTGGCCTCCACCCGTTTGCTGGGCACCTCCCTGTGAAATGAGATAGGGCCCTCCCGGATGGCAAATACTGAGTGAGACCTCTGCCCACTCAGGGTTCCAAGGAACCAGAGGCACCTCTGGAGCATGGCTGAGTCTGATCAGAGGAAGGAGGTACCTCTGATGCACCATGGAGTCCCTGAAGGACGGGCAGGGTCACTTCATAGGGAAGAACAGCAACCACATGGGTCCAGGAGGTGGCTGTGGGGTCTGAAGTCAGAGCAGAGCTTTGTAGTTTGAGGGAGCTGGGTGTATCACAACGTGACACTGCAGGCAGTGCTGCCTGGGATCTTTGAACCAAATGCCATCCTGACTTACATCAGGGCGCAGCACTCCCTCCTGTGACAGGCCTTTATATCCCTGGACCACATCGTCTGTGTTCTAGCCACACACTCGAGTGACTGTCACAGTTGCCAAAGCAACTGTGTGGACACGAAGATGAGGCTATATCCCCACCGAGCCTTCCCTACAGACAAGAATCGGGTCAGGTGGGAAAGCCTTTACTGTACACTCATGAGGAAGGACCTGAGTTTGAACCTCCAGGATCTGCATAAAAAGCTGGGCATAGTGGCATCCACTTATAATCCCAGCACTGAGAAAGTGGAGAGAGGTGGATTTCTTTGAGCTAGCTCTGGGTCGATGAGCGATGCTGCCTCAAACGAACGAGCCAGACTGTAGCGGCACATGTCTTTAATCCCAGTGCTCAGGCAGAAGCAGGCAGATCTCTGGGAGTTCCAGGCCAGCCTGGTCTACGAAATGAGTTCCAGGACAGCCAAGGCTGTTACACGGATAAACCCTATCTCCAAAAATAAGAAATAAATAAAAAAAATAAACCCAAAACAAAAAAAAAGAACAATGTATGAGGACTGGAGAGATGGCTCAGCAGTGAAGAGCACTGACTGTTCTTCCAGAGGACCCAGGTTCAATTCCCAGCAGCCAGTTAGTAGCTCACAACCATCTATAACTTCAGTTCCAGGGGATCCAATGCTCTCTTTTAGCTTCTGTAAGCATTACATACGTGTGGCACATATACATATATGAAGACAAAACACCCATACAGATAAAGCAACAACAACAGGGTATATGATACAGCACCGGACACACACACACACACACACACACACACACACACTAAACAAGCATGAGGCCCCGGTGGTTTGCCTCCAAGTCAGGTGAGCTCACGGACAGCTATAAGCCCCCCTCCAGGCCTCACCACATCCCTCTGCACATCAAACTCCCCATCAGGATCTTGCAGGCTCTCAGTGGCTTAGGCCTTGTCTGGCCCAGCCTGTCTTCCTGAAGCCAGGACAATGGTACCTGAATAGCTGACAGAGAGTCTGCAGCAGGGTTTCCAGGTCTAAGGTAACCACTGGGAAATGCCAACCGGGTAGCTGGTTGAGCTGGAGATGACCTCTAATTTCACAGTGTCCTCAAGGGACCCCATCAAAACAATTTGCAAGAAATAGGACCGAGACTCTAGCTCCATGGACAGAGCACATGTCTAGCATGCCGAACACCACAGAGACCGGCATGGCGGTACATGTCTGTGATGTCAGCACCCGGGCGGTGGAGGCAGCAGAAGCAGACGTTTAAAATCATCCTTGGCTATGTAGCCTGGGCTGAAGACTGTAGAAAGTGGGATCAGGGTGGAAGACGTGAAGGAAAGAGAAGAGAGAGAAAGAGGAAAAGGGAAATTGTGTAACTCCTCCCCATCTGAACTTCATGGTCAAGTTCTCCAGAACAAAAGTTTCCATACACCAAGGATGCCGTTTTGGTGTGCCTTACTGAGTTGCAGGCAATGAGATAACCGTCAGGGAGCGGGAACATGAAACTGTATTGCTGAGTGTGGAAACCTGCCTCATAGCTGAGGGTTGGCAGTGGGATTTCCTTCCGTGGGAATAGTTTCACGTCTTGTGCTAATAACATCACATTGAAACAGGGCTGAGCCGTAGGACAAGAAGGGAGTGGGGCAAGGAGATGGTCACAGAACTCTTTGTGGGCCCAGACTTGTGCGATCATTCTGCATAGTGGGGACCACAAGTATCCTACTGTGTAGGGGACAGACATGAGCTCAGTGTATTGGACCACGGGTCAGGAGACAGGCGTTGTGACCACAGGGAGGAGGAGGGTGGCCTGCATGGGGTTGCACACTAACTGGAAAGGCAGCCTCAGAAAAGCAGCTCTCTGGGAGGGCTTCGACGGAAGTTTGAGCAGAAGAAAGAACTCACTTCCGGTGGTGTAGCCCTGGTGTAGCCTGGACAGGTAGAGAGGGCTGAATTCTGGAGTCATGAGAGCACCTGACCACCAGGGGGCACTGTTGGAGCTAGACCTGAAATCAAGTCCAGCCTCCAGGCTGGAGACTTCCAAGGCAGCAGGTAAGTCTCTGCTCACCAAGGGACCAGATGATGCAGGAGCTTGGCTGCTAAGATCTCAGACAGAAAGGAGCCCATTGCGCAGTGGCTTTATCCAGAGACAGGGCAAGCAAGCTTCTGGCCCTCCTGCTGGAGAGCTTGGTGCCTTGGGGCAGATGCCTTCCACAGAAGTATGGCCCCTGTTTCCCTCTATCTGTGTCTCCAGAGATGGCACAGGACCCTAAGGAGCATTTCTGGTTCCTACAACGGGCTAAGCCTGCCTAGTCCTTGAAGAGGTTTTGTGTGCCTACAGGAGAAAGGTCCCACCATGACAGGCTGCACACTGTCGCCCCCTCACGAAAAGGGAAGTGAGCTCTTCTCCCGTCTTCAATAGGAAGGGTTACAGCCTTATTTTTATCTACTTGTCTTGACCTGACACATTCACTAGGGTTAATGTTGCTGCCTGGAGCTGGGGGAGGGAGACAGGAGGCTATGGTCCCCAGGCTCTGGTTTGGGTGAGTCTGGATGAAAGCTGAGGTGGCAAAGGGCACAGTGGGAGGGAGGTTACCTCAGGCACAGGGTCAGGTCACCTTTGCTCTTTAAAACAATACAAAAACCTTTTACTTGTGTGTATGTGGTGTGTGATATGTGTGGTGTGTGTGATATGTGTGATATGTGTGGTGTGTGTGGTGTGTGTGGTGTGTGTGGTATGTGTGGGTGTGTGTGTGTGTATGTGTGGTGTGTGGTGTGTGTGTATGTGTGGTGTGTGGTGTGTGTGGTGTGTGTGTGTAGTGTGTGTGTGTGGTGTGTGTGTGTATGTGTGGTGTGTGGTGTGTGTGGTGTGTGTGGTGTGTGTGTGTGTGGTGTGTGTGTGTATGTGTGGTGTGTGGTATGTGTGGTGTGTATGGTGTGTGTAGTGTGTGTGGTGTGTGGTGTGTGGTGTGTGTGTGTGTGTGGTATGTGTGGGGTGTGTGTGTGTGTGGTGTGTGGTGTGTGTGTATGTGGTGTGTGTGTGTGGTATGTGTGGTGTGTGTGGTGTGTGTGGTGTGTGTGTGGTGTGTGTGTGGTGTGTGGTGTGTGTGTATGTGTGGTGTGTGGTGTGTGTGGTGTGTGTGTGTAGTGTGTGTGTGTGGTGTGTGTGTGTATGTGTGGTGTGTGGTGTGTGTGGTGTGTGTGGTGTGTGTGTGTGTGGTGTGTGTGTGTATGTGTGGTGTGTGGTATGTGTGGTGTGTATGGTGTGTGTAGTGTGTGTGGTGTGTGGTGTGTGGTGTGTGTGTGTGTGTGGTATGTGTGGGGTGTGTGTGTGTGTGGTGTGTGGTGTGTGTGTATGTGGTGTGTGTGTGTGGTATGTGTGGTGTGTGTGGTGTGTGTGTGTGGTGTGTGTGTGTGGTATGTGTGGTGTGTGTGTGGTGTGTGGTGTGTGTGTGTGTGTGGTGTGTGTGTGTGTATGTGTGGTGTGTGGTATGTGTGGTATGTGTGGTGTGTGTGGTGTGTGTGTGGTGTGTGTGTGGTGTGTGTGATGTGTGTGTGTGTGTGTGTGTGTGTGTGGTGTGTGATGTGTGTGTGTGGTGTGTGGTGTGTGTGTGTGGTGTGTGTGTGGTGTGTGTGTGGTGTGTGTGATGTGTGTGTGTGGTGTGTGTGTGTGTGGTGTGTGTGGTGTGTGTGTGTGTGGTGTGTGTGTGTGTGTGGTATGTGTGGTGTGTGTGTGGTGTGTGTGGTGTGTGTGTGTGTGTGTGTGTGTGTGTGTGTGTATGTGTGGTGTGTGTGTGTGTGGTGTGTGTGTGTGTGGTGTGTGTGTGTATGTGTGGTGTGTGGTATGTGTGGTGTGTATGGTGTGTGTAGTGTGTGTGGTGTGTGGTGTGTGGTGTGTGTGTGTGTGTGGTATGTGTGGGGTGTGTGTGTGTGTATGTGTGGTGTGTGGTATGTGTGGTGTGTGTGGTGTGTGTGTGGTGTGTGTGTGGTGTGTGTGGTGTGTGTGTGTGGTGTGTGTGTGTGGTATGTGTGGTGTGTGTGTGGTGTGTGGTGTGTGTGTGTGTGTGGTGTGTGTGTGTGTGTATGTGTGGTGTGTGGTATGTGTGGTGTGTGTGTGTGTGTGGTATGTGTGGTGTGTGTGTGTGTGTGTGTGTGTGTGTGTGTGTGTGTGTGAGAGAGAGAGAGAGAGAGAGATCAGGAAGACCAACTAGGGAAGTCAGTTCTCTACCATGTGGAACTCGGGAGCTGAGGTCAGGTTGTAAGGCTTGGCTCCAAGTGCTTCACCCGCTGAACTTTTCTTGCTGACCCACCTTTGTACTTTAATTGGTTGAGGTTAATAGTTATAGCATGGACACGCCTGATGACAGATGGCCTGTCTCCAGTAAGATCAGCCCACTCATGGCCATCACGCTCCAAACTCTCTCCTCTTTTCTTCCAATTTTTTGTGTGTGGTAGGGGTGCATGTGTGTGTGTAGGTGCATGTGTATGTGGGTTGCATGTGTGTGGGGTACATATATGTATGAGGTGCATGTGGGGGTGCATGTGTGTGTGTAGATGCATGTGTATGAGGAAGTGCACAAGTGTTGGAGGGGGAGATGTTGGGGGCTGCATGTGCACACTAGAGGTCAGAAGTTCAGAAGTAAACCACTGCAGTTAAGGATCCCCAGCAAACAGTGTTTCCTGGCAGTCCTCCAGTGAGAGCCTTTGCTCTACCCTCCTCTTCCTCCTCTTCTTCCTCTTCCTCCACTTCTCTTCCTCCTCCTTCCCTTCCTCCTCCTCTTTTTTCTCTTCCTCCTCCTCCTCTTCTTTCTCCTCTTCCTCCTCCTCCTCTTCTTTCTCCTCTTCCTCCTCCTCTTCCACTTCTCCTCCTCCTCCTCCTCCTCCTCCTCCTCCTCTTCTCCTCTTCCTCCACTTCTCCTCCTCCTCCACTTCTCCTCCTCCTCTTCCTCCTCCTCCTCCTCCACTTCTCCTCCTCTTTCTCCTCTTCCTCCACAGAGTCTTACTCTGTAAGCCAGGCTGGCCATGAACTTGACGTGTCCTCCTGGCTCTATCTCCCTAGGACTGGAATTGCAGCTTGCTCCACGGTGCCCAGTATCCACTCTGCCTCGCCCCCTCTCTCCCTTGTCTGCAGTGGAAAGACACTAGTATTTGTGTTTCCAAATTTCTTTGCTATGTTTTCCATAGAGGAACTGACCATTAAGTAAATATTTCTAGAGCTCATCTTTCGCAAGAGGCAGCCTGCTGGGCCCACAGGAGCTGTCCTTTGACCATTGCTTGGCGCTCTGGTGACAAGAGGGTGATGACATTTTTCCATAGGAAAGGCCATGACTTATCTAAACTGACAGCCGGGGCAGAAGCACCCTTCCGTAGACTTTCCTAGGACCCTTGCCAGGACAAACATGGAGTTTGGACGGGCAGCCCATGGCTGTGTCTGTGGGTGTGTGGGTGCTAATGAGTTAGACTGGAGAAAAGGTTAGGAAACCGAATTTCTGTCTGCTCTGTGGCCTCATTCGGCTCTGACGGAAATACTACTTCATGAGCCAAAGGACCCACAAGGCACTCTGAGGACATCCCCAGAATCTGCCACTTTCAATATGAGACTTAGTTTCAACGTATGTGACAGCTGAGGGATTTTTATTGACAAATACTTTCTGGAATAGACTCCACTAAGCTGCCTGAGAGTAGCTCAGTGGGTAGAGGACTTCCTGGCATGACTGAGACCCTGTGTTCACTCTCCATAAACCAGGCATGGGCATGCATGTCTCTAACCCCAGCACTTGGGGAATGGAGGCAGGAGGGTCAGGAGTTCGAGTCATCCTCGGCTACATTGAGAGTCTGAGGCCAGCCTGGGATACATGCTGTCTTAAAAATAAAAAAGCCATTAAAGTGATTTTCCCTAACCAGTTTATATATTTTAACAATATTTTTTCTAAATTTACAAAGCGTTCTTTGTTTTTATTTCTATTCGGATGTCAGGTCTATGGTGGGAGCTGGGAGGCTGGCATAGTCCCATGGTACCTACCCAAATTCACCCCAACACCGTAAAGAAAAAGCCCAAAGAGGCAGAAGAAACAAAGGCCAATACAGCCCTGACTTCCAAGCCCCTGGGAGCATCTATCCTTGTCATACACAAACATGCATGCATGCATGCACAACACACACATGCAAACCACCACACGGATATGCATGTATAAACAACATATACATGCAAGCCACATGAATATGCATACACACATAAACTAAGCAAGGCATGCAGGTATGCACAAGCCACACAGACAAGAAAATAACGGAAGTGCATGCATGCACCAATCATACATAAATGCGTGTGGGTACAATGTATATACAAGCACACAGACAAACAGGACACACATACATGCACAAAAAAAAAATGTCCACTTAGTTCCCTTCTAGTGCAAACTGTACGCGCACTGACATTGGAATTCAGGAAGGTCTGACAGTTGAGTGCAGGAATGTGTGTGAGCCTGTGTGTTCAGAGCATGAGTGTGTGGTTTCATAGATGTAGTAAACCACAGTGAGACCCTGGAGCTGGGAGAGCTGCCGTACCTGGCAGGTATGGTGTGGGGCAGGTGGCTGGCAGCTGTGAGGGGGCTACTGGGAACACAAGCCAAGGGACAATCCGACCTGTGGACACAAGTTTTAGAGTAACTCCTGGTCCTAAAGAGGTCTGGAAGACACCATGGAGGAATGGGAGAGACACTTGGTGTGAGCTGCCACATGCTTGCGTGGGGAGGGAAGCCAACCATGGAGGTCCTAGGATGCAGATGGATGGAGCACTTCATCTCTCTCACACTCTTTCCTAGAGAGTGAAGGAACAGGGGACTCTGGGGACTTCAGGCCACTCCGTTAACCCCCTCAAAGCAGACGGAGTCTACACAGCCAAGAACCCTGTTGTCTGACTTGCCACTACAGGGTTACTTGCTCCAGGTCGGAGTAATGAGCCTGTTATCTGTGTTAACTGGGATGGAGTGATGACCAGCCATTAGACTGCCACAGAGGAGGCTCGTGTTCAGACAGCCCTTCAGCAAGGGCTACCCACGCTCAGTACAGCGTGGTTACACATCAGACTGGTCCCTGGCTTCCTCACGCCAGACAATTGGCTAGAATGGCTCCAGCACTCAGTTTGCCTCTGCTGGCTGGTTTCTTATGACACCCACAGAAATAGCCAGCTAAGGAGTTACACGGGGCAAGAGGCAGAATGGGTACACAGGACCTCATCAGACGGAAAGTACATCTTCATCCCTGGCTGTGTTTTTCAGCTTGGGAGTTCTCCAAAGCAAAGGGTCTTTACTGAGGCTCCCCTGTGTACATGACTGGCGACATCCTTGCCATCACTGGCTAGCTCCATCCCCACCCTTCTCTCTTTGTAGAGGGCCGAGGCTGGAAATTCTTTCTGATCGCATGGCCAGACTCTCTGGTCACTAGCCCTATCCTGAGCTGACCTTGAGGCCTTCACCCAGAGGACAAAATTATGTTCAGTGAGCTGAAGAATCCAGTCTTCTGGACTCAGAAACTGAGAGGAATGATCTTCCTATCACTATATTCAGGAACTCTATTCTTGTGTCCCCAGCCCAGGCCTCCCTGCTGAACCCCAAAGCTACTAAGGCATCTACACAGTCCTCAGGGAATGTGTGCACCACTGACCTTTCCTGAGCCCTTACTCCCTGCATACCCCCTGGGCTGCTGGTATCCTCTTCTTTAGTCTTGAGTGCAAACCCTCATGGCTGCAGCAGCCTTGCATCCTACAACTGGCCTCCCACTGAGATCTTCTGGTAGTTATTTTACATCAGTGCCCAGAGAAGGTCGCTTTCCAGAGCCCAGCTTAGACGCTGTCAAGTTCTGTATGGTGTATCTGTCTTCTAAGCCAGGGACTGCTCTGCCCATCCTCCCTTCCCGCCTTTGCTTTCCTGTGCCACTTTAGGGCGAAGGCAGGTTGTGCCTGTGTCAACTCCATGGCCAAGAGATTGCTTGAAGTTCTGGATGCAATGCAAGCAAGTCACCACTCATGGTGGACTGCAGGGAGGACCGTCTTCCAGGCCTACCCCTGCTGTCCTCTCAGCTCCCACCCTTCCTTGGTGACCACCAGTCTTATCCCCTAAACCTTTGTGACTCTTCTCCACATCCAGGGGCAACGCTCCAAAACCTCCAGCCTCCAAAACAGCCACCTTTCATCCACAAGCTCAGAACATTTTGTTTCAATATGGCTTCACCACAGTTGGAATTTCCCAGCCTCATCAGCTGGGCTAGAAGTTTCCAGAACGTGCTTCCTTCCAGAAGGTGCTGTGTATCCACAGTCCACTGGAAGCCCCTGTGCAGAACAGGCAACTAACGTAATTACAACTGGTCAAGGTTGCTCTCATCCATCCCGAGAACAGCCGATGATGTGAGCTTCACCTCCTGCAGGTGGGCCCCTTCCCGGCATGTCCTGAGAGGCTTACAAGTGCATCACAAGGGGCTTACGTCTCAAGGCCAGTACAGCTGGCTTCAGGTTGTCACAACCCAGCCAGTCCTGTGACTGTAGTCCCAGCTCCAGGGAACTGGGGTAAATGTGTAACTCAATGCCAGCCCATTTTTGCACGGAGCTCATCTGCCACTAGGGCTTCCTGGAAGGGGCCCAGAGGAACATCGCCCTGGCCTTGCTCCATCTTGGCCAAGCCTGGATTCCCATGGTCCCCCGACCTGGGTCCTCCCCAAGCCTCTGTACAGAGTAGCCTGGGAATAGATCCATCTCCACCCCTCAAGTATAAATAAGCCTGTTTGGGTCACTAGGGGATAGCTGTGTTTGTCTAGGCTGGAGTTGACGGTAAGCAGAGCCCTCTTGGTTCCTTTCTGGTCCTTCATGGGATCTGGCTGGGCAGGAGCTGAGCTGTGTATGGCCGAGGAGGCAGGGCTGGGCAGAGACACTGGAAAGGGTTGGATGGCATTTGTTCTGAGTGAGGAGCCAGAAGTCTGTGGTAGCAGGTGCTTCATGAGATGTGAGCACTGACTGCTTCTCTCCTGAAAGGCTAGATGTCCAGGTAAGCTGTCCCCTGCCGGTCACAACTCTGGGCTTACTGGGAATTGCTTGTCTTCTGTTAGGGGAGAGCCAGGCCTTCTGCTTCCTGTGAGCCCAGATGGGTCCTCAAAGGCAGGGGGACTTTCACAGGATCAGCACTAGGGTGGCCAAGTCCACTGGACCTCTTCCAGCTTGAAAAGAGAACAAGGCTTCATTGTTCAGACTGCAAGCAGCAAGAAGGGACAAGTCCTGTGGTCATCTCAGGTAGCATCTCTGTCCAGGCTCAACGCTGGGGTCTGTGTCTTGCGGCTTCTCACCATGTCCTGTACAGCCTCAACTTACCCCTCTGTAAACAGGTTTCCTCATGGTTCTAAGATTCTCTAGGGTTGGGGCTAAGTTTGGAGCTCCCAGTAACATGGAAGTACTTTGATATGTGTCAGGCTAAGCAAAAAGAGAGCTCCTTCTTTATTTTTAACGTGGTGTGTGTGTGTGTGTGTGTGTGTGTGTGTGTGTGTGGTGTGCTGTGTCGTGTGTGTGCATATTATTTATTTATTTACTTTTGTTTTTTGAGACATGGTTTCTCTGTTGTAGCCTTTGCTGTCCTAGAACTCACTCTGTAGAGCGTGCTGGCCTCATTTTTAGACAGGGTCTCACTGTGTAGCTCTGGTTGTCCTAAAACTCACAAAATTCTGTCTCCCTCTGCCTCTTGATTATGTCACCATGCCCAGACCAAGGTATGTGTGTATTCATGTGAATGTGGCATGTGTGTGTATGATGTGTGTGTATGTATGTGCGTGTGTATGTATGTGTGTGTGTATGCATGTATGTATGTGTATATGTAAAGTGTGAGACAGGAGCATGGAGACACAGGAGCCATGAACACAGATAGAGACCAGAGGAGGACGCCAGGTGTCCTGCCAGCTACTGTCCTCCTTAGTCCCTTGAGACAGGGACTTACTGAAGCTGGGGTTAGGTTGGCAGCCAGGAAGCTCTGGAGATCATCCTGTCTCCTCCTTCCACGTCTCTAGAGTTGGGGGAGTATGCGGTTGTGACTGGTTTTTCACAAGGGGTCAGGGGACATGAACCCAGATTTTCATATTTGTGCAACAAAGTGCTCTTCCGTGCAGAACCCGCCCCAGGCTCCTCTGTTCCTTGTTTCTTTCAAGAGGCAATGTGTGTTGTGTCTAGATGCCACTCGTGAAATTAAGCGTCAGGTCTGCGTCCCGGCTGTGTGACCTGGTGCAGGTCACAAGACTTGTCTGTTCCTCTACAAATGACACTGATGACTCTATCCATGGCTGTCCCAGGATGACCTTAGGAAGGTGGGCTAACCTGTAGTACTCAGGTTCCTGTGGGAGGCAGACCAGTAGGACACATAGTAAATACACCACTACAGGGTACAAGGTGCTTTCGGTGGCTGCTAGGTACAGAAGAGGTGAGGGAGGGGTGTGGGGAGCCTGGGGTAGATTCTGAGTGGTAAAGATGAGCTGGTGGTGGTAGACAGCCCTGGAAATGCATCCTGATAATGACAAGACAGGCAACATAGCCCTGAGGGACCACAAGACAGGGACACAAAGAAGCGGCTGGTTGGGAGAGGATAGAAGGGAGAGAGATCTCCTCTGTTCTCCTGCTGCAATCTCACTTTGAGTGAACTTGACAGGCAGAAGCTTACAGCTGAGAGCAAACAGTCACTTGTGCCTGAGGACAGTGGTGATGTGCTTCCTGGGACAGCAGCCATGGCACAGCCCCCGGGATAGAGGCCATTCACAGGAACGGCAATGTGGGAAGTGTTATATCCACCCCCATGGCTCACCCTGCTGCAGGGGCACCCAGGGCAGGTCCTGACCCTACTGTGCCTTGGTTTATAACGCACAAGTGGGCAGCACGCAGTCACCCCTCTGCCTAGGAAGGGCCAGTGGGTAACAGGCAGAGTGTTCTACTCTGCTTTTCCAAACCACAAAACTTTCTTTGAGAATGGTGGGTGGAGCCAGGAGGAAGAAGTACTGGACAGTCAGAAGCCCGAGGTGACCAGTGGAATGACCAGAACAGAGCAAAGAGTACCTTGCCTGTCTGTGGAGGATATTCTCTGTGCAGCCCAGGCAAGCGCCACGCCCCGGGTGTGGGAGGCCAGGGTGACCTCGGAGCTTTGCAACACCATAGTGACATTCTGAGATCATTAACTTATAAAGAGAAAGGTTTGTCTTGGCTCATGGTGCTGGAGTTACAGGTCAAATTCAGGCAGACTTGTTGCTTGGGACCTGCTGGGGTGTCAGCTGGTGACGGTGATGGCATTTGGCCAAACAAGCTGCTTCCCATGCAGCTAAGAACCAAAACCAATGAAGAAGGAAAGACACAGGTCCTGCCACTCCTCTTAATGGCATACCCCCTCCCCGTGGCCTTGGGGCCCCCACTAGGACATACACCCTAAATGTCCATAGCACCTTCAACAGAACAATGCTGGGTGTTAAGATTTTCACTTAGGGACCTCTCGGGTGGTTTGTTGAGCACAACAGAAGGTGGAAGTTGTACATGTGAAGGTAAAGCAGCAGAGAGGTAGGGTCAAGGTGACCTCCAGCCAGGGCTGAGGTGCCAACGCCCAGCAGTGGTGGCCATGGTGAGGTAAGGGGCAGGAAGCCCTGTGTCAGGCTGGTTCCTTCTATAGAAGCAAGTGCACGTGGTCCACTTGGTCAGAACTGAAGGATGGATAAGACTCACCTCCCCATGTCAGGATTGGGGGAGTAAGGGGTAGGTTTTGCAGAGTCAGCTTAGGAACCTTCCTCTGAGATCCCAGGCTAACTCTATGTACTGTGTGTGGTAGCCAAGGCTGGAAGCAGGGCTGAGGTTCAAGGGAAAAGGCTATCCAGCTCAACGGGCCACCCCATGACTGGCCAGAGTCCCAAGCCCTTCCTGTGCCTCATAGCCATCTGGGAAGTTGACAAATCAACTCCTGGCCCACCACAGACCACTGAAGCCAACTTAGGGTGAGCAGGCTGGGCAGACAGGCTAATTATGGAGTCTTCTGTAGCCGCTGTGTGGGATCCAGCCTGCCTGGAGCACAGAACAGGCATGAAGAACCCAGGCTCAGGCGAGACTTTTGCCTCCCAACTCTGGCTGCAGGCTAGGATCTCATGGCCACTAAAATCAATCTCAGGGCACACCCACGTGAACACAAGGGCTTCACAAAGACCAGTGGGCAGTCCACATGTCCTTCTCCAGGGATGAACTCATAGCCTTTGTCACTTGCATGCCTGGCTCTACCAAGACTGTGCCACAGCCTAGTATGATAACAAGAGGGCCTCCAGAAACCCAAAGCAAGGCCTGGTCAGAGCCAAGTTCTCCTGAGGCCCCTCTCTGCCTTTGGCTTGTGGATCCCCTCCTCTCCTTGTGAGTCTAATAGATTTCCCTGTTCCTGTATCCTGATATCCTCGTGTGTGTGTGTGTGTGTACACGTGTGTACACATGTGTTTGCATGTACAAGTGTGTCCACATGTGTATAGAGACTGGATGGCAACCTTTCATGTCATGTCCAAATGGTGTTCATCTCCTGTGAGACAGGGTCTCTGATTGACTTAGAGCTCACCTATTAGGCTACACTAATTTGCCAGAGAATCCTAGGGAGTCAAACCCCAGGAATCTACCTGTCTCCAGTGCCTGAGCGCTGAGGTTACATGCATATGCTACTACACCTAGTATTTTTACATGGGTTCTGGGGAGCCAGGTCAGGTCCTCAAGCTTGCAATAGAAACACTTCACCAACTGATCTGTAGCCCTGTCCCTTGCTGCCCTCTGTGTATAAGAATGCCAGTTAATTTGCAACCGAGCCCACTGGCGAGGTGCTCCTTTTACCTTGTCTTCAAAGGCCCTGTCTCCAAATACAGTCACAATCTGATGACTGTGGTGGAGCAGGCCTGTAATCCCAGCTACGCAGGCGGCTGAAGCAGGAGGGTCACAGCTCAAAGCTGCCTAGAATACAGGATGAATTCAAGGTTAGCCAGGGCAACTTATTGAACCTTAGAGACATAGCTCGTTGGTAGAATGCTTTCCGAGCATGCGCGAGAGCCTGCATTGATTCCCAGCCTCCTTATAAACTACAAGTGGTGGGGTGCACCTGTAATGCGGGAGGTGGAGGCAGGAGGATCAGAACTTCCAAGTCATCCTAATCTGTACTTAGTGAGTTCAAGACCAGCCAGAGCTGCACGAAACCTTGTCAATAACCGTACAGCACCTACCTAGCAACTCGAGGCCCTGGATTCTGTCCCCAAACAGTCACACTCCAGGGCTCTGGAGTGTGGGAACAACTCAGTGGATGGCAGTATGCTTTCCACATGGATCATGCTGGGTTCCCAGGGATCTCTGACTGCACTCCTTCTCCTGACTGACCCAAGCTGTAGGTGCCTTCTCCTGGGCCATCTATGGCAGCCTTGCTTTTGGCTTCGAGTGAGTTCTTAAGTACATATCAAACAAAAGCAGAAACAGATAGCAAGGGATGGATAGAAGCACCAGACACATGGCAAACATCTGATCAGTCTCTCAAGACACTACCCAGTGGAGACAACTGGACAAACATGCTTGCACACCCTGGAATGGGGATGAGGAAAAGTCATCCCAACTTCCAAAGCCAGTAGCTCGGAGAGCGAGAACTGCACATGGCAGTTTAGCCATAGAATGCAAATTACACACAGCCACTGGGAATACCAGGGTAGCTAAAGGTTTGGTTGGCTTCAGGGCTCCAAATAACCGCTTGTCACTCTCACAAAATGTTATTCCAGGGCACGCAGAAGCAAGCACACAGATCAGCGATGACTCCCACGGGGGCAGGCCTGAAGGCCACCATCTTCTGCATCCTGACCTGGTTCAGCCTGACTGCTGGGGACCGCGTATACATCCACCCCTTCTATCTCCTCTACTACAGCAAGAGCACCTGTGCCCAGCTGGAGAACCCCAATGTGGACACACTCCCAGAGCCGACCTTTGAGCCTGTGCCCATTCAGGCCAAGACCTCCCCAGTGGATGAGAAGACCCTGCGTGACCAGCTCGTGCTGGCCACTGAGAAGCTGGGGTTTGAGGATCGGCAGCGGGCTGCCCAGGTTGCAATGATTGCCAACTTCATGGGCTTCCGCATGTACAAGATGCTGAGAGAGGCAGGGGGTGTGGCCATTCTCTCTCCACCAGCACTCTTTGGCACCATGGTCTCTTTCTACCTTGGATCCTTGGATCCCACGGCCAGACAGCTGCAGGCGCTGCTGGGTGTCCCTGTGAAGGAAGGAGACTGCACCTCCCGAATGGATGGACACAAGGTCCTCACTGCCCTGCAGGCCGTTCAGGGCTTGCTGGTCACCCAGGGTGGGAGCAGCAGCCAGATGCCCCTGCTACAGTCCACCGTGGTGGGCCTATTCACTGCCCCAGGCCTGCGCCTAAAGCAGCCATTTGTTCAAAGCCTGGCTCCCTTTGCCCCTGCCCTCTTCCCACGTTCTCTGGACTTATCCACTGACCCAGCTCTTGCCGCAGAGAAGATCAACAGGTTCGTGCAGGCTGTGACAGGGTGGAAGATGAACTTGCCACTGGAGGGGGTCAGCACAGATAGCACCCTACTTTTCAACACCTACGTTCACTTCCAAGGTGAGGCAAACGCTTGGGTCACTGGCCCTGGCTTGTACCAGAGGGGGCACTGGGTTTCCATGACATCCCCGTGGTTCATGTGTGAGATGGATAGAGATGACAGGTTTCTGCGTCGGTGTTACTGGTGATGCCTTGGAGGCTAAAAAAAAAAGCAAACCTGGCTCAAGATTCAAGATGGCACAACCTCTGCCTCCCACCCAACTGTCCTTCTGGGTTGTGTCATGCTTCGGAGACTAGGGTGACTGACCCCTGCAGGAACACCCAGCTTACTTGCTAACACGGGGAGCTGCCCATATGTCCCAGTCCAGGAAGCTGCTCATCCATCCGATGACCTCTTACTACTTGTAAGACTGGGCAGGGGTCTTCCAGGGACAGGAGAACCTGACCCTCCAAGTTTCTTATTAAACATCAGCAAGTATGGAGACCCCCCCACCCCCCAATAAGGGCGAAGCCTGAGGCAGCACTGCATGGAACAGTGCTAACTGTGAGGTGGAAGGGAGTGAGTAGTAACAGGTTGGAGAAGGCCAAGGGCAAACATCCCCCAAAGCTTCAGGAGATCAGGGTGGGGGTGTGGAGGGGCGGGGCTCAGAGAGAGCACACCCTGGGAGGATGCTCTTTCTCCTGTGGGCTGAGTAGGACAGTTTTATTCCTAGGAGGTCAGACCTTGGCCTGTGACAGTACTGCAGGTGTGAGCACGGGGCGGGGGGTGGGGGGAGGGCAATATACCACCCAAAGGTGTGCAATGGTCCAGGGACACCATCCTGGGAGCATTTGCCAGGGTCCCAGATCTTTAAATTGATGGTTACTAGGGGAGGGGTGCGTCGATGGGGGCCAGCAGGAAGACATCCCAGCATGGGGTAGAGGTAGAGGGATCAGGGAGGACTTGGCCACTGTGACAATATCTTTGCAGTCTATGAATTCACATGGGGAAAGACCTTGGCCTGTCTTGAGACTGGGAAAGGGAGAGACCAGAATGCTGAGGAAAAGGGCCAGCCCTGAGGCTGGTGAAGGGTGGCTACACCTGTGTAAGTTGGATAGGAGTCTAGAACTGAGCCATCATCCTTATGAGAAAACCTGGGAAGACTGTCACTGAGAAAGGAGCACTTCAAAAGGGCGACACTGTTGGTCCATAGAGGAGGCCTGATTTCACAGACCCAGACTGCAGAGCCAGCCGGGAGGAGACAGAGGAGGGTGAAGGGAAGGAATGGAGGAGGGAGGGGAGGAGGGAGGGGAGGAGGGAGGGGAAGAGAAAGGGGGAGGAGGAAGAGGAGGAGGGAGGAGAGGAGGAATGGGAAGATGGTTCAGGAGAAAGGAGAGAAGAAAGAGGAGGAGGAAGAGGTAGAGAAGGAAAGGGAAGAGGAACAGGAAGGAGGAGGAAAATGAGGAATGGGAGGAAGAAGGGAGGAAGAATGGGAGGAGGAAAAAGAGAAGGAAGGGGAGAAAGAGGAAAAAGAGGTTGAGGGAAAAGAGGAGGGGAAAATGGAGGAAGAGGAAGAGAGGGGGGAAGAAAAAGAAGAAGGAGATGAGGAAGGGGAAGTGTGGGGGGGGGGAGAAGGAAAAAGATGAACTGTGTCAGCGCTCAGAGGCCTGGATGCTCACCTGTGCTGTCCTGACCTCACTGCTGCCTGACTTCCCACTCATCTCCATCTGCTAGAGGCCTACCCTCTTCCTCACACCCATGAGGTTGCAGACTGCCTCAGAAACTCCAGGTTCCCTTAGCAATAGCCTTGGGGACAGTTAAGTATTTGTATCTAATGAAGCCTCGTGGCCTTGGGCTTGTGGTCTCTCCAGTGTTCTTTGCCCAGTACTTGATGTCCCCAGAGCTTGAATGGCCCTGGCAGGTCCGTGAGACTAGGGGATATGACTGGGGGGAAGTTGACTCAGCCCAGAGTAGGGCTGACGAACAGGGAGGGGTCTAGGGAGCATGGAGAGAACAGGGAAAGAGCTTCGGTCTCTCTCAAAGCCTTCTCCTGTTTCTCATTTCTTTTTGCTAGAGATAAAAATTCAGTGCTTTCCCCCTAAACTGCAGAACCTCGAGGTCCCTGAGGTGACTGTCAGCTTCTCTCTCCTGTGAACTGCATGTATGTGGCAGGGTCTCACCGAGTGCCTTGGACTGGCTTGACGTCTCTGGGGTACTTCTTACCTCAGTGTTCTGAGTGCTGGGATCGCAGGTGTGAGCCGCTCTCCTGGCCTTTAGGGAAAGGCTTTTGTCACTCACCATAGAGGGCTCTGAGGTCAAGACCATTGTACTTCCTCAGAGTCTGAGTCTAGGTGGAGCCAAACCATGCTCAACCCCTTCTTGCTAGAGTCACACTGGTGACCCCTGACTTCATACACCAGAACCGGCTGAGTGTCCAATCAGAGCAGGTGCCACATGAGCCAAGCAGGCATCCTTTGTAGAGCTAGGCCTGCACCTCAGTCTCAGCCCTATGTCTTGAACTTCTAAACATCCCTTTCATGGTAAATGGCAGGACTGGGGGTTGTGTGCGAGCCTGAATTCAGTGTTAGGTAGGGCAATTATAAGGAGAGTCCAACAGCGTCTGAGTGCAGTGCAGGCTGAGCCTGTGGCATCTGGCTGGGGTAGTTCAGCTTGGAGCGTGCTTTCTCCCTATCCTGTCCCTAGTTCACTCCTGCCCTCAGCAGGAGAGAGAGAGAGAGAGAGAGAGAGAGAGAGAGAGAGAGAGAGAGAGAGAACACTCATCCCTGCCCCAAGGCCCTGTGCTCTGATGCATTGGTCACTGGTCATTGTAGAGTCACATCTGTCTCTAGGCAAGGTATGCTGGACTTTGGAGTCTTGGTCCAGGAGCTTGGGCAGCAGCAATCAAATACGTTGCTTGTGAGACAGGGCCCAGTCTCTAGCAGGCTGCTGTAGGTAGGCAGAGAGAAAAGGCTCTGGTGATGCCTCAGGGTTGGGCGAGGTCATGGCAGGCTTGTCTAATCCGGCTGAGTGTCCAATCAGAGCAGGCACCATGTGAACCAAGGTTTCTGGGAGCAGATGGGATGTCTGTGTCTGCTCACTGATGGCTTCAAAAGGACTCCATGGTGAGACAGCAAGAGCAGGACTCAGGAAGCCAAACCAGCTGCTCCGTGTTGCTGGGAATCGAATGCTGCTCTAAAAATATCTATTCTTTTCTTTTTTAAATGTGTGTGTGGTATATGTATATGCATGCCCTGTGCATAGAGAAACAGGCTGGGTGTCTTTTATTGTTTTTCTCATTTATTTATTTATTTATTTATTTATTTATTTATTTATTGAGACAGTGTTTCTTACCAAACCTGGGGCTCACCATTTTTGCTAGGCTGGCCAGTGAGCTCCAAGGGTCTGTCTATCTCCTCATCCCTAGTGCTGGCATTATGGACCTGCACAGCCATGCCTGGCTGTTACAAGGGACTGGGGCTCTGGACACAGGTCATCAGTCCCAGAGAGCAAGTAGTTATCTATGGAGTCATCTCTCCAGACCATAATCTCTAAGGTTTTAAAAAGTGAGTTTGCCAACCAGAACAGGCCTGGGTTGAGCTTGCCTGGTCAGGGAGAGGCAGACCAAGTCCCTCAGATGTCAGATGTGAGACCTCAGACCCCACACCATTATGGGATGTGTCTTCTGTTGCCCTTGGGGAATCTCTGTTGGGAGCTCAAGTGGCTGCAATTTGCAAAAGTGGCAGAGAGCAGCTGAGAGTGAAGTTTCCAGGCCTGTGCCTGTGTCATGGCGGGAATACAAGCGAGGAAGCTGAGGCAGGAGCCAGGGTGGAAGAGTCCCGCCCCACCTCCCCATCCTACCCCTGTTGAGCTTTCCTTTGGTTTCTGCTGCTTTCAGGGAAGATGAGAGGCTTCTCCCAGCTGGCTGGACTCCATGAGTTCTGGGTGGACAACAGCACCTCCGTGTCTGTGCCCATGCTCTCGAGCACCGGCAACTTCCAGCACTGGAGTGACGCCCAGAACAACTTCTCCATGACGTGCGTGTCCCTGGGTGAGAGTGCCACCCTGCTGCTGATCCAGCCCCACTGCATCTCAGATCTGGACAGGGTGGAGGCCCTTGTCTTCCAGCACGACTTCCCGACTCGGATAAAGAACCCGCCTCCTCGGTAGGAAGTGGGCGGGACCCTTGGGAAGTAGAGTTGCATGAATGGCATCTGGTGCATACTCAGGCATCAGCCTGTTCACGGTAAATAGTATTTCCGGTTACCGCCGCCTCCCCCCATCCTGCCATCAAGAGCAGTGCGGTTGTGGGTATGGCTTGTTATCGCTGAAGCTATGGATACTACATTCCTCCACAGAGAGGCAACGAGTCAGCTGGGGCTGTTTTAGTGTTACTATTGCTGCAACGGAGCACCATGACCAAAAAGCAAGTTGGGGAGGAAAAAGTTTTTTCGGCTTACACTTCCAGATCATATAGTCCATCACTGAAGGAAGACAGGACAGTAACTCAAACAGGGCAGGAACCTGGGGGCAGGAGAGCTGATGCAGAGGCCATGGAGGGTGCTGCTTACTGGCTTGCTCCCCCTGGCTTGCTCAGCTTGCTTTAATATAGAACCAGGACAACCAGCCCAGGGTGATACTGCTCAAAATGGGCTGGGCCCTCTCCCATCAACCACTAATTAAGAAAATGTCCTGCGGGCTTGTCTGCAGCCTTATCTTATAGAGGCATTTTCTTAGTTGAGGCTCTAGCTTGTGTCAGGTTGACATAGGACACTCCAGCACAGGGGCCATTATGTTATTAGCATTTTGGCTTTCGAGAGGGTCTAGAGTTTGTGGTAATTCTCACACCTCTGCTTCTCAAGTGCCAGGATGATAGAGATGAGGTACTTTGTCTGCCTAGTAGATTGTTATTCAAAAGCATCTTTGGCTTTTCCAGGGAAGGTGCTCCTTATACAGCCAGGCTGACAACAAAGGGCAGAGAGCTGTCCACCATCAGCAAGCTCTCCACAGTAGATGTTTCAGGTCCTCCTGTTTCAGGAGGTTTTTGTTGTGTTTGTTTCTGAGATATTCCTTAGGGTGACAATGTCCTGTATTGTGTGGCCCTTCCTGGGGAGACACAAGCAAATATGAATTCACCCCAGATAGGGCACATACTTCACATCCAAGAATCAACTCCCTCCTAGTAGAATTCGGCTGTTCAAGAGCATTCCTTGCAGTTATCTTCACGAGGCAGCATGGCGATCACCCATAAAATCCCTAGAGCTCCCTGCACAGCCTGGAGGCAGCCCTACCAGTCTCCTTTCCCCAGCAATCATTTCCTGTTTATACAATGCTGGGAGGAGCCTGTGAGTCTTCCAGCTTCCAGAGCATCCTTCTCCAGCTGTGTCTTATGCACGTCCTTCCCGCAGGGACTGTTTCAACTCAGGACATAGCTACACAACACTGGCTGACGGAGCACTCTTTTCTCGGTGGTTGGGAGCTCCCCAGGCCTCTAAAGGTGTTATCTCCACAGGGCTATCCGCCTGACCCTGCCTCAGCTGGACATTGGAGGATCCTACAACCTGCAGGACCTGTTGGCCCAGGCCAAGCTGTCCACACTTTTGGGTGCTGAGGCAAATCTGGGCAAGATTGGTGATAATAACCCCAGAGTGGGAGAGGTGAGTGCCACCCTGGCTGTGTCGCAGGGGAGGGAGGGTGGATGGCCACATGGAGGAAGCTGCCCAAGGCCAGCATGGCAAGAAAAAGAGAGCAGGCCCAGTAGGCACCGCCAGGGCTCTCTGGCTCCCAGTGACATGGAGAACAGCGGTTTGCCTTAGCTCTCTTGGCATCTCTAGTTCCAGGCCCATCTCTGTTCCTGCATAGTCCAGCCTTGCATCCTCCATGAAGCTGTAGTAGGTTAGGATAGAGGAAATGCCCCGATGCTCTGACCTGCAGCTTCTTTGGGAAGCATCTCAGCAGTAGATAGAGAACTATGTAAAATAGAAGATGTGCCCGGATACTTGGCACTGCAAATGATGCTGGGAAACAGAGGGGAATCAGTCACTGTAGGGGAGTCACTGTAGAAGTCTTGACCCCACTGTGCCATTTAGCCAAATATGGGAGATACCAAGATGGCAGGTGGAGATGAGGACATGGGGCATGCTGAGCAGCAGCCTCTGTGGGGGCTGGGTGTTGGTGCTCAGCCCCCATTTAGAGGACAGGTGTGTCCACACTTCCTTCTGGCAGGCCGGACAGTGTCCCCCTGGCCTGTAATCCCTCCTGAAGGAGAGATGTCTCTGCTTTGCAGGTTCTCAACAGCATCCTCTTTGAACTCAAAGCGGGAGAGGAAGAGCAGCCAACCGAGTCTGCCCAGCAGCCTGCCTCACCTGAGGCACTGGACGTGACCCTGAGCAGCCCCTTCCTGTTCGCCATCTATGAGCAGGAATCAGGCGCACTGCACTTTCTGGGCAGAGTGGATAACCCCCAGAGTGTGGTGTGAGGCCTGGGTCCCTTTGAGGCAGGGCAGAGGCCGTCTCCTTGGAGACTTGTGCTGACAGAGAATAAATGTTGAGCAGCAGAGCTGGCCTCCCGGGCTGTGGGTTTGTTTGGACACTGGGGTGAGAGCCAGGGGCTGGCACTCTGCACAGGACTGCCATTCTGGAAAAAATTTGGACCAAACAACTGTTGTTGAAACCAAAAAGCATCCCCTTTTTATCTGAGAACCGAAATTGGGTTTTAACATTAAAATGCACATTGTCCCCTTATTCTGGGTTTGTAATTAGTTCACTGAGTGTGAGACCGTGACCTCCAGAGTCTCTACAATGCCTTACCATTTCTTATCTCTAGCACCATGTTTTGAAAACATCTTCCTCACTGTGCTGAGAATTGTCTTTCAATGATAAGCTAAACACAGTATTATCAGCAGAACAGACATGCTTAGTTTAGCTGACAGGCCGAGCTATGATCCTGAAGTTCTTGACAGGGAGGTCAATGTGTGCCGGCCAGGTAGTGGAGGAGAGGGCCGTCACCAAGTGGCACTGAGAGAGGACCTGGGTGGAGGGGGCTTCCTTTACACCAGACACAGGGTTGCTACTTGCTTCTCTATCTGTCCCCTTGAGATTAAATCCACAGCTCCTAGATCTGGGACTATGCTGAGGAAATGGTGTGTGTGTGTGTGTCAGTGTCAGGCTGCCTCCTCCCTCTACAAACCAGGAAGCAGGTGAGCAATGTAGTGTGTTAGCCACAGGAAAAGACCAGAGAGTACAGCAGAACCCACAGGGCACAGACAGTGGGAAATTCTGTGTTAAAACATAAGAGTCGCCTCTCTGGCCTAAGCTGGAGTTTCTGCATAAGCACAGAATAACCTCATAGGCTGCTCTGGAGCTTGGAGTTGAGACCACAGGGTCCCATAAGGACAGGTGGAGCATAGAGCATGTTCCTGTGACCAAGGTCCATCCTGAGCCTCGGCTTTCCTCATCCTAGTCCTGTTCCGTCTTGAAAACACCTCTCTGGTTTTCAATACCACAATAATGGCATTTTACCCTGTGGGTGTGGCAAATAACTAGCCCATCCCCTGTGGGTGTGGCAATCTAACTAGCCCATCCCCTGCTTGTGTCAAGCAGCATAGTGACTCTTCACTCTCCCTGGCCTATGAGCTTACAGGGATGCTAAGAGAGACCCTGGTCCAGAGGGAGGTAGAGTGAACTTCTCATTGCTGTGACAAAATGGCAGACAAAAGCAATGTAAGGGTTTATTCCAGGTCATGTCTGAGTGGTGGGGAGGGGGTGGGAGTGGGGCACAGGACAGCTGGCCACTTCTAGTGAAGACACACACATGGACACCACGTTATAACCCCTCCCCCCCCCCCCACATACACAGAGGTGCTGGGGGGTGAGGCTGCTGTTCAGCTCATTCTCTTAGCCCATGGGATGCTGTCTCACAGGCATGCCCAGGCTTGTTTCTTGGATGACTCTAAATCCCATCAGGCTGACAAGATGAACCATCCTAGGAGTCTATGGAAGACAACAGCAGTGAGTAGCTATCCAGGCTCTGAGACTGGTCCCTTACGGAGCAAACATTAGGGTTAGACCTTACCGAAGACCCCTGTCCCCTACAGCAGCCAGGCTCGCCATGGGTAGCTTTGCTTGTTCCCCACTTTTTGTTACAGGGCTGGAGCCTGGACTGCACCCTTCTAATCCACCTGGTGTCAGTGCCCTGGTGGGTACAGCACAGCTGAGCTCTGCCTGTGCCCGAGCTAGAAGCCAGCACAAGTCCTGCTGCTCACAGAGACCTGCGGTCCTCAGCATGGACGGCTCTCCCCAGCCTCACTGGCTTGGCTCCTCAGTGCTCCATGGGTCCTCCCAACAGAGAACAGCTTGAGCCACAGGTGGTAGTAGCACACATTGATTTTGAACTTCTGCCTCTACAACAGAATCATTTCTTCGCAATCAGTTGCCATATTTTTGGTCACGGAGAGCAGCTTGAAAAATGAATGCATGCCCTTTGGTTAATAGGAGGGAGACAGTGAGCTGCAGGTCCCTGAATGACAGACTGGCCTCCTCCTTACAGGTCTCTTATGCCAGAAAGCAGTAAACTGCATGGGAGACTGTTTTTAGTGTGGATGCTGAAGCTGGGAAAATGTATAGCTTCAACTTTAAACTTGTGTGAATAAAACTGACTCTCAACAGGGAAACTAAGGAACAGGAACAAGAAGCTGTTCTGAGGAGCTAGACCCAAGTCTGAGACTGTTAGCTTTTGCCCAGACATCCTGCTCTCAAGGACAGAAACACCCTAGGGAGGTTGGAATGTAACAGTCTGGAGTCAGAGCCAACAGGGTAAGAGATTAGGCCTCCTGGCCCACTCTTGACCTCCAAGTCTCTAAGCTGAGGCCAGTGTGTACATTGAGTACCTGGGCTGGCAATTTGAGTTTGGAGCTATTTTGCCTGGGCTTAAATTCCTCCTGCCAGTTACCTACCCATAGACGGGAAACAGCAATGCCAGAATTGGGCTGGACACTGTGATCTCTCCTTTCTGGGAGCAAGTGACAAAGCCATTGGACAAGAATAGGCAGGGCTCCTTGGGGATGACACATGTGTGTTCAAGACGCAGCTGTGACCTCTCTTGACTATCAACAGCATAGCTCCTTGGCAGAGGCCTGTTCCACACAGCTGAAGCAGCTGGAGGGAGATCTGCAGAGACAGGAACCCTCCATCTGTGCCACAGGGAATGCATGTCACTGAAGGCAGGCATGATGAAGGCCACTGGGACTGAGTTCATGACTTACACATTTGCAGCATACTTCTTTTATTTAGGAAATGAATCTTTACTGTCGGCCCTGGCTCTGACAGAGGTGTGGACAGCAAGATCAGAAGTGCTATTCTTCTGTGCCCAGATGGGCTGGCCACTCTGTAGCCTCTAAGGAGGCACAGAGCTGACAGTGTCTCCCAGGTCGCAGGCTGGGGACAATGTTCTACTCTGCACCGGTGCATCCTGCCCAGGGCGTCCCCTGCAGGGCCAGAACAGCCCGACAGCCACACTTGTAGATTTATTTTTACCTACTGCAGACATCAGCTTGTCTACACTAAGATTTACAATAAAAATAAAACAGTTTGATCTGTAAACTACAGTCAAAAGCTTCGAATGCCATAAAAACTCTTCCACACGATGGAAAGGCTTTTGGTTCTTTCTTGGTGAAAGATGGCCCGCATGCGCTGGGCAGAGGTGCGGGCTGTTGCTGGACGACTTGGGGGACAAGGGCTGCTTTCTTCTCCACTCCAGGTCCTGTCAGGATGCCTGGGGCTGTTCTGCAGTCGCCTGGTCCCTGGCAGCAAGGACGAGCTCTGTGAGGGCTGGGAAGCTCTTGATGTCACTGGTCTGCAAGCCCATCTTTTGTATCTGCAAAGGCCATGAGAATGAATTGTCACTGTGACTGAAGCTAGGATAGACCGAGCCTGCCCCACTGAGGTGGGAAGGGCTCCCAAGGAAGGAGGGGAATGCTTTCTGTTAGAGCAAAGGGCTGGCTTGGTGCAAACCTGCACAGTGTGGGTCACGTGCTTCACATTCTAAGAAGCTAGCACGTTTGAGTCCCTCAGCCCACCACCACACTAGACTCTAGACAGGGTAGCAGTCTCTTCTGCGGACGTCAGAAAATTCGAGGAGAGCAAACCCACGTGTAGTGAATAGAACAGCAAATTGTTCTTTACTTGGAGAGTTTCCCACAAAGCACCGCTCAGCTCTCAGAGAGCAACGAACCACGACACGAGCACGGCAGCGCTCTGGGCTACCGGGTGTCCCACCTCAACAGCACCAGGGACAGCACATCTTTCCTTCTTGCTCTGCCCATGTCTTGCTTGTGAGACTTCAGATTCCTTATGGAATAAACATGGCGGCAGATATGTGCAGACTATCTCACTCTCTTTTTTTGAAACGGGGTCTTACAATTTCACTCCTGGCAATCCTCCTGCCTGGGTATCCTGAATGCAGGGATACCAGGCTATGTATGGACCTGACTGTCAAGAAAGGCAGTTGCCTACATCTGTACCTGGCGGCACTGCTGCTCTCACCACACCCTCACGGGAGGCCTACAAGCCGCCATCAGCCCCCCCCCCCCCCCCCGTGATCAGTGCTTTATATGCACAGGGTGGGAGGCTGCAGGCCTCACCGCCGGCTCAGGACTGTGGGCAGCAAGGGCAGCTCTGCTGACAGCCTGAGCAAGAGCTGAAGCACCCAGGACACCTGCTGTTGGGTGGGAGGAGACCCCTGGGGTCCTCTGATTTTTCTACCACCCACTTCCTGGCACACACCCTTCTTCACAGCAAGTTAGGCCTGACTCTTTTCTATCACTGGCCCTAGAGAGGTGACACCTCAGCCTTGGCTAGCCTGGCCTCAGAGCAGGCCCATGTTGCTGGCACCTGTTCTCCCAGGTGCTCCACGTCCAGGGCCAGCTGCAGCCGTATCTTGTCGTCGTCACTCATGCCGCCGCTGGAGCTGACAGGGTTGGTGGCTGGGGATCTCCTGGCTTGTTTGAGGCGCTTCAGGCTTTCCTCCATCTTCCTCACAGAGTTCAGCACGTCCGAAACAGTCTCAAAGTACCTTGGACATGAGATGGTAATGACAGGTTGGAAACAGACACTGGTGACACCATGCAGGAACTTGCTTTGTAAGTCAGAGATTCTTAAGATGGCAATGACACACACAACAGCTCAACTGAGAAATGTGTTGTCATGTTTCCTAAGTCTCCAGCATGACATTCCCTGAGAGTACACAGGTGTCTGCTTAAAGCACTAGTCCTGGGGCTGGGAGAAGGCTCAACACGTGAAGGGTTTGCTGTGCACACATGAGGGCCTAGGTTCAGATCCCAGCATCTATGATACTGGCCTATAATCCTAGCACTGGGATGTAGAGAGACACTCACGGGGTCTTTCCAGGCAGCAAAGCTGAATTCAGGAGCTTGGGGCTCAGTGAGAGCCTGTCTCAACAAGGTGGAGAATAACAGAAGAAGCCACAGACAACTGACCTCCAGCCTCCCATGTACATACAAATAAAGATGCTAGTTCTCAATACAGAACTGAGGGCCAGTGTCCTTTCCAGGTGCAAGTCCCTCTACCACATGGCCAGACCAGTCAAGCATTCTGCCTCTTAAAGTACAAACATATCTCAGATTTTCAACAAAGCTCACTTACTCCCAAGCTTTCACATAACATTGCAAATCCGTCATTTTCTCGCCTGGCTGACAAGCTGGCTGTGTGGCACTGGGAACTTACTTGCCTACAAAACCACGGTACTGTTGCTTCTAAACTGACCCACAGCAAGGTGGGGGTTCGGGGCTGAACTCAAAATGAAAACCAACCTTACTAGAAAACCAATAGTAAAACAGAGGCACAGACAGCTTCCCTCTCTCCTGTGCTGCAGATGGAACTCAGAATTGCTAGAATGCCAGACAACCACTCCACCAGGAACCAGTGGCCATTCCACTAGCCATGAGGGAGCTAGGAAGAGGTCCAGTTACCTGTTCCTGCCTGGACCTTCTGGGCATCACACTTTACAGGTGCGGTCCCTCCCTCCCTCCCATCATCTCGGGACCAGCTGGAGCATACTTTGTAATTCTATTGCATCTAAGTCTGCCGAGAAGAGGAAGGACCCGTCTGTGCTGAGCGGGGATGGCAGTAAAGGTGCCCTCGGGGTTCAGGGTTGGGGACTCACAGAACCCAAGTCAACCTGACTGTACTGCAGGTGGAGAGAGGGTGAGGAAGGGAGGGATAGGATCAAGTGCCTGCCCACACCCTGCCCATTTACAGCTGCGATTTCTACGTGCAACCCAATGCTCTAGGAGCCCTTGCCTAGGGTGCAGACGGGCAGCTCTCCAGAGGCCTTTAACTTACTTGTGAGTGCTGTCAGACAGAGCTTCCTGTAACCAGTGCTGCATCACTGCTGGCTGCACCTTGTCCCCATGTCCACTCTGAAGCTGGTACAGTGGCTTCAGTGCACTGTCCACGTATGAAGAGGCTGTGCTGGGGACCTCCTGGAATGCCAATGCAAACAGGAGTTAGGGACACAAGGAAATAAGGAGTCATCATGCAGCCGGGCGGTGGTGGTGCACGCCTTTAATCCCAGCACTTGGGAGGCAGAGGCAGGCGGATTTCTGAGTTCGAGGCCAGCCTGGTCTACAGAGTGAGTTCCAGGACAGCCAGAGCTACACAGAGAAACCCTGTCTCAAAAAAACAAAATAATAAACAAACAAAAAAAAAGTCATCATACCATTAATGTTCAGCAAACAGTTCCATCCCTCCCAGAAAGCAACTAGAGGGCCACAGAAACCACCTGGGGCAGCAGTGGGCCAAGGAGACAACCCCCTGCCTCTGCTCCAGATCAGGCTTGATTCTGCGGCAGGATGCACAGGGCTGAGTCCTGACTCCTCCCACTAGACAGATGCCCAGGGCTGGTTCTACATCTTGTTTAAGTAGCAGGATGGCACAGAGGACTTGGTTCCATGCCCTGCTGGTGAAGACTGCCCCAGGGCTCAGGGGGGCTGAGGTGCAGTGCATATTCACACAGACCAAATGGAAGGGAAAGGAAGGAACCTGGGAATGTGCTCAGGCCCCTCCCACCTAAGGGGCTTCAGGTCCAACAACAAACAGCAAAGCAGGAGACTTTGTTACAAGTGGTGGTCCTGGTGCAGATCTAGATCTGCTTGGTTTGCTTACTGGAGTCAGAGCCCGACTTTGCAGCTCTGGATGGCATCAAATTTGTGATCCTCCTCTTAGCCTGCAAGTGTGGGGACTGCAGGTGTGACTACCATATAGGGCTCTGCAAGTCCAAACTGACATGAAAACAGACAGCTCACACTTGTAAGCCCAGCACTTGGAAGGCTCAGGCACAGGACTGCCATGAACTTGAGGGTAACCTCAGCCACAATGAATTCTAAGCTAGCCTGGGATACAGAGTAAAACCCTGTTCCCAAGGTGACAATGACAATGCCGATGATGATGATGATGACGACGATGACAATGGACAAGAAGAGGAAAGCAACCGCACGCGAACGGTGGTCAACATAAGCCCAGCATCGAGGAAGCCCTTCCCATACTCTAAACTTCTTGTAACAAATGGGTAATGCTAACAGGAGCTGCTTAGCACGTAAACAAAAGGAAGGTCATAGGTCACTGTTCCTGTGAGTCTGGGGTAAACAAAAAGGCAGTAAACTGAGTCTAGCACTTCACCATGACCGTGAAAGACAAGCAGAGGAAGAACCAGTCACGAGAGCAGGAACAAGGAGAGAATGCATGAGAATGCGCTGAAAAAGAATCCCCAGCGGCTCGGCCACAGCCCAAGCCTCCACCAGAGCGTCTGCAGCACCAGCCAGCCTGGGCTCTTGGCAACACACACCCTACCCACTGGGCTAGCTCACTGGCTGCTAACATTGTCAATGCTGTTCTCTATTGTGTTCACTGAAAGAACAAGGGAAATCGGGTATTTCCAAATAACGATTTGCTGGAGTAAGATTAATTAAGAATTTAGGGGACTATATGACGACAAAATAAGTTTAAATGAATAAGACTTAGAAATGCAATTAAATGATTTCTTGGTGCTGGAAAAAAGAGTCAGCAGGTAAGAACACTTGTTGCTCTTGCAGAGGTCCTGGGTTCCCAGCATCCACACGGTGGCTCACAACCATCTGTAACCCCAGTTCCAGGGAATCCAACAAGCAGGCACACAGTGCTTATACATGCATATAGGAAAAAAGTCATATACATCAAGGAAAATAAAAATTTAATTGTTTCCTTTTTTTTTTTTTTAAAGAAAGTACTTTTCAGTACTTGTGGTACTGCACACCTTTAATGACAGCATTCAGAGGCAGAGAGGCAAGCCAACGTCTGTGGGACTGAGGCCTCTCTGGTTTACAGAGTGAGTTCCAGCTCAGTTTGCACTCACACACATACAAAAATTAGTTTTCCTTAAAATCTAAAGCCCACAGGGCCAAGCACACACTGAGCTGAGCTGGCTCCTGGCCCTCCTGAGTCCTTTACCTCAGTCTACCCTAAGACCTGACTGTGGCCCACATCTCCCTGGCCCTGCACACCACAGAGCTTTCTCCACAGTGATACTGACCTTATTGGTCCTGCGGTAAAGCCTGGGGACCTCCAGGGCACTCTTCAGATAACTGAAGCAAGACTCACTCAGGTCCTGGACAATCTTGCTGTTCAGAGCCGGCACATGGGCAGACAAGGCATTCTGGGAGTCTTCCAGGGCCGCTGTGACACAGGGCAGTGGAGTGAGTCACTGGTCCAGCTAGAGTAAGCTTCATTAAAATGTGACCATGGTGTTTAGAGTGTGCTAATAAATCAAGTCATTAGTACAAAATAGCAATCTCATTTATAGAAGTTAAATTAACGAGCAAAACACAGAAAGAGCTAAGAATTCACGACTGGAGTCGAGGTGTCAGTCTGAACACCAGGAGTCTACAGCATTGTATGTAACGTCATTTCTTATTCAGAGTCTGAGTTCACTTTTTACCTGAGATAGATGAAAAATTCTTAAAGCCGACCATTTCAAGTTTCAGCTTGACTGTCTCCAGGAGATCTGGAAGCTGAAACACATTTTGGACACTAGTTCCTTCTTTCAATCAGAACGAGCAGCTCTGCGTCCACAACCTCAGGCATGAGTGACAAGTGTTGAAACCCGAGGCGGTGGAGCCCCTACGTAGGCCACTGGGCACAGCATGGGGCCATGCATGGCTGCTGAAGGCAGAAAAGCCAAACTCATTTTACAGCTCTCCATGACACCCACACTGCTCACAGGAAATAGCCCATGTTTTCTCACATAATATATTTGTTCAATCACACAAAATATAAACTGTGAAAAGAAAAGTCTACCTGAAGGTGTAAACTGTTAAGTGTGCCCCATAGAGTTCTCTGAATGCTGGGAGCAAACCACGGCCCAACAGAGAAAGTGGGTGGGGACTTCCATCCCATCAGCACGCTCAGACATCTGGGCAGGGAAGTGAAAATAATTCCAGGCCAGCCCACCGCAGGCTGTGCCCAAGCACAGCTGAGCTGATGAGGAAGAGTGGAGCCTGCTTATGCTGAGGGTTAGCTTTCTCCTGAGAGCAAGGAGCAGTGGGCACAGTGCTTCACAGCAGGGACGAGGAAGCAAAGATGTGGCATACTCAGAGGTTACTGTGGAGGGAAACATCCAGTAGGGCAGAATGTTGTCACACAGGACCCCACAATTCACAGATCCATGTATCTACCAGGGCAACAAAGCTCACCCGTTCCTGCATCCTGCCCAGGTCTGAGACCACACACACCAGCCGAGTGCTGGAGATGGATGCGGCGCCTGCTTCTGAAGGATGGCTTCCTTGGTCTTCCGAAGGGTCTTTGCTGCCAGCCAAAGGCTTTTTAGTCTCCTTGGCACTTTCATTGGAAATGGGCCTGACAGAGAGCTGGAAAGGAATTTCAAGGATCAAACACTCCCTCGGAGACACGGGGCATTTGTATCTGTTCAGGAGCTCTGCACACACACTGGCTGCAGGGTACAGCATGTCTATCTCAGGCGGGTTTGGGCCCTGCTGTTCTTGGAATTGTGTCTTCTGGGACAGCCAGTGGGGTAGGAAAGTCTGTGAACAGGGAAGTAAGGAGACACACACCCCGACTTCCAGATTTCCCTTCCTCCTGGACCTCAGCTCACAGGTACATTTTCACCACAGCCACACATAGAAGCCATTTTGCCAATTTACAAAGAGCCAGAGAGTCAAGTCTACAGGGCGAAGGGTGGCAGAGCATGCTGGGCCTCAGCCGCTCTAAGCCTGCTGTGCGCAGACAGCAGTGTGCCCGCACCGCACTGCTCTTCTCTTTAACACTGTCTCCCTGTTTCCAGCCTTCTGTACCGTGAGGGCCGGCTTGTGTCTGTCACTGATGGTGGCCCTGAGGTGGCTCTAAAACTGATGTCTGGACGAACCTAAGGCCGCTGCTCAGCTTTAGTGGCACCAAACCCCCGGGGTGGAGCCATGGGCTTCACTGTGTGCCAGGAACTGGGGTGCAGAGAGCGAATGCACTGGCTGCAGAGGATCAGGAGGCCTAAAATGGAGGGTGACTACTTCTGTTTCGATCATCATCTCACCGTTTAAAACTTAAACCTATTTATTTACTTTTATTTCTAATATTTTTCATTAAAATGAACATTTTATTTTCAGGGTGCTTTAGGAATTTGATTTTGAGACGAGAAAGTCACTAGGGTGGGACTTCTCAGTAATTAATCCTGAGCATGTGGCCAGGTGCCCAAGGCTGGATCTGACACCACAGGACACTCTGGACACCCTGTGGGTGTTTAGCCACAAGCCCCTCGAAGTCCTCCCATGCTGGCTGGGTAGAGGGGATGCATGGTGCCCACTCACCTCACTGACAAACACAGAGAATCGGGCCAGAATCTGCAGCGTGAGCCTCCACAGCCGGTGAGCCAGCAAAGGCAGGAACATCTCGTCCGACCAGCATTTGCCCAGGCTGATCCATGTTCTGTGAGAAGCCAAAAGGCAATACGGACTTCCAGCTGCAGAAGAAGCATGGACTCAGGCACACCATCCAGTCACAGCTGCTGTCTAACCCTAGGCACTGACACAACTCAGGAAAGACGAGGGCACACTGTGGACCTGAGGCCAACAGAGATGCTCGGACAGCCCTTCGGTAACTCACCCGACAGTTTCCAGGCACGGGAGTTAGCATCAAACACGAGGTTCAACTGTCTTAACAGGTGCTTTCTACCACACAACACACGCAATGGTGTGGGCAATGTGCAAGCTCACACTTCAGGTTTTACTTTTCCCTACCGCAGTTTGGCTACTACCCACACAGAGGTCAATCGTTATGACTTCTGTAGAGATGGACAGAAGAGACAACTCCATGACTCAATAAGGGTTTCAGGATAGACCTGGCAGTGTCAGAGCAGGAACCTGGAACCTGTGTGTCACAGAAATACTAAGTATCTCAATGGCTACCAAGAATGGTGTGTCCTGAGTCTGAACACCTGCAGCTGCCACCTGCCCAGAGTCCCAGGAGGCCTGGCTTGTATTCCAACCGAGTCATCCTTAGGAGGGGACGGAAGCCTGCAGGCGCACGTGCCGCCTGCCTTCCCACAGCTGGTCTGGGGCAGGAAGGAGGTGAACCGCAGAAACCTATAGATAGCTGAGTGAATCTACAGTCATTCCACACAAATGCACCCAATCTCAAGATTGATCACAGAGTCTAGAGGGTACCAGGACCGTGCACAGGATCACGGCCCTGACATGTTGCATTCAGGAGGAAAAGGTCCGTTTGTAACTTTATAAAGCATCTTTTGCCATCACCTCTCAAAAGCAAGAATTCAACACATCAAGACTGCTTTCTATTTGTTGTATAAAAAAGTAAACTGTCTGAGAATGTAGCTTACTAGAGGAGTGCGTGCTTAGCACATTACGGGGAGGTCCTGTTTACTTAATCATGTTAACCAGTGTTCTTACAGCACAAATCCCTGTGTGGCGAGAGAAGGCAGGAGCATACTCAGGACTAGGGCTGAGCTGCCCTTTAGGGACACCTGCTGCTTCCTGCTGAGCTTACCTGGAGCATCTTCTAGCCCGTCCCTGAGGGAAGCTTCTAAGGATCCTGCCACTTCTCTGAATCTGAGGAAGAAGGACATGGTCAGCGTCGGGGTCTGGACGGGTCTGTAAGATGCTTCTCCTGTGTGGTCTGCTCTCCTGCCCACGGACACCTGGTATTCTCAGGATGTCCAGATGCCCTTTTCCTTTTTCCTACACAAGAAATAAGCTCCCAAATGAAGCCACTGTTCTGCAGCGTTCTTTGCTATCTGCAGCTAGTCTCAATCTACTCCATCCAAGCCTTACTGAGAGGGTCCCCTTAGTTCTACTTTGCAGTAACAGCTCAAGGCCACACAGTGTTATCTTTAACCCCCCGGAGTCAGCAATACCACAGTGAAGACTAAGACACACTAAGAAACTAAGACACAGAGAACTGGCTTGGTACCTGCATTTGTCATCCCTGGGCTCACTGCACACACCCTTCATCCTCTGCTGACCCTTCCTGCTGCAGCCTACACCCTGATGGCAGCCAGTCCCAGAGTCCAGCCACCCATCAGACCTGGGTTTCACTAACAGAGGCAACATGTTTGACAACTGGCTGCCTCTGTGAGCGCTATTTCCAAGCTGCAGTCTCTGCACATTCTTGCTACTTGCTAAGTCCCTCAGTAATGGGGAATCCTGACTAACGTTCAAGATGAGTTCATGTCACTGATACCTGAGAGTCATCTGTGAAAATGAACTGAGCAGGTGCCAGGGAAGCCTACAGCAGGCTGGTCTCGGCAACAGCAGAGAGGAGGCACAGAAGGAACACAAAGCAGAGAGAGAAGTGGCAAGAGGCTGAGGGAGCAGCCCAGGAAGCAGCATCCAAGTGCAAGGACAGAGAAAGGGCTACGGGTGGTGGGGTGCACACCAGCCTTGAGAATGCTGCCTGGCATCTTTCACAATCTACACAAAACATAGGAAAGAAGACTGATGCAGAGGCCAAGGGCCTGGCTCTACTGTCCACAATGGAAAGGTAGAGCCATGTTAAGAAGCCCAAGGTGAGGATGTGCCATTGCTACGGTCTTCAGTGGACTAGAACATAGCACCCGACAGAGCATGAAGCTGGAAAGAAAACCAGGCTTAGTTAGCAACCTAGGTAAAGGCATGAGGCCCCAGGCTACGTGAATGCTTCAGAGAGTTCACGGAAACAATAGGAACAGAGCCCTGACAGTCAGCACTGCTCAGCAGTGAGACATCTGCTGTTGAACCAAGGAACACAACTCTGAAAGAAAGGTCCAAGCCAGCAGGCTTACCTGCCTTATGGAGGCCAAGCTGCTGACCTCCACGGTGAGCCCTGAGCAGCCATGCGGCAGCCTCCAGATGCACTGAGTGTCACTGTCTATGGGAGCTCAGGAGAGGAAACATTTGGGTTTGGGGAAAGACTCTACTCATATCTTTCCTTGAGCATCATGGTCTATAGGGAAGCAAAGCATGCTTACAGAATGACACCTGTGGCATCCCAGTGCGAGGGTGTTGCTTTCCTCTGCTCTAAGTACCAGACAGAGTGAAGCGCATATGTGCGGTGGACATGCAGCTCTGAGGTGGGGACAGGGAGGGGGAGTAAAGATACCTAAACCTTCACATCATGGAGTCCACATCGTAGAAGGAACTGCAGACTGTACACTATACGAATGTTCTAGCATCATACTCCAGAAACTCCAATCAACCTCTGTATAGTCTGAAGCTGTGTGGGTCATATGTGCACTTACTTTCTCTACCAGGGACCAAACGTCCATTTTCCAACACCTATGGGAGGGCAGGATGGGGTGAGTGACTGACCTTATCTGGAAGTAAACAGGCAGGTTCCACTTGTTGCTGAAGCTGTGGTAGGCGGGGTGTGCTCGCAGTCGCTTCACACTGGCCTGGGATCCACACTGTCGTTCAAACCTCCGCACAAAGTCCATGCTCACAGTGTATCTCTAGAACAGGAACAAGCAGTGGGATTTTCTCCATCAGCAAACTAGACAGTCAGGAGCACATGCTCAAGACTGTAGCCTAGACTGCAGAGATCAACGCAGAATCAGGCAGGAGCACCTGTCCTCAGGGCGGCCTCCTAATAACTCCAACTCCCCCTTCATTAGAGTGTCAGCATGACCACAGCGACTGTGCTACTACCCAGGTGTCAGAGAAAAGCCCATCTGAAGCCAGGTGTTCCTCTGCAGTCCAGGGCGGCCCTGAGCTTCCCATGGGATCACAGGCAGAAGATTAAGAGAAGGATTCATCTCTCCTAGCAGAGGTCTTTTAAAAGGAAATGAGGAAAGAAAATCCACTGGAGGAGACACTGTATGATTCTTGTGGATGAAAGACGATAGGACTGACAGACGCGCTAAACATGTGTACCGTCACCATGACACCCTCCTCCCTCAGACACAGCTAGGAAACATAGCAAGCCACACTTACCTTCTGTGGGGTCTCCATTCTCTAAGTCCCAGGCTCCCTGAAAACCCTACTGGACTTTCTCAGGTAGACAGGGCTCAACCCCATGTCACTAATTCCCTGAACTTAGCTCCTGTCACACAGACAGAAACTTCATTGGAGACTAAGCCACAGATCTTAAATATTTTTAGCTAGTTCAGGTATCTCTTATTCTCTGAGGGTAGTCTAGGTGTGAGGAGCTGAGACAAAGGTACTTGAACTGTCTCTAGAAACAGCAAGGCTGACAGAGTACAGAGGACCACACTTTCAGAAGAACTGTGGTATGGGCTTCAAGCCAGAGGCATTTCTTAAAGAAGTGATAGAGACCCACAGAAAATGAGGCCATTAACCCTGGGCCAGAAGGCCTGCTCAGAATTTGGAGTTCAGGTTCTCTCAGAAGTTTCCCTTCTGAGCCCAAACTTCTGCCGAGCCACCGTGGTCCATATGAGTCTCTGAAGAACACAGCAAAATAGAAAGACCCCCGATTGGCTCACACCACACTGCTCCTTCACCCCACACAAAGCATCCAACCTAAAACACAGCATTTCTAAAATCATGAAACTTGCTTACACAGCTTATCGAAAACACAAGTCATCACATCATTCAATATTCTATACACAGGACAAACAGCACAGTGGAAGAATGGGTTCCTCTGGTACACGATCCATATCTGTATGAGCCAAAGTCTCGGGAAGTTTCCTGTGCCTCTCTAGACCGTGGGAAGTACTAACATCATTATAGACCGCGGGAGGCACTAACATTATAGACTGTGGGAGGTACTAACATTATAGACTGTGGGAGGTACTAACATTATAGACCGTGGGAGGTACTAACATTATAGACCGCGGGAGGTACTAACATTATAGACCGCGGGAGGTACTAACATCATTATAGACCGCGGGAGGCACTAACATTATAGACCGTGGGAGGTACTAACATTATAGACTGCGGGAGGTACTAACATTATAGACCGCGGAAGGTACTAACATTATAGACTGCGGGAGGTACTAACATTATAGATTGTGGGAGGTACTAACATTATAGACCGCAGGAGGTACTAACATTATAGACCGTGGGAGGTACTAACATTATAGACCGTGGGAGGTACTAACATCATTATAGACCGCGGGAGGTACTAACATTATAGACCGCGGGAGGCACTAACATTATAGACCGCGGGAGGTACTAACATTATAGACCGCGGGAGGTACTAACATTATAGACCGCGGGAGGTACTAACATTATAGACCGTGGGAGGTACTAACATTATAGACCGTGGGAGGTACTAACATTATAGACCGCGGGAGGTACTAACATTATAGACCGTGGGAGGTACTAACATTATAGACCGTGGGAAGCACTAACATCATTATAGACCGCGGGAGGTACTAACATTATAGACCGCGGGAGGTACTAACATTATAGACCACGGGAGGTACTAACATTATATACCGCGGGAGGTACTAACATTATAGACCGCGGGAGGCACTAACATTATAGACCGCGGGAGGTACTAACATTATAGACCGTGGGAGGTACTAACATTATAGACCGCGGGAGGTACTAACATCATTATAGACCGCGGGAGGTACTAACATTATAGACCGTGGGAGGTACTAACATTATAGACCGCGGGAGGTACTAACATTATAGACCGCGGGAGGCACTAACATTATAGACCGTGGGAGGTACTAACATTATAGACCGTGGGAGGTACTAACATTATAGACCGCGGGAGGCACTAACATTATAGACCGTGGGAGGTACTAACATTATAGACCGTGGGAGGCACTAACATTATAGACCGTGGGAGGTACTAACATTATAGACTGTGGGAGGTACTAACATCATTATAGACCGCGGGAGGTACTAACATTATAGACCGCGGGAGGCACTAACATTATAGACCGCGGGAGGTACTAACATTATAGACCGCGGGAGGCACTAACATTATAGACCGCGGGAGGCACTAACATTATAGACCGTGGGAGGCACTAACATTATAGACCGCGGGAGGTACTAACATTATAGACTGTGGGAGGTACTAACATTATAGACTGCGGGAGGTACTAACATTATAGACCGTGGGAGGTACTAACATCATTATAGACCGCGGGAGGCACTAACATTATAGACCGTGGGAGGTACTAACATTATAGACCGTGGGAGGTACTAACATTATAGACCGTGGGAGGTACTAACATTATAGACCGTGGGAGGTACTAACATTATAGACCGTGGGAGGTACTAACATTATAGACCGTGGGAGGTACTAACATTATAGACCGTGGGAGGTACTAACATTATAGACCGTGGGAGGCACTAACATTATAGACCGTGGGAGGCACTAACATTATAGACTGTGGGAGGTACTAACATTATAGACCGCGAAAGGCAATAACATCATTATAGACCGCGGGAGGCACTAACATTAGAGACTGCAGGAGGTACTAACATTATAGACCGTGGGAGGTACTAACATTATAGACCGTGGGAGGTACTAACATTATAGACTGCAGGAGGTACTAACATTATAGACCGTGGGAGGCACTAACATTATAGACCGTGGGAGGCACTTATAGACCGCGGGAGGCACTAACATTATAGACCGCGGGAGGTACTAACATTATAGACCGCGGGAGGCACTAACATTATAGACCGCGGGAGGTACTAACATTATAGACCGTGGGAGGTACTAACATTATAGACCGTGGGAGGTACTAACATTATAGACTGTGGGAGGTACTAACATTATAGACCGCGGGAGGTACTAACATTATAGACCACGGGAGGTATTAACATCATTATAGACCGTGGGAGGTACTAACATTATAGACCGTGGGACGTACTAACATTATAGACTGTGGGAGGTACTAACATTATAGACCGTGGGAGGTACCAACATTATAGACCGCGGGAGTTACTAACATCATTATAGACCGCGGGAGGCACTAACATTATAGACCGTGGGAGGCACTAACATTATAGACTGTGGGAGGTACTAACATTATAGACCGCGGGAGGCACTAACATTATAGACCGCGGGAGGTACTAACATTATAGACCGTGGGAGGTACTAACATTATAGACCGCGGGAGGTACTAACATCATTATAGACCGCGGGAGGTACTAACATTATAGACCGCGGGAGGCACTAACATTATAGACCGTGGGAGGTACTAACATTATAGACCGTGGGAGGTACTAACATTATAGACCGTGGGAGGTACTAAAATCATTATAGACCGTGGGAGGTACTAACATTATAGACCGTGGGACGTACTAACATTATAGACTGTGGGAGGTACTAACATTATAGACCGTGGGAGGTACCAACATTATAGACCGCGGGAGTTACTAACATCATTATAGACCGCGGGAGGCACTAACATTATAGACCGTGGGAGGCACTAACATTATAGACTGTGGGAGGTACTAACATTATAGACCGCGGGAGGCACTAACATTATAGACCGCGGGAGGTACTAACATTATAGACCGTGGGAGGTACTAACATTATAGACCGCGGGAGGTACTAACATCATTATAGTCCGCGGGAGGTACTAACATTATAGACCGCGGGAGGCACTAACATTATAGACCGCGGGAGGCACTAACATTATAGACCGCGGGAGGTACTAACATCATTATAGACCATGGGAGGTACTAACATTATAGACCGCGGGAGGCACTGACATTATAGACCGTGGGAGGCACTAACATTATAGACCGCGGGAGGCACTGACATTATAGACCGCGGGAGGCTCTAACATTATAGACCGTGGGAGGCACTAACATTATAGACCGCGGGAGGCACTAACATTATAGACCGCGGGAGGTACTAACATTATAGACCGCGGGAGGTACTAACATTATAGACCGTGGGAGGTACTAACATTATAGACCGCGGGAGGTACTAACATTATAGACCGTGGGAGGTACTAACATCATTATAGACCGCGGGAGGCACTAACATTATAGACCGTGGGAGGTACTAACATTATAGACCGCGGGAGGCACTAACATTATAGACCGTGGGAGGTACTAACATTATAGACCGTGGGAGGTACTAACATTATAGACCGTGGGAGGTACTAACATTATAGACCGTGGGAGGTACTAACATTATAGACCGTGGGAGGTACTAACATTATAGACCGTGGGAGGTACTAACATTATAGACCGTGGGAGGTACTAACATTATAGACCGTGGGAGGTACTAACATTATAGACCGTGGGAGGTACTAACATTATAGACCGTGGGAGGTACTAACATTATAGACCGTGGGAGGCACTAACATTATAGACCGTGGGAGGCACTAACATTATAGACCGTGGGAGGCACTAACATTATAGACCGTGGGAGGCACTAACATTATAGACCGTGGGAGGTACTAACATCATTATAGACCGCGGGAGGCACTAACATTATAGACCGTGGGAGGTACTAACATTATAGACCGTGGGAGGTACTAACATTATAGACCGTGGGAGGCACTAACATTATAGACCGTGGGAGGTACTAACATCATTATAGACTGCGGGAGGCACTAACATTATAGACCGTGGGAGGTACTAACATTATAGACCGTGGGAGGCACTAACATTATAGACCGTGGGAGGCACTAACATTATAGACCGTGGGAGGTACTAACATTATAGACCGTGGGAGGCACTAACATTATAGACCGTGGGAGGTACTAACATTATAGACCGTGGGAGGCACTAACATTATAGACCGTGGGAGGCACTAACATTATAGACCGTGGGAGGTACTAACATTATAGACCGTGGGAGGCACTAACATTATAGACCGCGGGAGGTACTAACATTATAGACCGCGGGAGGTACTAACATCATTATAGACCGCGGGAGGCACTAACATTATAGACCGTGGGAGGTACTAACATTATAGACCGTGGGAGGTACTAACATTATAGACCGTGGGAGGTACTAACATTATAGACCGTGGGAGGTACTAACATCATTATAGACCGTGGGAGGTACTAACATTATAGACCGCGGGAGGTACTAACATCATTATAGACCGCGGGAGGCACTAACATTATAGACCGTGGGAGGTACTAACATTATAGACCGTGGGAGGTACTAACATTATAGACCGTGGGAGGTACTAACATTATAGACCGTGGGAGGTACTAACATTATAGACCGCGGGAGGTACTAACATTATAGACCGCGGGAGGTACTAACATTATAGACCGTGGGAGGTACTAACATTATAGACCGTGGGAGGTACTGACATTATAGACCGTGGGAGGTACTGACATTATAGACTGTGGGAGGTACTGACATTATAGACCGTGGGAGGCACTGACATTATAGACCGTGGGAGGCACTAACATTATAGACCGTGGGAGGTACTAACATTATAGACCGTGGGAGGCACTAACATTATAGACCGTGGGAGGTACTAACATTATAGACTGCGGGAGGTACTAACATTATAGACCGTGGGAGGTACTAACATCATTATAGACCGCGGGAGGCACTAACATTATAGACCGCGGGAGGTACTAACATCATTATAGACCGTGGGAGGTACTAACATTATAGACCGCGGGAGGTACTAACATCATTATAGACCGTGGGAGGTACTAACATTATAGACCGCGGGAGGTACTAACATCATTATAGACCGTGGGAGGTACTAACATTATAGACCGTGGGAGGCACTAACATTATAGACCGTGGGAGGCACTAACATTATAGACCGTGGGAGGTACTAACATTATAGACCGTGGGAGGCACTAACATTATAGACTGTGGGAGGTACTAACATTATAGACCGCGGGAGGTACTAACATCATTATAGACCGTGGGAGGTACTAACATTATAGACTGTGGGAGGCACTAACATTATAGACCGCGGGAGGCACTAACATTATAGACCGCGGGAGGTACTAACATTATAGACCGCGGGAGGCACTTACATTATAGACCGCGGGAGGTACTAACATTATAGACCGTGGGAGGTACTAACATTATAGACCGCGGGAGGCACTAACATTATAGAGCAGATTAGAAAACCAGCGAGCGCTGAACACTCAGCAGAGACCGTTCAGACACAACTGAAGGGATGGTCACTGCCCTGTGGGAAGGTCCTGAGCACCACGTGGAGCACAGCAACACACAGGGGTGAGGAGGGCCAAGAGCCTGAGGAATCAAAGTAACCGCTGGGGAGACAACACACACGAACACTCCAGAATGGATGAAAATACTTGTCTTCACTCCAACTGCAGAGGTCGACTTCTTAGCAAACTACCTTCCCCAAAGAAACTCAAGGTCATTATGTGCCGACAGACATAAACTGATTTTATTATAAAGACATGACATGTGCCATCAGTAAGCCTTACTACGAAGCAGTGGTTCTCAGCCTCCCTAAGGCTGTGGCCCTTTAATGGGGTTCCTCGTGCTGTGGTGACCTCAACCATAAAATTATTTAGTTGTTACTTCATCACTGTAATTTTGCTACTGTTATGAATCATATGTAAATATCTGATATGCAGGATGTCTGACATGTGACCTCTGTGAGAGGGTCGTTCGACCCCCACAAACAGGTTGTGACCCACAGATTGAGAATGATGCTACAGAACCTTCCAAGGACTGCAATTAGGAAGAAGAAAGAATGTGCTGACATCCCCCAGGGAGCAGCAGCCAACAACAGGGAGGGAGGGTCTGCAGGGCGATGACTCCAAACACCAGGAAATGCCTATTTTAAACACATCACACAGGAAGTGGCAGGGAGCGGCACCAGGAGCTCAGAGCTCACATCCTACTGAGGAAGACGGCACAGAATGCGAATCCTCTGTAAGTTTACTGAGTGAAGAGGGAGGACACACCTGCCTCTGCAGAAGGAAAAAAATCCGTCTAAAGGAAAAAAAAAAATCCTCGAAAGCCTAGGGTAGGAAAAGGAGAGAGGAACGGGAGAGGAGGGGAGGTAAACACAGGAGTGAGCTGGAGCAGAGGGGGCGAGCATGCCCACCACACCTTTAGAGCCGCATGACTACAGTAAATACTGCTTATGAGGGAGAGCGGTCAAACCAGGCTCGGCAGCCACCGCCACGCTCCGACACCTGTGGTGCAGCGCACACGTGGGGCTCCTGCGATCTGCACAGCTTCTTCCTTCCCACCGTGGTATACACCTCACGTGTGGGGGTGCTGAGAATCAGAACTCAGGGTCCCACGCTTTCCCACACCGCGAGCTCTTACCTAGCCCACAGCCGAGTTCTCATGAAAAACAATTGCATGGATATTAGTTTTGTGAAGTCTTAAGACTTTTTAAAGGAATGCAGAAAGTGTTGTGTGTTATCTATATACATGGCCTCTAGACTGAATTATGAGCACGATCTAAGATGAGAATGTGGACTGGAAAGACAGCTCAGTAGCTAGCTGTGCATACTGCTCTCTTCTCTCTTTTTTAATGGTATGGATGTTTTGCCTGTATGCATATCTGTGCCACTTGCATGTCTGGTGCCTGAGGAAGTCAGAGAGGCTTCAGATGCCCCGGAACTGACCTATAAGCAGTTGTACGCCACTACGTGGGTGCCGGGAACCTAATCCTTGTTCTCTGAAGAGCAGCTAGTGTTCTTAACCACTGAGCCATCGTTCCAGTCCTCTGCATATGGTTCTTGTAGAGGGCCTGAGTCTGGTTCCCAGCACATGCACGATGAGACTGACAATCTACTGTACTCCAGCCCTGGGGGGCCTGAAACTTTCTTCTGTATACTGTACTCAAGTACAGTATACATCTACTCACACATACGGATAAATAGAAATGCAATCTTAAGATAAAATGAGAGCATTCTCATTCCTCCAAGTATCATATCCACACTCGAGAGAAGCAGTGTGTGTCCAATAAGAACACTCCGTCAACAATCAAAACAACAGTTTTGCCTTTCAGCAGCCTGAGACTACATCAATCAAACTGCCATTTTTCTGAGGCACAGGACACTTTTCAAATGACAAGCCATTACCTGGTGAAAGGCATCGGGGTCCCCAGGGTTGAAGAGCGAGGGTAGCTTTTCCTCCAGTCCTCGAACTATTTCTGGCCACACAGAATTCACCAAGAAATCGTAGCCAGGAACGACAGTGCCTTTCTCACTGTGGAACAAGGAGGCAGGGTTGATCAGTTCACCCAGCTTCTACTTTCTGCACTGTGTTCACTTAGAGAACCTCAGCCTCATCTATTTGAACTGTTCTGAAGACCGTATGTTCTGTCTGGGTTATTTCGATTTCACTTCTGGGTCTCAGTGCTACACTGACCCTGACACCCCCAACCACCCTTCCACCACCCTGTCAGGATCCTGACACCCCCACCCTCCCTCCCCCACCCTGTCAGGATACAGCTCTCCTACTCACAGACATCACCCAAACCCTCAGCTTGGGAAACAGCAGCCATAAGCCAATATTGGCACAGGTCAGCTTCCTCAGCACGTGGGAGGCTGAGATAGAAGGGTTACAAACTCAAGGCCAGGCTGGGCCACAAAACAAGACTTGGCATCAAAACCAGGAGCCTTATACCACAGGAAAGCAACCCTTGCATTCAAGAAACTTACTATAAGGCAGATAAATTCACTAACTTATCAGTGTTTCACACGCTTACGTGGATTCAGCTCTGAAATTCTATTATATTTCATGTAAAATCTTGGTCCCAATCCTGACTGAGAAGACACTAAGTCAGTCTGTGTGCTTTGTTCCTTAGTGTCCTACACTAGGTGCTGGATTTCTAATTTGAAAACTTGGCACTGAGTTCAGAGCACACAAGCTCACAAAGAGGGTTCTGTATGCAGAGGTCAGCTGGCAGTGCGGGACCAGACAGCTAAGGCCTTCTCCACTGTGCCAAGAGGGCTACCCCGTCCCCATGAGCACTTCCAAGTCCTGAGAACTGGGAGAAGGCTCAGTACGCTGGTCTGAGAAAGTCTATGGCTGGAACCAAGAGGCCTGGAGCCTGGAGCCTGCTCAGGATCCTCCTGAGTCAGATCACAGAACAGTCAGATAGCAATGGTTAAATCAAACCAGTATTTACTGAAGAATGGAAACTGACCAAGGGAGGAGAACTAAGGACAGCCTGAGGTGAATTGTGGACTGGGGGCAGCTCTGCCTGCCATGTACATGGCCATGAGTTTAAGCTCAGCACCACAAAACCAGAAAACAACTGTTCTGGATACAGAACGGGGTGTGGGCCATGAAAAGAATGCACTTTCAGTTTAAACTGGACTTGGGAGGAAGGCAGCTGAGAAAAGGAACATGGAGGAGTATGGAGGGGCCTTGGCTTCATCCTGCACTTGAGCTCAGAGCTGCATTCCAGCCAGCAGGGGAGGAGCAGTGACACACAGGACCTGCTCACTGAGCCAGCCCTGGGGTGCAGGTCAGGCTGAGGCCTTTAGCTTACCTTGACACAGCTCCTCCCGTGACTTCCCGGAGAAGGCGGCAGTGGTGAGGGACGAATTCCAGAAGCTTGTTGTACATGAGCTGAAGACCACTGGGATGAGAGTCAACAAACTGTTCAACAATCACCTACGGACAAACGAAAACTATTGAAAAATGGCATTCAAAAGGAACCATGAACTAGACACTAGAGGTGGGAGGGACACTTGGGCCGCTTTCTGTTCGGCTGTTATTGTTTGTTTTTGTTTTTTAAGGCTCTCACTGTGTGGCTAGACTGGAACTCACTAAGGAAATCAGGCTGGCCTCAAGCGCACAGAGATCTGCCTGCCCCAGCCTTCCCAGTGCTGGTAGATTAGATGTGGATCCTCACATGCAGGTTGGCTGTGTATTTTCTAATCAGTAAGACTATGCTGGTCACATTCAGAACCAGTTGCTATGTTTACCCACAGCTCTAGGGAAGGAGGAGGTTAGGTGGCAGAGACTGGCCTGAGGCTGAAGAACCTGCTTCCCCCAGAACAGGCCAAGGGCAGAGCAGGGGCCCATTTCATTTCAGTTCCTTACAGCCTAATCCTGGCCTCTCCTATCACTACTGGGCTTAGGACAGGGTCTGAGGCAGAGAAATAAAAATATACTTCATGTATATATTTTATTTTTGGCTATAAGATTGAAACTCAAATCCTAACAAAAATTCATTAACTTTTAAAAGACAGAAGGCTACAAGTTACTCAGTGGTATCTGTAAATGAGAAATGCTGGCCACAGGTTCATGTTTGAGTGCTCGGTTCTCGGAGGCAGAGCCTTGTGGAGGACGTATTTCATTGTGGGCATCATTTGAGGGCTCCAGCCTCACCCTATCTCCTGCTCCTGCTCTCTGCCTCCTGTACTGGATAAAAATGCAAGCAGCCATCCTCCTGCTCTTGCCAGCACGCACTGTCCTCTCGGCCATCATGAACTCTGTCCCTCTGGAATTGTATGTTAAAACAGTTCTTTCTTCCTTGAGTTGATTTTGATCATGGTGTATCACCATAGCAACAGAAAGCAAACTAGTGTACCCAGTATACCACAAACTCCAAACTTCTTTACGGCAGGCAGCACTGCAGACTCAGTCGAGTGAAACACTCAGGCTTGTCTCTGTGACTGAGACGTCACGCTGACTGACTCAGGCTTGTCTCTGTGACTGAGATGTCCCGCTGACTGACTCAGGTTTGTCTCTGTGACTGAGATGTCCCGCTGACAGTTTGTTCTCTTCCCTCCACAGACAACTACAGAGTGTAACGAGGGAGAACACGGGAAGCTGAAAGCTCATTTTAGCAGTTCTAAGGCTGCCCAGGATTAAAATTAATCTCTGTACTTAATGACAAATGTGTACAGTGGCAGGCTGGAGGACAGGCCAGCCCTCTGCCATCACAGATGCTAACAGTTCCTAGCAGGACACACCATCCCCTACCGATAGCTGACCCAACAGGAGAAGGACGATCTCTGAACATCCCCACCTTCCCTGTTTCTCAAGCCTTGACCAAAGTCTTCTGTTCCCTGAGGAGCTGTGGGCGAGTATCCCACCCATCCTTCTGCAGTGTCTCACCGCTCTGGACGCTGTTCTGTACCAGCTGATCGCTTAGTCTATTTCACCGATAGGACCGGTGGGGAGCCTGTGTTCTAGTGACTTAAGGTCACGGCGTACCACGTTAACAGAGCTGATGGGTTCTGACCCAGGCCTTCTTTCGGGGTGGAACTGACAGCAGAGCTGAAGACACACCCAAGCTGCATTGTGAATATCCATCAGTGCACTCAGTTCCAACTGCTAACTGTGAGCAGGACCCTCTGCTACATGCACACACAAACAAGCTCCTTGCATCTCTGCTGTATCCAGCTCTACCCCTTACACCAGCAGCACAGACCTCATTGACATATGGCTTCACCAGGACCTGGCCGACCAGAGCTTCTGCATCCCGCGTCTTGTCGATGGTGGCATAGGTACGCAGGCAGTGCCGGACGATGTCCACGTTTGAGGTCTGCAAGCCTTCCAGCAGGAGGCCTTCCAGAGACTGCTGCAGCATGGCAGTGATGCCAGCTATGCGCTGTGGGGACAGCAGAAAGCTCACGCTCAATGGCTCTCAAACTCCAAAGGGCTGTACAATGCACATTGGTGCGTAACTCCACAGAAGACAGTACGTGGACATTTAGGAGAAACCCCACCTGGGGTAACAGCCAATCTCCTCCCATGAACTGTTCTCCAAGTAGATCACTAGAAGAATTTATGGAGAGACTGTCATATTGAGAAATGCCACTTTTCTCTGAAGTTACAAGGTAAACTGGTTTCTGACAGACACTATAGATGTGAAGAGTTCAGCTCCCAGTACCCTCACTGCGTGACTTACATCCACCTCTAACTCCAGTTTCAGGACACTTAAAACCTTCTTCTGGACTCTATGGACATCTGCAGATATGCCAGCACACCCACGCCCACGCCCACAGCCACACTAAATGGTTAAAAAAAAACCTCAGTCTAGGGTTTTGGGAAAATTCAATGTCATCTGTGCCATATGGTCTCAGATTTAGAGTGGCTACCCTACAACTTGGAGTGTGTGACTTAGACTTTTCACAAAATCTGTAGGGATTGACACCTGGGAATAGAAGTCTCAAAGCCCAAACCGAAGCCTGGGGTCAACGTCGGTGCCAGGCACGCTGATAGACAAAAGCATTGACTGAGTCTCTACAGCCCACAGCCCAGCCCCAACCCACACTTACGGGTCTCACTTTGTCCAAAAGGGGCATGCCCTTGCTTTGCACGGCATGAAACTGAAGCTGGTTAAATTCTGTGGCAATTCTCTCCAAAACCTGTCCAGTCAAGAGTGGGCTGGGAGAGACAAGCAGAGAATGAAGCTGCAAAGGCACCGACTTCCCAGAGAACACGGCAGCTGACGGGCCATATGGGTTCAAACTGCAGTGTTCAGCTTTCAGACAGTGGTGCCCAGCTCTGAGACAGTGGCCACCTTGCCACAAGGTCAAAATCAATCTTTGTGCCATCTCTATCTCCTCCCAATAGGCATGCCCAGAACATCCCAGCCACAGTGGGCCAGTGTTAACTCGCACGTCACCGGCGATGCCTCAAGGCTGCCAGCTTCACAGGGGGCCATGTCCTAGCACCTCTCTCCAAGGTCACCTCTCTCCAAGGCCTGCTCCCAACTGCCCCTGTTCTGACTGTGTGTCTCTCTGCTTCGTGATCCCTCAACCTTCTCATTATCCACGTAAGTCCCTGCTTCTAAATTGCCTCTGACACTTCTTAAACCCCTAATACTTTTGTCATTTTAGTGAAGGTGGCCATCTAGTAGCAATAAATATAACCTCTGAAATATCTTTCAATTTAAATAATAGCTTACAGTAATGTGACCAATAGCTAAAAGAACATTCTCTGTATGCTGCAGGTCCTAGAGAGAAGCCACTGAGCGAGTATCTGGCACAAAGTACAATGTGAGCTCCAGTCCCCTACCACGAGCTATAAGCACCAATGCCATTCGAGGGGGGAGAGTAGAAAGGGACAGTGTGGTTTATTGGAGGAGCTGGGCTAGGAAAGATGACCCTAGCAAAAGGACATGAGAAACAGCGGTGAGGCCATTGGACAGACTGACCCTGGACTGTGCCATCAAAGCTAGTTCAGCACAGAGGAGAAAGGCTGCCCAGAAGATGCTCCTGTCTCTAGTGTCTGCAGCTCTTCTGGAGCCTGGATTGCTTCTATCTGGTGTCTAAATACTTCTCAGCCTAACTGTTCACTAATATGCCCTTGCCTTCCCTCTGTGACAATGACAAGTGTTGATCTGAGCTAAGCAAAACTCCCAGAGGTGGCACAGAGCAAGGCAGGCACAATGACACACGTGTAGTTACCAGGAAGCCTACTCTTCCCTAGGGGCACTGCCTGGCACCTTTATTGGGAACCTGCCAGCAACTGGCACTGGTAATGAGGACTGGACCCTGATGCCAGGGACCCAACAATCTACAGGAAAGGGCTCAAGTCAACCAACAGCTTCTGCTTCTGCTGGGTGGTCTGCAGCAGGGAGGTGAGGGCAGGGGGGGCTTTCTGTGGTAACTTCTGTGTGTCTTGTCTGTACACTCGGATTCAGAACCACATGAAACTTCCCAGAGCAGGAGAGATCAACAGTCTCCAAGATGACAGGGGGAATGTCACCGAGCCCCACACTTAACTTTTACTTCCACTTACATAGTCACACCAGCTGGCCATACTTTATGCATTTCAAGTGGACTGGGCAGTCATGGGGAGACGAGAATGAAAGAAGCCCTGAGGACGGACGGGGTCTGGACACTGGAGCCACAGCAGACTCCAGGAAGTCTGGAGAACCGTGTCATGGAAAGGGAGGCCTGGGGGTTTGAATTCACAGACTGACAGGGTGGGCGGCAGGCCTAAATCTGGCATGGAGGAGAAAGTGAAAGAAGGCATGTGTGGCAATGACACAGCATCAGCCTGCAGCGACAGCCTTGTGCACACTGGGGGATGGCTCCTCCAAGGCTCCAAGCTGGCACCAGGGGGAAGCAGGCAGTTCTAGAGATGAGAGATGAGGAAAGGGGAAGCTGTTTCACCCTGGAGAGCAGGGAAGGAAGAAGCACTCACTCCCTGAGATAAGGAGGAAGGCCTGTGTGGAGCTCTTCTGCCTTGGGCAGAGCGAGGAGAAATACAAGCATCAGTGTCCCCTCCATGACTGCATTGTCTGAGGAGCAGCTGGAGGGCCTGGGTGGGTCACAGTGATCCAGTCTGAGGCTGCAAGAGCTCCTGGCAGCGGACAGTTCAGTGTCCCTTGTAAGATCACAGAGGCCTCCCACGGTGTGTGCTAAGGGCAGAGTTCTGAGACTGTGCCCTAGACTGAGCAGGAATGTGAGGAAGGGCAATAGAACAGGTGGCCAGGAAAGAAGCTGGGGTTGTGTCAGGTGCCGACTGAGGACAGGCTGGGAAGGACTGTCCCCATGGGGTGCAGAGCAGGCAAAGCAAAGTCAACACCACTGGTCCCTCAGCATAGCATCCAGCTCCCAAATGCTGGCGTCACAGGCAGGAGCCACCACACCTGGCCGAATCACTTAAAAATACTAAACTACACTCAGATTTTCTCTTTATTGTCCAGAAAAGAGTCCCCCTCATATGTTTTAGACTGGATGTGAAGTACTCAGTGAAAACACTTACCTGCTGGCTTCATGTGAAGATACATCTTTACAACTTTGGGAGTTTAAGATTTTTTCAATTTTTTCAACCGATCGAATAACTTGTATAAGTCTCAACACACTCATCTATAAAAGGGCAGCAAACAAAAACCAAGCCAGACGAGGCACTTATCAGGTTGCTGAATCTTAATTAACTTACTTCCTCATTTTAATAAAGGAGAGACAAAGGTCAACATCACACACTTTACATATTCTTACAAGATCCTCAATTCCCAAGGATGTAAATTCTGGCTTTCCTACGGTGAATTTCAAAATTCTATCATAGTTAAACAACAACAACAAAAAAGATGGTGCGCCATCTTGCCAGCCCTTACATTTATTTTCTTAAAATGTACTTCCATGGTTAGTTATATATATATATATATGATATATATATATATCATATATATATCTTCTCTAACTACATGAACATGGTAACTTATATCTTCAAGTCAATAAACACACTTACTACTGACAAAAATGTCCACAGTGGGGCAGAGGGAGACACAGGGTTCACTGAGGTGATGCCCAAAGGATGAGCTGCGGGCAGGCACTGAGCTCCCATCTCTCAAAGTGCACAAGAACACCCTCTGTGCTGGGGACAAATGGCACGCTGAGCTAAGCTTCAGTTTTACTACCTAATTTACTTAAGCTAGTGACCACTCAGGGACATCTGCAATGCTGTCTTACTTCAGGGCGTCCTCACTGACGACCATGAGCAGCCTGGGGACGGGCGTTTGTGGCACGTAACATGCTGCCTTAAAACATTAACATATCCTCTCTCCTCAGAGAGACCAGCGATGGGAAGACGTCTGCATAAACACTGATGTCATCATTCTGCTCAGCAGAGTACTTGGGGCGAGGGCACCACAGGCCCCACAGTGGTGATAAGAACTAGACTGAAGCAAGGTCGACAGCAGAACACACCTTCTTCTTCCTAATGTCTTCTTGCTTAGACATTCGCTCATCGACTGCCACAATTCCTTCACTCACAGAGGACCTGAGACTCTTGAAAAGAATAAGGAAAATGTTTTGCAAATATTAAATGTAACATTATAAAGCTGACACATTCAATTCTATTTCATAAGACTTAGTATATCCAAGCCAATATTCAGATATCAACAAAGTTACAAAGCATGGGATAGAATGCATCCCTGTAAGGCACCTAGGATATGGAGGCACAGTGAAACACAAAGCCAAGGTCACAGCAGACTAACTGCCAGAGAAGTGACAAACAAGAGACACCACAGTCAGCTGCAGTGGAGGAAGGACAATCAAAGCCTGTGTTTGGGAGCATCTGGGATTTAAAGAGGGTGCCATATGGGAGAGACCTTGCAAATATGCAACACTCACAAGGGGAGATCCTTAGAAGGCTAGAGGGGCTGGAGAGATGGCTCAGTGGTTAAGAGCACTGACTGCTCTACCAGAGGTCCTGAGTTCAATTCCCAGCAACCACATGGTGGCCCACAACCATCTGTAATGGGATCCGATGCCCTCTTCTGGGGTGTCTGAAGACAGCGACAGCGTACTCACATACATAAAATAAATAAATAAATCTTTAAAAAAAAACCCAAAACGTCCAGAGAGAACAGCCCCACACCTGGTGGAGAGGCACATCCTGGCATCTGCAGGCTTCCCTTTGAAGAGAAGGAGAATTTAAGGGTTGGGGGTGGGTGTTGGCTTCTTCAGACTAGAATCCACTGGAGCAATATGGGAAAAGCCTGGTAAGAATGGGGAAGTTAGAACAAGAGGCCAGAAGGACAGAAACAGTAGCGTATCCTGGAGCTGCTGAGTTAGGCCCAGTGGGAGACAGTCATGAGTGAAGGTGATGACTAGGGTAAGTGGGGAAATCACAAACATTCTATAGAAAAGTCAATTCTCTAAATGCTATAAAGTTCTGTAATACTGGCTCCTGATGAGGCAAACAACAATTCCCCATCTCAGGATCTCAAAGGCCAGCAAACCCAGCAGAGTCTGGCTGATGTGTCTAGGATGTGGTGGCAAGGCAGACAGTGGGACAGAGGGAAGGGCTGAGGGAAGGAAGAACAGAGAACAGGTCGGTATGAGAGCTGGCTGCTGGCAGAGTCCACAGACAGCTGAGAGATGGGGACATGGGAGCTCCAGGCAGCCAAGGATGTGGAACCCAGCAGTGGGCCACAGAATCTTTCGCTTTCATTCTGTGAAGAGTAACTCAGAAGTGCTCCTCATGAGCTCCAAGCCAAGCTCAGGTGGCATGCAGGCCTCCTCCTGCCTGTCTCCTGTCTTAAGGACGCCTGACATGGGCACTATTTCCCCAATACTATACACACATGTCACATGTTCAGACATGGTTTAAGGCTTTTCACCATCAAGGTGACACACACAAGGTACAGAACACCAAGCATGTGAAAACCTCACAGGACCAAAGGGCCTAGCAGTCAGGGGACCTGAGACTGTGGGATGAACCATGGGATGAACCAGCAGGCAAAGAACAGGGTGACACCAACCTCCACACTGTAACGCTCACCCAGAAGTCTACCCCTGGTGGCTTTCTTGTGCCACACAGTACATCAGAGAAACATTTAAATTCTTGTGCATAGGGTATTCTGTTAAACTGGTGTCTTCCTTCAGTTGCTTGGAGTTTAAAGAGCTTTGTTGGCTAGGACCCTAACCACACACCATTTATCATCTGGGAAAATACTTATAAAATAACAAATACTTAGGATACAAGCCAGGTGGCTGGTCACTAACAGGCTGAGCTGTCGGCCATTTTAAAGCCATGCACTTGGAGACTCTGCCCTCAGGCATGCTGCAGACAGTAATATCACATGCTAAGACAGAGAAGCATTTATGGGCAATGTTTGAGATGAAAACTAAAACGACTGACCATGAGGACCAACAGACAGACCAGAATCTTGGATTGCTAAGCAGACAGGAGCATCGTGCTTTATAACAGACCAGTTAGTAACCATGAGGAACTTACCAGAACCTCTTCTCGTAATTGTCCCAAAGGCACAGAAAGTTGGTTGAGGGCTCTGTCCATGCCAACCTAGAGGCAAAATCAAGACAGCTCAAAATCATCAGTCCTAATCCAGTGTAACGATCTACGTGCCCATGGCCGCTGTTGGCAGGGTATGGCTACCCCTGAAGTCTGAGAAGAAGGAGGTCATATGCAAGCCTCCTTACATACAAGTTATCTTTGGAAGATTTGGGGGTTTTGTGATGTTGGGGTGAGCTGAGGACAAGTGCTCACCGCTAAGGCCTGGCGGCCACATCAAGTACAGTGACTGTAATCTGAACATGATGGTTTTCAATTGGCTGTTGCCAGAGTCTGATAAAGAGAATCTCACCTAAATCCGATAACTCTCGGGGAATATCCAAATTATATGCAGGGAAATAATCTTCAAGTTTCTAAGTCTACTACTGGAACAGTCACCTTAATAACTAAAGTACGTTCACAAAGCAAACACAGTTCATTCATTTTCATGTTTCTTAAGATTCCTAGAGGTTGTGCTTTCTATATTTCTTAGGACAAACACTTAAAAAGTAAATTAAAATATGAATAAGACTTAAAAAAAAAAAAAAAAAAGAACTCTTTGAGCGTATTAAAATCAAGCGTCCGCATGCTGCTCTGCCCAGCTGCTGGCACGATCCTCCCTGCTCATGAAGGCCAGCCTCCTGCAGATCACTGCTACTGCTCCCTGCTGCATGAGCATGTGTCACGCCAGGGAGTAGGCTCTCCCCAAGAATGGCTGTCATGTGCTCTGGCACAATAACCTAACCAACGGGACTTCCTGAAAACCTATCAGGATCTAATAAAAATGGCCTCTTGCTGCCCCTCCCTTTACCACGCTCACAGCTAATACCCAACACAAACTCAAGAATAATCAAGCCAGCACGGTAATGAACACCTATAACCCAGCACTCCAGAGACAGAGGCAAGAGGCAACTGTGTGCAAGTTTGTGACCAGCCTCGGCTACACGGTAAGTTCCAGGACAGCCAGGACAACAGATTAAGACCCTGTCTCAGAAGTCAGGTATGGTAGCACACACCTTTACTCCAGTACTTGGGAAGTAGAGGCAGGAGGATCTCTGAGTTTCAGACCAGCACGGTGTATACGCAGAGTGCCAGGGCAGCCAGGGCTATAGAGAAACTCTGCCTCAACAAGAGCACATAAAAACCCATCTCAGGAAAGCCAAAAGTACAAAGAGAGTTGTAAAGCCACACAGTTCTATGTCAGCAAGAACTAATCAACAGCTCCTCTGTGCCCGACTGATGTCACCGAGTGCTTGAACCCTGCAACTACATGGTTTCCACAATGCTGCACTGTAAGTACCGGCCCTCGGGAGAGAGGACCTTCATGTCGCACCACTGGCGGGGAAGTGGGGGACGCTCACCAGGTTTGTTGAGAGGTTGACAAAGTCGGCGTAGTCCTTGTTGATGAGCTCCACCATGGCCGTCTTCAGCAGCTTGTAGTACAGCTCCAGGTCGTCCCTCAGCTCCTCCAGCTGCACCCGCTTCCTGCAGTCAGACACAAAATGGTCCACATCGAAATCCTCCTGGAATGAGCAGAAAAGCCAAGTGAGTGACACATGAAGACAGGAGGAGGGGACAGTCTACCACTCACAGGGCCTGTCACTCACACAGGTGCCCACAGGGCCAGGGCGGCCATCTTGTGATCTCATTCTACAGGGACCTTAAGTTTCTAAATGGACACGATTCAGTTAAGGCTCTTCTAAAGACAGAAACAGCTTTCTTCCCTTAACTCTAAAAGTATTAAATGTTCAGTGGAAAAAGAGTAGCCAATAGACTATGAACCCAGTAAAGAAAGAAAAAAGAAAGTGAAATGTTTGTGCTTTATGAGATATACACTTGCCATTGTGGTTCGCATGCACATGTGACACATGCACCTAACTCTTCCCCCAGAAGCACCTCTGGTGTCTCCTGTAACACTGAGTGTGCACTCAAGTGTCCACAGCATGGGCTTCCGTGGAACAGGCATGGAGCCCAGCACTTCCCGCCGCAGTTTCTCAGGCCACCCAGGCTCTCAGCCACATCCTCCTAGCATCAGAAGCTCCTGGTAGGCTGATGGACCTACAGCCAGCAGGTTACTGTCTATTTCACCTGCTCCATCTAGTGTAACGGTTCCCAAACTTGTTAAGGCAAGATCAAGTCCCCAGAACGCGTTGTTATGACTGCATAATTCCGTTAACAGTGTATAAACCCGGAGTGTGATTGGAAAGAAGCGTTCGTTTCCATGAGATGTAAAGCAGAGCTGTGGAGTGGCTGGAAACAGGCGATTTGCTGAGACCACTTTTTACTGAATTACGTAAGGGTGGCGTTAACCCAGCAGGATGGGGTGGGAAAACCACAAATCCAGAAGACTCTGCAGCAGACCCTTTGCAAATGCCCACAGGTTCTCCCACCACCGAGAGAAACAAAGTGAGCACAGAAGAGAACATCCCGAAATGGAGCCAGCAGAGTGACCTCAGAGTCATACATTTTAAACTAAAATACTAAGGTCTGCACACACCACTTCTTCAGGTACTGGTTAACAATTCAATGAGCCAACCAAATACCCTCCATGATCATCTAGACAAAAAGACTTCCTCCAGACCAAACCACCTCAGTCATTCACAGAAGCCACCTGCTTCTCCTTCTGTAGCCACAGCCAGATGCTTGGGGAGAAGACGGTCCACAACCCCAGCCAAGTGTTAAGTAGGTACATGACCTTGGACAAGACATCTGACACGTGAACTAAGGGTCTTATTCCAAGTGACTTTTATTTAGGCTTGCTGGTTGTCACAGCAGAGCTACTCGGTGTAGAATCAAAGATATTCTAAGTAGCTTGGTTCTAGCCTTGTCTGTAGCCAAAAGGCTAAAAAATCAGTAGTAACTTAGTTCACTAAGGTAGCAGGATCAAGAGTTCAAGGCCAGCTTGGGCTAGACAGCAAATTACTGTTTAAAAGGGAAAAGAAAAAGAGAGAAAAGGAAAAGAGCTTCCAGTCTGCTTGTCAAGCAAAAGTAGTATCCAGGTGACTGCCAGAGATGTGAGGGGATGAAGGGGCAAGGACCACCTGCTGGGATCTCATGAGGGAAGATGAGCATGACGGTTGGTCCTGTCAGCTTGACAGGATGAGACTCACTCTGGAGACAAATGTCGGGGCATCTCTGTGAGGGGTTTCTAGAAAGTGAGGTCGGCATTAGTATCCATCACTTTCTGCTCCCTAGCTGCAAGTGCGAAGAGACCAACGAGAGGCCTGAAACTCCGTCCCCATTCCTTTCTGCCATGATAGTCTGGCTGTAGTCCCTCAAACCGTAAGCTGAAACAAACCCTTCTCTGAGGTGCTTTCTGTCAGGTATTTGGTCCTAGGACTGAGAACAGAACACAGTGAAACAGCAGTAACAACTCTCCAGCCAGATGCTGTGAGTGACAGGGAGAGAAGGGAGAAGGCTAGAACCAGGGAAGGCGTAGCAGAGACCATCAGGCCTGTGAATGTAGAAGCAGAGTCTCAGGGCAGCTGATGGCACAGCCCCGGGGCAGGCCGCAGCAGCCACAAGGAGGGAACATACAGATGCCAGACTGGTGCTGTCATCAGCAAGGGGAGGATGTTCTGTGTTTCCTGAACAGGAATGACGTCATGTGCTGACAGAAGGGAAGGATGTGATGTCAGCGTGCCCAAGCAAGCGGTCTGACCTCTGTCAGAAATACTGCCTTCTACTACCAACACCTTCTTACCTGCTTCACTGGCTCCTTCTTTTTAAAAATAATTTTAAAGCAATATATATATATATGCAATATATATACATATATAAATAAATCTTTAATATATATATTAAAGATTTATTAATATATATACATATATAAATAAATCTTTTATATATATATATATATATATATTAAAGATTTATTTCTTTTTATGTATATATGAGCACACTGTAGCTGTCTTCAGACACACCAGAAGAGGGCATCAGATCCCCTTACAGATGGTTGTGAGCCACCATGTGGTTGCTGGGAATTGAACTCAGGTCCTCTGCAAGAGCAGTCAGTGCTCTTAACCGCTGAGCCATCTCTCCAGCCCCAGCTCCTTCTGATACAATGATATAAAATCCTGTAAGTTCCCGTTTAAAGGTGACCTCGGCTTCATGAAGAGCCCTGGGTGGAGCATAAATCCCTCGCAGGACACTCGGGGCACACTGCACTTCCCATCCTGACCCACCTGTATTTCCAGTCTGGGTCCTGACATCCCTCTGCACTCCAACCACCACTGACCAAGCTCAGCTTCTGAACCCACACATGCTTCATCATGCTCAACAGGCAAGCCCCGCCTTTCTGCCCTTGGCTCTTCAAATCTAGACTTGTAGTTGGCACACAGTAGGGTGGCCAACAAGTGAGCAAACAACTGCTACCACCACTCGGGAGGTTGTCATCCTCTTGGCAAGATAACGCACTTCTAACCAAACGCCTGCAGTCCGAGTAGCCTCACTCTCCTAGTGCACATCTGACACCCTAACCTTGTGAAGAAGAAGACACAGACCCCTGTGCCACTGAAACATATGTTGAATAAAATACAAACACACATACAGTTTGGATAACAGGCACTCCTCCTGTCCTTTCTGCCACCAAACTAACTCATAAAACGTTTCTTTAAAGGAAGTGCAAATAACACAGGACCTTAATTTCTGGCTCCACCTAGAAAAACCAACATTACGCACAATGGCTGCTCCATGTCGTCTCCTCTACAATCGAACTGAACTGGTCACATCAGCAGAACTACAAACTGCGTGGCCCACTCAGAGAGCTGACTGCATGAAAGCGCACGGAGCAGGCCGGCCATTCCGTCCCCAGTTGGCTCATGTTGCTTGCCTAACTATTCTCCGTTTGTGTCATCTACTCTTAGACCCTGCATTTAACAGAGCCATTAAGTCAGTGTGAGTGAGGAAGTCACAGGCAATGCCCAAGCCTGAGGCAATGGCCCAGAAAGGCTGCTGGCACTAGGCATGCAGGAGGTCCCAGTTAAACGGTGAATGCAGTGAGTTTTCTCACCTAAAGTCAAAACAGACCATGCTCCCTGGGCAAGCTTTCTTCCTCCGATGCCTGTGCCCGATGTGCACCTTCTGCTCTCTTTACCCTCTTTCCAAGGTATCCATAAGTCACGGGATGGAACAGGGGCTTTCTGAAGCAGTCCTTCAAGTATGCCATTTGAATTCATTTGTTGGGGCTGGAGATGGCTCAGCAGTTAACAGTGCTTACTACTTTTACAGAGGACCAGAGTTTGGCTCCCAGCACCCACATGGCAACTCACAACCACTTGTAATTCCAGTTCTAGGGAATCTGGGGGCCTCTGCACACAGTGTGCACATAAACTCAGGAAGGCAAACACACACACACACACACACACACACACACACACACACAGTACTTCATCCCTAGCTCTAGAAAAGCCTTTCACATACATGAAAACCTATGTGGGCACAGTAAGGTAGATACATATAAATTAAAACCAAACACCAAAACCTCAGCGCTTTCTTTGGTCATGTAACCTAAATGCAAATACCAAAACAGAGATAGGCCAGTTAATTCAGAGGGAAAAATTACCACGGGAAAGGGGAGCAGGGTGCACACATGCAAACAAACACACAACACACACACTATTCTGTAATACCTACACTCATTTGCTTAATATTATCTCAGCCCGTGGAAGGCTTGAGACAGGAGCATGGAGACCTGCCTGGGCTACACCTCAAAACCCTCCCTGACTCAAGAAAGAAACTGGGTGTAGATATGTTTGGGATTGTTAAGTGACAACAGCGGAGAGGTGCAATTAACAGGCCAAGCTCCTTCAGTTTCGGCTCAAAGCCTGAGCCGTTCGGAGGCTGTGCCTGCTTGGTGAAAAGCTATCAGCGAAGTCTTTTCGGTTTGGATTTGTAAGCAGAGTCGCTGCTGGGCTGCAGGGTGGCGAGGCTGTCAGGCTCCCTTCAATGTCAAAGCGATTTCAGCCTGGACACCCCCGCCACCTTCCATCCCGCGTCCCTGACACCGGCCGGAGCCTCTGGGAACCGCAGGGCCTGAGCGTCGGGCAACTCGGCGGCGGATCTGCCAGGTGCCCTCACCTTCATGAACTCGTCCTTATCGAAGCACAGCGTGTCCGGCCCGGTGGGCAGGTTCATCCTGCGTTTCTCCATCACGCCAGCCACTGCCTCTCAACGCCAAGACCGCAGGGGACGCGGCAGCCCCGCCCCCAACCGTCCCAGCTCCACTTCCGCTTCCGCCAGCAGGGCAGCGGCGAGCGGCAGCCAATAGACGAGCGCCGCGGGCGGCTGCGCACTGTTGGCGATGAGAGACGCTTGCTTGGAGCCCGACGCACGCAGTCTGGCGCTACTGCCTCTGGTAGACGAGCGTGGTACTGCAGCCTCATGCACGCACCAAAGCCGCTCGCCCGGGAGAAAAGTCAAGAACCAGGATAACCTTGTTCTTTTCTCCTGGGGAGAGTTCCAGAGTGACCGCCTCCGAGGAGAAAACGTCACTGCCCTTAAAGATGGTCCTTAAAGATGGTCAGAGGAAGGTGATCCCTTTGCATTTCAGTTTAGCCCAGACAGGAAACGATCCCTCCATCTGAATGTTGGGGTAAAATTCAGAGACCCTATCGCCTGAGCTTGCGCTGGATGGGCAAATATATTTTATTTTTATTACCAAGTCCAAGTCTCGGCAATGCTAACTCTCCATGTACTGACTACGCTTTAGTAACCCCAGCCTGTCTCCAGGTCCTCGTTACCCAGGGCACCGCCACCAGCATGGCTGACAATGGAAGATATTGTTAGAACCCTTTACCAACACCTTATTTAGCAATTCCTCCTGTAAAAGAACAGACAAAGCCCTTCTTGCCAACTCAAAATATTATCCTCGTACCTAATAAAGTGAACAGTTCTCTGCTGATATTGGTCTGAAAGATGTGGCCTTCTATAGCTATAATTACGGAGTGGCAAATTGGAAGTACCAAGGGAAGGGCCCAGGTGTTGGCTGAGAGAGAAACAAAGACTCCTGGGAAACCTGCCTGATTCATAGAAGCTTGGAGCTAGAACTTGACATTCCCTTCTGATATTGTTCTCCATCCTTTAGCAAAGAAAGTAACCTGAACATGTACAGCCTAGTGAGCTAATCCTGCAATTGCTGAAGGGATTCCGTGGTGTACTGGCTGGCTTTGCTTGTCAACTTGATGCAAGCTAGAGTCATCACAGAGAAAAGAGCCTCAGCTGAGGAAATGCCTCCATGAGATCCAGCTGTAAGGCATTTTCTCAATTAGTGATCAAGTGGGGGAGGTCCCAGCCCACTGTGGGTGGAGCCATCCCTGAGCTGGTGGTCCTGGGTTCTATAAGAAAGCAGGCTAAGCAAGCCAGTAAGCAGCACCCTCCATGGCCTCTGCATCAGCTCCTGTTCCAGGTTCTTGCCCTGTTTGAGTTCCTGTCCTGACTTCCTCCAATGATGAACTATGATCTGAAAGTATAAGCCAGATAAACCGTTCCTTCCCCAACTTGTTTTTTTGGTCATGATGTTTTGTTGCAGCTATAGAAAACTCTAAGACAAGTTGGTACCAGGAATGGGGTATTGCTGTGGCAAGCCTGATCTCAGTGATGTGGTGACCTCTCTGTGACCTCAGGGAGAATTGTGGGAGGACTTTGGAACTTTGTGCTAGAAGAATCATTGAGTGTTAAGAGCTCAGTGGGATGTTCTGTAGGAGCTTGGAAGATAAGAATATTGAGAGCAATGCAGAGGATGGAGGCCTGGCTTGTGAAGTTTCAGAAGAAAGTTTAAAGACTTATCAGGGCTGTCGGCTATTTTGATTTAAGTCTATGGTTCTGGTTGGTTGGGGCTGAAGAATCGGCTGTGATTAATAAGATACCAGAACTACCAAAGTGAATCCTTTACATTACTGGGACTATCGATGCTGGTTATCCGGACTTAAGAAATGAGTGATGATTAAGAAGAGACCAGCATCACTGAGGTGAAATTTTCTGGGAAGTGTTTTCTGAGAGCGGAGAGAAGCTATGCTCCAGAGGTGGCCAAGGTTGTACCTCATGTTCCAGCTGGATTTGGTAATGTATAGGAATCACCCAGGTGGTACTGGTTTTAAAGACATGAAGGGGTCATGGAGAGCAGCTGAGGCTTAGCACTGTGAGAGGCCGCCATCATTGAAGGTGCAGCCTCAGTAGCAGTTGAAGTTGAGGCTTGGAACCATGAGGTGCCAACAAGTTATTGGTCAAAGTACAGCCCAGTTGCAGTAGAAGACCCCAGCATTTTGAAGATGCCAGTACCATGGAAGGACAACCAAGAACAAGCGGCAGCGGCAGCAGTGGAGTGGAGCCAGCCAAAGCCTACAAGATATAGAGTGTGTGTAGGGGGTGTAGGGGTGTGTGTGGTGTGTGTGTGTGTGTGGTGTGTGTGTGGTGTGTGGTGTGTGTGTGTGTGTGTGGTGTGTGTGTGTGGTGTGTGTGTGTGTGGTGTGTGTGTGGTGTGTGTGTGGTGTGTGTGTGTGTGTGTGTGTGTGTTGTGTGGTGGTGGTGTGTGTGTGTGTGGTGTGGTGTGTGTGTGTGTGTGTGTTACAGAGGGCAGAGCTGGAGGACTGAACCAAGCCACTTGGGGAAGTCAGAAGATCGTGAGTGGATCCCAGACATGGTACAGTTGGAGTTTAATTTTGTCTTGCTTTGATTATGACTGTGCCCTGATTTTTTCCCCCCTTGGAGTAAGAAAGTATTTTACTGGAGCCCACAGTGGAGAGACTTTGATTTTTAGAAGACTTTGAATTTTAAAAAGAGATCAGATATTTTAAAGGAACTGAAGTTTTAATGTTGGAATTTGTAAAGACTGTAGGACATTTAAAGTTATGTTTTTAATGTGAGATCTTGGGTGTGCATAAGAAAGGAAGGACTGAGGCTTCATAGTGACGTGTGTCAAAAAAAGTGACGTGTGTCAAAAAATAGTGATGTGTGTCAAAAATAGTGACGTGTGTCAAAAATAGTGATGTGTGTCAAAAATAGTGATGTGTGTCAAAAATAGTGATGTGTGTCAAAAATAGTGACGTGTGTCAAAAATAGTGATGTGTGTCAAAAAATAGTGATGTGTGTCAAAAATAGTGATGTGTGTCAAAAATAGTGATGTGTGTCAAAAAATAGTGATGTGTGTCAAAAAATAGTGATGTGTGTCAAAAATAGTGACGTGTGTCAAAAATAGTGATGTGTGTCAAAAATAGTGATGTGTGTCAAAAAATAGTGATGTGTGTCAAAAATAGTGATGTGTGTCAAGTTGACAAGGGGTCAGCTGTACTGGTTGGTTTTGTGTCAACTTGACATTTAAAGTTATCAGAGAGGATGGAGCCTCAGCTGAAGACGTGCCTCCACGAGATCTAGCAGGAAGGCATTTTCTCAATTAGTGATCACTGGGGGAGGGCCCAGCCCACTGTGGGTGGTGCCACCTCTAGGCTGGTGGTCCTGAGTTCTAAAAGAAAGCAGGCTGAGCAAGCCATGTGAAACAAGACAGTAAGTGTCACCCCTCCATGGTCTCTGCATCAGCTCCTGCCTCCAGGTCCTGCCCTGTCTGAGTTCCTACCCTGACTTCCCTTGATGATAAACTGTTATACCAAGATGTGAGTGAAATAAACTCTTTTCTCCCTAAGTTGTTTTTTTGGTCATGATGTTTCATCACAGCGATAGAAATCCTTAACTAAAACAAATGGCAGAGGAGAATGGACCAGAGTCCTGGAGTCTGTTCTCTTCCCAGAATTTGGTAGGGAGCAGCCTAGAGCCTCTCAAATGGACTGTCATTCTGCCTCAACCCAGCACCCAGCAGGAGCAGCACATCAGCTTTGGTGCTAAAGAATCCGGATGACATTGGGAGAGGGTGGAGACAAGACCTGCCCAAGAGCACGGTCTTGACATCCACTCCGAGCTCACACTTTGACCATTTTCTGCCGTGTTACACAGTGCATACAACACCTCCTCAGAAGTCAGTGGACAGCCTCTCTCCAAAGCGGCCTGCATCTCTGCTGTTTGTCCTTATCCCTCTGGCTGTGGGCAGCCATGAGGGGGGTCATGGCTGCCTCCCACTTCCTGGTGCCTACTCTTCAGCCATGCATCTCTTTCTTCATATTTAAGTACATGGTTAATTCTTCATTGTCAGTGTGACTGGATTTGCAATCACCTACAAGACCCGCCTGCAGGTGTGTCTGTGGCAGTGTTTCCAGAGGCGTTTACCTGAGAGTCAACCACCCGGCTGGAATAGTGAGTGGCACCATTCCACAAGCTCCCAACTGACTAAAAAGGAGATGTCGAACTGAGTACCAGCGTTCATCTCTGCTTCCTGACTGTTGAGGTCATGTGACCAGCTGCCCTGGGCTCCTGCTGCCATACCTTCCCTGTCAAGATGAACCAAATGCCTGTAGCTCCTCCTGTAGTTACTTACTGTTACATGTTTGGCCACAGCAACAAAAAGATTAATGAACACAATACAATCTCATAACAAGGCCTCGCTCACTGCACTTGAAGAAAGAGTAGTCAGGACACGAATATGAAGTTAACCTAGCAGTGGCAGACCCGGTAAGTGGCTGACATTTCTTGTTTCTTGCCCCATATCTGATCTACAGCTTTTCCTCAGGAGACCTTATGCTGGCACATCTTTCTGTCTTGTTAAGTCTCCTCTGTTCCTTGATCTTTTCCTTTCTCGTGAAGCACGCACCTGCTACTTTATTTCTAAGTAAACAGTCACCCTGCTTCGACTTGCCATCTCTGGAAAATTCTTAGTTCCCCACTTCCAGTGGCATTGTGACAAGTCCCATTTCTTCCTTCCCACTCTGCCCTATTTATAGGCTTCCCATTTTTGGCAGGTTTGCAACTGAACACTCAAAAACTGCAAAGAGAAATATCACACTCAGGAGACTCATGTGGGCATTTTCTTTGGTCATCACCACACAGAACTAGAGGCCTGCTCACTGCTGATGACCAAGGATTTTCCGATTTTAAAGGATTGTATACCTACCCCAGAGTCTGAGTGTGTAGCCTGACCTCAGTGTCCTTAAAGGAAATCGGGCAAAGTGGGGTTGTCATAGTTAGGGTTTTACTGCTGTGAAGAGACACCATAACCATCTTATAAAGGACAACATTTAATTGGGGCTTGCTTACAGTTTCAGAGGTTCCGTCCATTATCATCATGGTGGGAAGCATGGCAGCATCCAGGCAGGCATGGTGCCAGAGGAGCTGAGAGTTCTACTTCTTGATCTGAAGGCAGCAGGAGGGAACTGGATGTTTTTCACATTGGGTACAGCTTGATCATTTAAGACCACAAAGCCCCTCCTCCACAGTGACACACTTCCTCTAACAAGGCCACGCCTCTTCTAAAAGGCCACGCCTCCTAATAGTGCCACTCCCTATGGCCAAGCATTTAAACACATGTATCTTGGGGGGCCATACCTATTCAAACCACCACATGGGGTTATTAGGGCAAGGAAGATCACTCTCAGCTCCCATGTCTACAAAGACTTGGGGAGCTCATGAGGATGCATGATGCATCCTATCAATATTTCAAAAGCCTTTCTTGAATCCTACCAGGTCTTCACCAGTCCAAGCACTAGGGATTAAATGAAGGCCCCCATGAATTTATGGGCTGTATCACTAAACTATCTATATCCTCAGTCTTAGCTCTACTTTAAAAAAAAAGTGTTTTATTTTTAATTGTGAGTTTCTGTGTGTACATATGAGTACAGGTACCCACAGACTGAGGCTAGAGGTATCAGGTCTACTTGGAGCTGGAATTACAGGCAGTTGTGAGCTGTCTGACATGGGCCCTGGAAATGAACTTGGGTCCTCTGCAAGAGAAGTATGCAGCCTTAGCTACTGATCCATTCTCCAACTCCTCTACGTTCCCAAGGCAACCATGAACTCATTATGTAGCACAGGTAGCCTTGCACTTGTGATCTTCCTGCCTTAGCCTCCCAAGTAGCTGGGGTTACAGGCTGTTCGTCATGAGACTTGGCTTGACCCTGTGTGTCTCCCCAGTAACTCCTGTATTTTTCTCTGCCCTCCTTTACTCAGAGGACAGCTGCTAAAATAAGCTGTAGTTGCCAAGCTGAGCTATCCCTGCAAGCTCCCTGAAGAATACTGCGCAGAGATGCATCTGAGTGAGTCCCACTTCAGAGCTCCTGATTCTACGTACAGTTGTCAGGAAAACTGGCAGAGATGTCTCAAAAAAAAAAAAAAAAAAAAGTCATAAACTAACAAAAGGATTTGCCAGAGAACAAGCAGAATGGGGGTCTGCCCAGCTCATGCCTTGGGCTGATACCAAAGGATGAATTGAGGCTACACTTCAGGTAAACGCCCTCTAGAGGATGATGTCAGTACTGGCAGCCCTTCTGCATCTCTTTTTAAAGTGATAAACAAGGATTCTTTATTCTTTTATTATTTTTTATTATTTTATTATTATTGTATTTTATTTATTATCTTTAATCTTTTTTTACAGTCCAGTCATTATCCCCTTCTCGTTCTGCCCTCAGACAGTTCCTCATCCCATTCCTCTTCCCCCATCTCCAAGAGGATGTCTCTACCCCCCAACCATCCCCCACCCGACCAGCCCCCTCCCCCATTCCCTGAGGCCTCAAGTGTCTCAAGGGTTAGGTGCATCTTCTCTCACTTGAGGCCTGATCATGCAGTCCTATGCTGCCTGATTGGTGACTCAGTGTCTGAGAGATCTCAGGGGTCCAGGTTTGTTGAGATTGCTGGTCTTCCTATGGGGCTGCCCTCCTCCTCAGCTTCTTCCAGCCTTTCCCTAATTCAACCATAGGGGTCCCCAACTTCAGAGCATTGGTTAGGTGTAAGTATCTGTGTCTGTCTTAGCTGCTCTGGCTTGTTAACCTTTTTGAGTTCTGTGGATTGTATCCTAGGCATTCTGTACTTTTTTGGCTAATATCCACTTATTAGTACATACCGTGCATGTCCTTTTGGGTCTAATATACCTCACTCGGGATGATATTTTCTAGTTCCATCCATTTGCCTATAAAACTCATGATGTCATCATTCTTAATAGCTGAGTAGTATTCCATTGTGTAAATGAACCACATTTTCTGTATCCATTCGTCTGTCGTGGGACATATGGGTGGTTTTCAGCTTCTGGCTATTATAAATAAGGCTGCTATAAACATAGTGGAGCATGTGTCCTTGTTATATGTTGGAGCAACTTTTGGATATATGCCCAGGAGTGGTATAGCTGGGTTTTCAGGTAGATCTATTTTCAATTTTCTGAAGAACCTCCAGATGGATTTCCAGAGTGGTTGTACCAGTTTGCAATCCCACCAGCAATGGAGGAGTGTTCCTCTTTCTCTGAATTCTCGATAACATGTGCTGTCATGTTCTGCGCCCCTTTTCGAGTTCCCCTTCGCCCGCGAAAGAGACACGTGAGGCAGTGTTCGGGTGGTTACTACAACTGAGGCTTTATTCTTGTATCAACAGAAGCGGAAGACCCAAAGCCCAGGAAAGGCACTGCTATATGTACCCTAGAGTGGCGTGTTCACTTCTGATTGGCTGTTCACTCATCACCCCATATTACGCCCCGGGTTGGGCAGTGACTTTGGCGAGCTTTTGCCTTTTGCACCTGCGCAGTCAGATGTTTACTTGTGGGAGCACAGGATGCCCGCACCATCTTGTAATGGCGAATGTTGTCACGCTCACTGCGGCTCCTAACACTGTCACCTGAGTTTTTGACCTTAGCCATTCTGATTAGTGTAAGGTAGAATCCCAGGGTCATTTTGATTTGCGTTTCCCTGATCACTAAGGACTTTGAACATTTCTTTAAGTGCTTCTCTGACATTTGAGATTCTTCTGTTGTGAATTCTCTGTTTAGTTCTATACCCCATTGTTTTTTGGGTTGTTTGGGGTTTTTTTTTTTTTTTTTTTTTTTTTTTTTTTTTTTTTGGAGGTTAGCTTCTTGAATTCTTTATATATTTTGAATATTAGCCCTCTATCAGATGTGGGGTCAGTGATGATTTTTTTCCCCAGTTTGTAGGTTTGTCCTAGTTACTGTGTCCTTTGCCTTACAGAAGCTTTTCGGTTTCATGAGGTCCCATTTATCGATTCTTGATCTTAGAGCCTGAGCCATTGGAGTTCTGTTTAGGAAATTGCCACCCCGCCCCATGCCCCGCCCCATGCCCCGCCCCATGCCCCGCCCCATGCCCCGCCCCATGCCCCGCCCCATGCCCCGCCCCATGCCCCGCCCATGCCCTGAGTTCGAAGCTCTTTCTCATTTTTTCTTCTATTAGACTCAGTGTGCAGTCCCCATCAAAATTCCAACACAATTCGTCAAAGACATGGAAAGAGCAAATTTCCATTTCATGTGGAAAAACAAAAACCCAGGATAGCAAAAACAATTCTCAAGAATAAAAGAACTTCTGGGGGAATCACCATCCCTGACCTCAAGCTGTACTGAAGAGCAATAGTGATGAAAACTGCCTGGTATTGGTACAGAGACAGAGAAATTAATCAATGGAATAGAATTGAAGACCCAGAAATAAAACCACACACTTATGGACACTTGATCTTTGACAAAGAAGCCCAAAATATACAATGGGGAAAAAAAGCATCTTCAATAAGTGGTACTGGTCTAACTGTCAGTCAGTATGTAGAAAAATGGAAATAGATTTATATTTGTCACCTTGCACAAAGCTCAAGTCCAAGTGGGTCAAAGACCTCAACTTAAAGACTTCTGCATCTCTTATATGTTCACAGTTGAAAGTTCGGTGGCAAATGTTAAAATGCCTTGATTCAGGTGATGGGCAGCTGTCTTTTAAAATTAAAATGAATTTTTTGTTTGTTTTGAGGGATTACCAAGTTATCGTATTCTCATATGCAATAGAAAATACAAGTAGCAATTTTGATTTATATTTTTCAGAGTCTGGGTGGTATAGTAGTGTGAAATAATTGGAATATTGTTAAGTGTCTTTTTAAAATCCTAATTATATTAGGAACATTTTATCCCAGTGAAGTTATTTTTTTCTATATTATCTTGATAAAATCATTTTCAATCTTGTGTTCGTTAATACTGATCGTCAGCTTCTAGGAATCACCTAGGAAACAAAGCCCTGCATGTGAGGAGTTTCTGCACAAGATGAAGGGAGATGGGACGAGCACCCGACAAATGCGTGGCTCCATCCTATGGACTTGGGTCCTGGACTAAATAAAAAGGAGAAAGTGAGCTGAGTGTCGTGGGTGATATTTAAGACGGTGACACTCAATCTGGCTTTTCTCAGTCAGCCGCCATGTTCCTGACTAGCCTAGGCCTGCAAGTGGTGGCGGCTCACCACTGCTGCTCAGTTCAGGCCGACAGCTCAGGCGACCAGAGACATCAGCCCTGCCACCCATGAGACACCAGAGTGGGAGATGGCTTTGCCAATCTCCCACGCTGTCTCCACAAGGCTGGGCAGCGCCCAGACCATCCCACCATCCACATGAGCTCGGTACAAATGAGACTCTAATGTTTAGATTATCCAAGGGCTTTATATGTTTGGCAATGCTCAATAACAAGATGCTCACACAGAGGTGTAACCCAATACCCAACCTAGATATACCAACTACCTTTAACTGCTAGAGACATGCACACATCCGCTTCCATGTTCCCCTTTCTCTTTTTCTCTCCCTCTCCCTCTCTTTCTCTCTCTCTCATCCTCTCTTCCCCAGCTCCTCTTCTTCCTCTCCTTACTCCTCCCACCTTAGCTCCTCCCACCTTAGCTCCTCCCACCTTGCGGGGGGGGTGGAGGCGGGAGGATATCCTACTATAAGCTGAGCCCCTGTATCAATGGGAAAAGTAGCCAACCTCTTCTTTTAACAGGGTGAGTGACTCCCCCACCTTGGGGGGAGAGGCACCCCCTTGAAATGATTTCTTCCTTTCTCTGTCCCTGTGTCTAGACTGCCAGTGAGTCTTGTTAATGTTACTACCGAACAGGATCCAGCCTCATGGTTCTTCATGTTTCCTAAATCTGAACCTTCGTGTGGAGCTGAGGATTGAACCCAGGGTCTCATACACGCTGGGTGAATGCGCTACCAGAGATTTGGCCTCAGCCAAAACCAGACATCTTTCTGACCTAGGCACAAGTATCAGGCTTCTGTGTGGTGTTATTCTACAACAGTTGCCTAACGTCACTGGTAGGGCTGAGGTGGCCAAATCCGGTCTCAGAGTTCCAGACCCCAAATCATCTGTCCTAAGGAAGAGGGGGGCAAGAGGCATGGACAGGAACACTTTTTATACTCTCCGCCGTTGGAACACATTCCTTCTTCATATTGTAGGAGGCGATCAGCACTTAGACAGTGTAAATACTTCTGTTTGCCCTGGGTTAGCTCCTCTGTATTAATCCCTGGTGGCACTGCAGGAGGACTCCGAGGCACCGTGGCCGCGGATAAAACAAGCGGGAATATGCAAACCTATCTGCACACAAAGTAAGAAGCAGTCATGAAGATGAAGTGCGGGAGACACAGTGAGAGAAGCCCCAGCACATGAACCTCAGCGCCCTGGCTGACCACCTGACCGTAAACTGTGGCACGACTGAAAGCCTTTGCTCCTGTTGGTGCAAGGCCTGCTGGCTGGAGGTGAAATGAAAGGCAATTCTTAGGGTGCTGGTGCACTGCCTTCTCTCTCTGAAATACAACTTAAGAATTTAATTCCTATCTTTGCTCATTAGCATTTGTGACAATGGGCACCATGAACTCTAGGGTTGTGCACTGATTCAGCAGTAACTCCATTTTTCCAACAACACTCCTTGGCTTCTGGATCCACCCTGGGTGCTGGAAGCCCCCCTGGGGTCCTGCCTGTGAGCTTCTCTTGAGATTCCCCTTCAGCCCTGGGTACTTAGACCTCTGGTTCCCATGTACTGTCGCTGTGTAATAAATGTCTACACATTAAGTAGTCTTAATGCATACTTGAGGTAGAAATTCCTGGTTTCTTTGGAAACTCAGTTGTGTCTTGTGATATCTCTCTGGAAGCTGTCTTGGGAGAGGATGTTTTGCCGAAGCGAAGCAGACACGTGAGGGGTCATGTGACATTTTGCTGGAGTAAACGCTTGAGAGGGTGTGTGATGTTTAGAAAGAGTATAAATATAACCCCACAGACATCGAGAGGACACTCTTGCATTGCTACGCCTTGCAACTGTTCCCTGGTCTTCCCCGGTCTTCACTTCATAGAACTAAATGCGCCACAGAACTTCTCGTGGTATTCCAGCTGATTCTTGCAGCTTCCACAGACTTGGGCTGATTTGGTGGATTGGAGTCACCCCAAGGAACTAACTTCTAAACAGGCCCACAATCCCACTGTCCTATTAATGTTCTTCCCCTCCACCTTTGGTTGGTGGGTTAGAAGGGAGACTAAAGTGTTTGAGAACCCTGTTAATATAGGTCTTGAGAACTCTAAGCTTATACACATACTCACTTCATGTTCCTGTTTCTGTACATCAGGAGTCTTCACAAAGCGCCTGGGCCCATGCCACTCAGGAGCTCATGAGAGACAGAAGTGACTATGTCTTCACCTGCAGGTTCAGCCAAGGAAAGACTACTTTTACATATAACCAGGTGTGTGTGGATCAGAACCTTTCTGACTGTTCACTGGGTTCTAGGTCCACATGCAGCCTCTAAGATACCGGTGGTCCTCGTAATGCTTCCTCTCTGCTGTGGTGACAACTTGGCCCTGCCTTTTCTTCAAGGCCAGCTGGAGAGTTCTTCATCCAATCAGCAGAGAGAATCCTAGTTGTCGTCACATGCACAGGTTTAAAAGCATCCTCACCCTGCTTGTTTCAGAAGCAGATCTAAGGTCTGGCCCACATTCAAAAGTTGTAGCCCAGCCTCCTTAGTGGATGGAGAGATGGCTCAGAGATTGAGAGAATTATTGTGTGGTTCACACCTGCCTACAACTGCAGCTTCCAGGTGTCGGACACCCATCTCTGCCTCTGCAGATACTGCATCTTTGTGTATGCACATTTGAACAGACCCACAATTGAAAGGCCATCTTAAAATGTCACCAGCACGCCATTCTTACCTGCAGTGTTCCAGGGCTCTGACCATTATCTTGGTCCTAACACCTGTGGTTTATACCTTGCCTGGATATCCCCAGAACTTAAACTGGCACATTTAGCTACTGTGGTGATTTGAATATGCTTAGTCTAGGGAATGGCACTGTTTGAAGGTGTGGCCTTGTTGGAGTGGGTGTGTCACTGTGGGTGTGGGCTATAAGACCCTCATCCTAGCTGCCTGGAAGCCAGTCTTCCCCCAGCAGCTTTCAGATGAAGATGTAGAACTCTTAGCTCCTCCTGCACCATGCCTGCCTGGACACTGCCATGCTCCTGCCTTGGTGATAACAGTCTGAACCTGTAAGTCAGCCCCAATTAAATGTTGTCCTTATAAGATTTGCCTTGGTCATGGTGTTGTTCACAGAAATGAAACTTAGCTACCCACTAATCCCCTCCATGTGGCTTCAAAACACGTCTCAGACTTAACATACCATAAACCAGAGCCCTGGCTTCCTCTTGCTGTTTCTCCTCCTTTAACCCTTCCTGTCTTGGTAAACAACTGCATTTCTGTAGCATCTCAGGGCCCCAAACCTTGAAACCATGCCAGCCCTGCTCACCCACAGGATCCTCTCACATCCCCACAGATCCTGTGCTGCTGCTCTGGCATCCAACTGAAATTTCACCGCCCCTCCCAATCTGCTTATCTACCACCCTCACGCTGGCTCCTATCCAGTGGGAAGGGTGGTGTTCCCCCACCTCAGAGTTTTGGCAAAGACTGGAAACATTTAGAATCGGTGCCACTGGAAGTCAGAGACCAGAGATGCTGGCTCAGGCCCCCTGAGGAAAAATTGCCTGACCCATAGTCCCATAACACAGCATATGAGTCACCTCCTAATGGCTCCTGCCCTCCAAGCCAGCCCTCCACAGGAGCCTGAAGGATGCTCTATAATCCCCAATGGCAGTCTTCACCTGATTCAAGCATCACCCTTGTGACCTCCATGGCATTTCTGCCTCTCTTACCTGCTCCCAGCACTGTTTCTCAGGCTCTCTCATCTCTCCTTCACTGGCCCTGTGGATTTCATCACTACACAGGCCTTCCCTGGCCTCATCTCTACCACCCACTCTGGGATGTGCTCCTCCAAATCTCATCCTGGCTTAACCTTATCTCCCTTGGACCTTATGTAAGTAGTGGAAATCTCCAGCTCAATTCTACTTGCCCCCTTGTGGTCTCTCTGCCCCGAGTTCTGCTTTCTTCTCTTTTCAACTCCTGAGATAGGAGATAGGTAGGAAATAGATAAATATACAGATATATAGATACACATACATACATACACACAGATACATAGAGATAGATGGAAGGGCTGGAGACAACATTCAGAAGTACATGCTTAAGGCCTTGGGTTTAATCTCCAATACTACAAAATGAAACAGAAAATATCATGATAGACAATAAGTAGCATGGTAGATGATAGATAAATGGATAGGTGGATAGATGTATAGATGGACAGATAGATGGACAGATAGATGGACAAATAAATGGACAAATGAGACAGATAGCGGATGGATGGATAGATGGATGGATGGATGGATGGATGGATGGATGGACAGATGGATGGATAGGTACAAGGATGAATGGGACAGATAGCCGATGAATGGATGAACGGATGGATGGATGAACACACACATAGATAGATGGTTGACAGGTAGGTTTACCAGTTGTCTGACACCTCCAGAAGATAGCAGTTCTGCCAGACAGCACCTTGACCCTTTGCCACGTTGTCCTTCTCTGTGGTCTGTGTGGCAGCTGGTGCCCAGCAGGTGCCCACAAATGTTGACCAGCATCCAGCCTCTTTGTTTCTGCTTCACCTCCACCCCACCTACTCTCCACAGAGCAGCCAAATTGACCTTTTATAAAGCAAAGGAAAAAGGCCCATCCGTCTACACAGTGAAAGCAGCTTCGATGTCCTTTTCCTGTCCTTCAGCTGCCTGTCTGCCAGCCAGATCCCACTAGACTTCCTCCCAAAGCCCCCAAACGGTGCTGTCACTGCCACCAGATGTTATTGGTTTTGATTTTTAAACATTTTTAAAAAAATGTTAAACTCTAAAATAAATGCACAAGAAGCCTATTAACTTACTGGTTTCTGTCCGCTCACTCTCCCCTCCTGCTCAGGCGTGCGCCCCCTCTGCCAACATGACTCCGCTCTTCCAATTTGCCTCCCACCTCCAGCCATCTGCCTCCTTTGTCTCTCTCCCCACAGACTCCAAAGTGATGGTTCTAGAACCTACGCCCCTTACTGTCCTTCCACCCAAAGTCACTCCGTTCCTCCTCAGGTGTCCATGTCTCCCTGGTTAAGGATCTTTAAAAACACGAACAAACAGAAAAGCATCATCATTTGCTGTGTATTGGTTGGTTTTCTTGTTGCTAAGGCCAAGTCCCTGGTGAAGAGCAACTGAAGGGAGGGAGAGCTTATTTTGGTTAGCAGTTTGAGGATGCAGTCGGTACTGGCTGCAATGGTGGTGTGGCAGGAGAACAGCTCTCAGCTCTGGTGGGAGAGGCGGGAGGGAGGCTGCTTGCTCACGTTTGGGTAATCGGGAAACAGACACGAAGGATGCTACTCAGCCCCCACACTGCCTCTCAGAACAGGAACAGAAATAGTGTACAGAGGAAAAGAAAGCATTCCTGAGGCTGGGAGTGGGCTCATGCGCCGAGGGATAAGCCTCCCGAGCCCTGAGGCTGGAAGTGGGCCCATGCACCGAGGGACAAGCCTCCTGAGCTACTGTCCTTTACTCAGGCTGGAGCCCTATGGGATAGTACCACCTCTCCTGTGTGGATGCCCTCGGAGGCAGACATGTGCCTCATTAATGCTATAGGTTTTTGTTTTTATAGTGTATTTGTATGAGTGTGTGTGTGTATGTGTTTATGTATATGTGTGTATATGTATGTGTTTATGTGTATATGTGTGTCTGTATGTTGTGTGTGTATATGTTGTGTGTGTATGTGTGTATAGGTGTACGTGTGTGTATGCTTATGTGTATGTGGTGTATGTATGTATGTGTTTATGTGTGTTTAAGTATATGTGTATATATATATTTGTATGTGTGTATGTGTGTGTATGTTTATATGTGTTTATGTGTGTTTGTGTTTATGTGTGTATATGTATGTGTTTATGTGTGTGTATGTACATGTGTATATATATGTGTATGTGTATATGTGTGTATATGATTATATGTGTTTATGTGTGTTTGTGTGTGTGTGTATATGTGTATATGTATGTGTTTATGTGTGCATATGTATGTGTTTATGTACATACATGTGTATATATATATGTGTGTATGTGTGTATGCGTGTGTATGTTTATATGTATTTATGTGTGTTTGTGTTTATGTGTGTATATGTATGTGTTTATGTGCGTGTGTGTACATGTGTATATATATGTGTATGTGTGTGTATGTTTATATGTGTTTATGTGTGTTTGTGTGTGTGTGCATATGGAAGCCAGAAGTTGGTGTTGATAGTCTTCCTTTCATTCTCCACATTGTTTTTTTGAGATGGAGCCTCTTCTTCAACTTGGAGGTCACTGATTTGCTACACTGGTTGGCCAATGAGCTATTTGCTTTACTCTGCATCCCCTCAGTGTTATGAGTGTGTCATACCACACCTACATGGATGTGGGGAATCCAAACTCAGAGCCTCATATTTTCATGGCTGGGAGTTTTCCCATTGGAGAGTCTCCCCAGTGCTGTGGATAGCCCTGGCCTTGTATTTTGATGCTAATTCCACTTTCCTGGGAGGGTCTGCAGAGGAGGAGTGAGTCAGTACACAGGGGACTTTGTGAAACTTCTGCCCATTTTAATTTGTAAAATAAAGGCTAGAGCTGGTGATTGGGCAGTAGAAGAGGTAGGCAGAGCTAGGAGTTGGGAGGAAGACGGATCGAGAGAGAAGGAAGAGGAGAGAAGATGTCCGTGTGGCTCTAACAGTCTAAGGTAGTTATTCATTCAAGGTTAGGCAATTGGGTTAACAATTCTAATTGTGTGGGCATCTTGTGTATTGAATATTTGCTATATATAAATTCATTGGATAATCTTTAAGCATTAAGAGTCTTCTTTCTACTGGGTACCACGAGGATGGTGATTATTGTCTGGGGTTGAGTCGAGCACTATGAGGGTGGCAGAGTTGGCCCAAGGGCCATGCCTAGAGCCATGGAGTCCATGGAGCTGACCAGCGGAAGCAGCATGGGTCCCAGCCCAGGACTCCTGGCCATCCTGTGCTACATTTAGTGTGGGAACTTAGAGTGGGAACATGGTGGCGGCCAGGAGCTAGCAGGGCCACGCAGTATTTTCAAATACCTCCCACTACACCCCAGCCCTAGGAATTTGTTTTCTTTCCTTCCTTCCTTCCTTCCTTCCTTCCTTCCTTCCTTCCTTCCTTCCTTCTTCTCTCCCTTTTTCCCTCTTTTCTTTCTTTCTTTCCTTCCTTCTTTTTTCTCCCTTCTTTCCTTTCTTCCTTCCTTCCTTCTTTCCTTCCTTCCTTCCTTCCTTCCTTCTTTCCTTCCTTCCTTCCTTCCTTCCTTCCTTCCTTCCTTCCTTCCTCTGTCTTTCTTTTTTTCGAGACAGGGTTTCTCTGTGTAGCCCTGGCTGTCCTGGAACTCACTCTGTAGACTAGGCTGGCCTGGAACTCAGAGATCTGCTCACCTCTGCTTCCCGAGTGCTGGGATTAAAGGTGCACGTCACCACTGCCTGGCCCTGAGAATTTCTTAATCTAATCAAGTTGACCATGGAAGGCCACCATCACAGACTCCACCCTTATCTACATCAATTGTCACCCAAACACACCTCTTCGAATGATAACATTCCACTCCAGGTCTTATTTTCCTTTCATAATATAAGATGTATTGAACCCACCTTCAAAAGTCCTCCAGGGTTTATAGGGCAACACTATTCAAAATTCCAGTCTTTTCTATGACTCAGCATAAACCCCTAATTGTGAGTTATAAGAGAAAACCAAGATACATACGTTCAGGCATTGGAGAGATGGCTTGGTGGCTAAACGTTCGTTCATACCACTCTAGCAGAGGACCGGACTTCAGTTTCCAGCACCCACATCAGGCAGCCCACAACTGCCTGTACCTCCAGCTTCAGGGGTTCAGTGCCCCATTCTGGATGTCTAAGGGACCTGCACTCACATGTGTACTTAGCCGTGTCCATCACTCATATCCAACAGTCCAGAGCAAGGGTCCCCATTCCAACAGGGAGGAAACACAGGTTAGCAAGAACACACAAGAGGGAGGCTGCAGCCCAGCAGGGCAGACCCCAAATCACACAGCCCCATGCCTGGCATCAGGACCTCCTAATGACATCATCTCTAGCCCAGCTGGCTTGTCTTACCAGCTCCATTGCCTGTGGCACATGCTGCCTTGCTACTGAGCCCAGGTTACTGAGAGCTTGTAGTTTCTTTCAGAGAATGTCCCATATCTCTGGCATTTTTGATATGAGTTAAGCTTCAAGCTTAACCCCCTGGGGAAGCTGATGTAGGAGCCAAACCTGTGAAATGTGGGACTGGGACAGATGGAAGGATCATAATTCAGTGGGCTGCATAAAGCAGGGGGAACCATGCTTAGCTGGAGCCCCACGATAGTTGGATGTTTTCCGTCCTGGACACACGTACCAGGTGGTCCAATGACAGATCAAGTGGGGTTGTTGCCACTTGTCTTAGGGTTTCTATCTCTGTGAAGAGACACCATGACCACAGTAACTCTTATGAAGGAAAACATTTCATTGGGGCTGGCTTACTGTTCAGAGGTTTAGTCCACTGTCATGATGGCAGGAAGCATGGCAGCCCACAGGCAGACATGGTGCTGCAGAGGTAGCTGAGAGTTCTACATTCAAATTGGCAGACAGCAGAAGAGAGTGCCACACTTCTTGGCCTGAATATCTGAGACCTCAAAGCCCACCCAGTGACAACGCTTTCTCCAACAGCACCACGTCTACTCCACCAAGGCCACATCCACATACTACATCCTAGTAGTGCCCCTCCCTATGAGCCTATAAGGGACATTTTCTTTCAAACCACCACAGCACTGTGGTATTAAGTGTCCTTTTTATGGGGTCCAAGTGAGGGTGTGTCACCCTTTGTCAGGTGGCTTGGTAAGTTCTCAAGCTATTTTTTCTCCTTTTGATATTAATTTACCATGTCTGCGTATGTTCGCAGACTATTTTGATAAGTTAATAATGATAACTTTTACTAATACATTATAAAAGCAATAATAATTGCTGATAACATCACCTGTTAGTTGTTCGGGGAGCCTCAGGGATGCAACTTTTGTGTGTTGTCATCACCTGGGGTGTGTCTTTTGGTGACACAGCTGGCTTAGACTTCTCCATGGTTTTGTAAGTAATCTCAGTGAACTCGCTGGGTTCACCAAGCTAGACTTGGGTAAATTGTGTCTTTGGTTCATGGTGGTACCCTATCTTGGGTCCATGATGGTATCCTATCTTGTGTCCATGGTGGTATCCTATCTTGGGTCCATGGTGGTACCCTATTTTGGGTCCATGGTGTTATCCTATCTTGTGTCCATGGTGGTATCCTATCTTGGTTCTGTGGTGGTTTTCTATCTTGGGTCTGTGGTCATACCCTATTTTGGGTCCATGGTGGTACTCTATCTTGTGTCCCTGGTGGTACCCTATCTTGGGTCCGTGGTGTTATCTTAGTGTGGGTAAGACAAGTTTGCTCACAACTTCCCAGCCCCCATGAAAGCATCAGAATGCCCTAGATATGTGTGTTTGCCATATCTTTTCTGGTAATTTCAGCCTCTTTCCTTTAATCAGGCTTAGCCATCTGTCCTTGTGGTTCCATAATCCATGTGAATACTACGTCATTGCAAAGGTGGCAGGCCCAGTTGCAGTGTCTCGACTAGCAGCCCAGGAATTACAGACCTTTAATCTCTTTTTGGAAGTAGCTAAAAACTAGAAGGCATTTTTAAAAATGTTGCATAGATACAGGGACTTTCTTTTAATCTATCAACAACATATTAATTTACTTTCGATTGTCTCAAAATTATACTCTTTGCTATTAACGTGTTTAATGCCAACACTCTCAGGTGTATTGTCTAGTGACTTGGGAGGGATCAGGAGTGGCCTTAGAGTAATTGTGGCCTTGTTAGAGTAATTATGGCCTGTTAGAGGAAGTGTGTCACTGGGGGTGGGCTTTGGGGTTTCAAAAGCTCAAACTGGGACCAGGGCCTCTCTTTTCCTGCTGCCTCTGGATTCAGACGTTTAGCTCCTTCTCCAGCTCTGTGTTTGCTTGTGTGCTACTGTGCTTCCTGCCATGATGATAATGGACTAAATCTCTGAAACTATAAGCAAGCTTAAATTAAATGCTTTCCTTTATAAGAGTTGTTGTGGCCATGGTATCTCTTCACAGCAATAGAACATAAATCAAGACTGAAGTTGGAACCAGGAATTGAGTATTGCTAAGACAGGCCTGACCATGATTCTTGTTGGCAGAGTGTGGACTTTTGGATTTTGGATTAGGAAACCAGCTGAATGCTTTAAGTGGGGGCTAATGGGCCATACTAGTAGGCGTGTAGAAGACATTAGTGCTGAAAGCAATGTAGATTATGGTGGCCTGGCTCAAGAGGTTTCAAAAGAGAAGAATATTAATAAGTAGTCTAGAGACATTTCTTGTGATATTTTTGGCAAAAAATGTGGCTGCTTTCTGATCTTGTCCATAAAAATTTGCTTGACACTAAACTGAAGACTTTTGGATTAATGGCATTGGCAGAGGAGATTTCAAGACAGCTCAGTATTGAAATAGAATACAGTCAAATAGATTGTATTGCCTGGTTATTAGTAGCCACTCTTATGCAGATCTTTAATAAAAGGAGCAACCGAGCAAGGAAAAATACAAAATACAGTTTTAGGAGGAAAGGAACTCCAGGAAGTATAGTGGAGCTAAGTCCAGTGTTCAAGGAGATAAAAGGTCTAAAGGAGAGCTTGATGGTAAATGGAACAAAGGGAGTCTTGGCCCCAGGAAAAGCCCCTACCCAGTAAGCTTCCAACTTGTGGAAAGCAATTAAGGAAAAGCCAGAGAAAACAGAAAACTGGTGAAAATGTATTTGAACAAGGAGCCAAGTTTCAGCCCCAGAAAGCAGAAGAACTTGACAGTTTGGGCCACGTGGTTCTGGCTTTAAAGTCAAACATAAAAGAAAGAAAGGGGGTGTAGAATCTCCTTCCAAGGCTAAGGAACGATGTTGGGGTCAGGTGTGTGTCAAGAAAGCCCATAGAGGCCATTGTATGAAGCTGTGAAGGCCAGGCCTGGATGCCTTGGAAAACCCAACACATTGGAGATGCAAGAGTCATAGGATACTTGCCAAGGAAAGATGCAGCCCAAGCACAAAGTCAACTCAAGAGAGAGAAGTGTGTTGCGGCTAACAAAGCTAAAAGGATAGATCTAATAAGCACCTTTACATCAGACAAAGAGATGCAGAGTTTAGACCTTTCCCAGCTGATGTTTGCCCTTGCTTTGGCCTAGTGTTTCCTCCCTTTAGGGATATGTATATATATATGTGCTATTGTATGTTGGAAGTATGTGATCTGCTTTTTTATTTTGATTTCTACTGGGGGTTGCCGTAAGTCTCAGAAGAGATTTCAGACTTTAAACAATGTTGAGACTGTTAGAGACTATGGGGACTTTTGAAGTTGGACTGAAGGCATTTTTGCATTATGATATGGCTATAAGCCCACGGGGGCCAGGGAGTCAAATGTGGTGCTTTTAATAAGAATAGCTCATATTAATAGATAGGCTCAAAATATTTGACTGCTTTATCATCAGGGACTGGCAATACTTAAGAGAGATTAAGAGGTATGGCCCTTTTGGAGTAGGTGTGGCTTTGTTGGAGTGGGTGTGGCCTTGTTGGAGTGGGTGTGGCCTTGTTAGATGAAGTGTATCATTAGGGGTAGGCTTTGGGGTTTCAAAAGCTCAGGCCAGTGTCTCTGTCTTCCTAATGCCTTTGGATTCAGATGTAGAACTCTCAGCTCCTCCAGCATTGTGTCTCCCTGCATGCCGCCATGCTTCCTGCCATGATGATAATGGACTAAATCTTTGAAGCTGTAAGCCAGCCCCAATGAAATGTTTTCCATTATAAGAGTTGCCACAGTCATAGTGTCTCTTCACAGCCATAGAACACTGACTAAGACAGACAGTGATAGAGACGAGACGCCCGCCCTTCTGAGCTCATGATTGTTTCCCCCATGTTTCTGATAGAAATGAATAGTAGAATGTGAGTGGCAGATTGGTCTATGAGCTGCTCCTGAAATTGTTGTTTGCAAAAAAAAAATTATGTGTATATGTGTGGGTCTGTGTGTGTGAGTGCTGTGCTCTCATAGGCTAACAGGATGTGGGACCCTTGGAGCTAAAGTTAAAGGCACTATGAGCTCCTGCATGGGTACGAGAAATAGGACTCAGGTTCTATGGGAGAGCAGTGTGCACTCTTAACTGCTCAGCCATCTCTCCAATCCCTTGAAACAAATTAATCTTTAAAATGTCTTAAATACCACGGGTTCCTTCAAAACCATGCACAAGCACGGAGTCCATATGCTAAGGAAACAGACTGAAGGCCTTCTGGAAAGTCGGGGGTGCTGGTGGGGAGCTCACAATGGAAGGAGAATGGTGTTCATGGTCTAAACTGTGGAGGGCTGTGGATTTTTTCCAGGCCCTCAGACTTTGGAGGGTCTCAGGAATAACCTAGGATGAAGGGGCTACCAGGCCCCTTCAGGTTCTGCTTTTAAATTTCAGCCTACTCACCTCTGCCAAGGCTTCTGGAACCTTCTGAGGCTCGTTGGCCCAGCCCTGCTCTCAGTGGGCGGCCACCTGATTGCTTTAGCACCTTTGTTAATTGTAATGGTTTTTCTTCACACCTGTCCTCCTCCCATGATATATGTGCTACTGCCAGGTCCCTAATGACTGAAATTAGCGCCTCCCATGGTGCACTGGGGTAGGCCTGTGCATCACTAAGCTGAGGTCTCCTGTGCTCCACACAGCTTTTTTGTTTCTTCTGACATCCAGGGACTGAGCTAGCAGGAGTCCTTGGATGGCTTCACTCAAGGTGGCCTCTGTCACCACATTTAGGGCAGCTGGAGAAGAAGAGGAGCTGGGAGGGAGGGGGTGCACTGAGCTGTCAAACACCCCAAAATACCAGCCATATCACCTCACTCCAACCCACAAATAACCTGTGAGTGTTTAAGTACAGGCGCTGTATTCCACATGGATCCCCCAAAAGCCTGTGCTGGAAATGGAAGCCCCAGTGCAGTGATGTCTGGAAGGGGTGGGGGTGGGCAGGGACAGGGCCTGGCCTGCCGAGGAGGGGGTCTAGAGAGAGAAGGGGTCTTGGGGGTTGGTGTGGTGGTGTTCCATGATTGGCCAAAGAATAATACCCCAGACTCAAATAGTATGTAAACGCAGAGTATTTTATTCTGCAGAAGTCAAGCATGCTGGGATTTCCCATTATCAAGATACAGAGAGAGAGAGAGAGAGAGAGAGAGAGAGAGAGAGAGAGAGAGAGAGACCCAGTGAGCTTGCAGGCCTGATTCAAAGCACATTAGGGAATTCCAGGGTAGGTGACCTCTATGTTAATCTGTTGGGTCCATCTCTGTGGATACTGACATTCCATTACCAGGATGTCAGGACTGGAAACTTACTGTCCAGGTCTGGGAACTGTTACTGAGGAAGCAGCTGAGGGAGTCTGGAAACTGCTGCTGACCTATTGTCCTTGCTTCAGGCCAAGGTGGCTGGGACATCCATTACCTGAGCACGAAGGCTGGAGCCTGGGGTTTTTTCTATTAGTAATTGACTTCCCTGGACTTAACCAGTTTTTAGGCCCAGTCAGTCTCCTTACCTGCCAATTTGAAGTCTGTCCTGGAATCAGCCTATCCTTAGATACTCAAATGCTAAATACTGGCTCCCAGGATTCCGTTGCAGTCCCAACGAGCACACCAAATGATGCTGCATGAGTTTTTCTCAACAGTCTTCTCTGATTGGTTAAATCCAAGTGGCTATAGACAATTACTGGGAAAATAGGGGCACTCAGGGTTTCGGTAACTGGGCTGGGGGTCACAGGTAGGGACCACAAGGAGAGAAGAATGGGAGAAGGTGGGGGAGGAAGAAGGGAGAGGAGGAAGAGGCTGCCATGAGCACATGGCCAAGGGCAGTGCACGCTGTGGTTAGGCTGATGGAGACTCAAGTTACTGGGGCACACAGCTGGGAATTACTCAGTCTAGTGTATAGAAAAATAGATTAAGGATAATCGCCCAGTAATTGTGCTAAGCTGATCAAATAAATAGATAGGACTCAGTCTCAAATACCGGGGACCTGGCCAGGTCATAATAAGAAGTAATAGAGTTAATTATTAATCATTTGCAACAGCAAAGGGGGTGGGGCCTGGGAGGCCATTAGCCCTGGGGCTCTGGCCCCACAGTGAGTAGTTCCACCATTGCAGGGGTAGCTTCTCGTGAAAGGATGTGTCTTTAGTCTCTGCCTTGGTTACCTTTGTCATTGCCGAGACCAAATACCTGACAGAAGCAACTTGGAGAGGAAAGCTTTAAGTTAGCTTAAAGTTTAAGAAGGGTTAGATGTACCAAGGTGGGGAAGACATGGCTGTCAGACTTGAGGCGGTCTGGACACAAGGGAGATGAATGTCTCTGTTTGGCTCACTCTGTCTTTTTTACTCAGTTTAGGGCTCCAGTCCACGAAGTGGTGTCACTCTTACACAGGGCGTGGCTTCCCACCTCAGTTAACACAGTGTATAACTCCCTAGAAGGCATGCCCAGAGGCTGGTTTCCATGGCAATTCTTAATCCTGCCCTATTGACAGTCACCAGTCTTTCTGTCAGATTAGCCACCAGTCTTTCTGTCCCTGCCCAGTTTGCCCTCTGTCTTCCACCAGGGGCAACGCAGCAAGAGGGCTGCTACAAGGCTGGGTCCCCTCCTCTGGGATGTCTCAGTTTCTATAGTGGTGAGGTATGGTTATGCAGTTATGTGAATTATGGAGCCTGTGGGATTCTGTAAGACAGCAGTGAATGGGCAAAGACCGCGGACATCCTAGACAGGTCAAAATGGGCTATGGGGACTCCAGTTAGAACTGTTTTAATCTGTCCCCTAAGACATGAGCTAGTCTTGGATTGGGGTTGGGGGGACCAAAATGTCTGCCTTGTATAGGGAAGAGCCTCTGGGGGAAGGGCAGGCCAGATCCTGAGCTGGAAAGTACAGGGTTGGGGGCAGGGTGTACCAGGTAGGGACTGAGGGATGCTGGGAGAACCTGGAGGCCAGATCTACTGTGGTATGTAAATATGTACCTCAGCCCCTTGTCCCAGGGTTGGAAACCAAACAGGAAGTCTTATAGTTCCAGCTTTTAGTGTGGATCTGTGATCCATTTTCAATAACCATTGTGAGTGGTTGTAGGTGTATCAGAGGACTCATTCCTATGTGTTCACACAAGGACAGAAATGTTACTAGCCAGCTCAGAAGGTGCCAGGAGCTCTATGCCCGCGTACCCCTGCAATGCCCACACACCCATGCAATACCCATGCAGTGCCCATGCCCCCATGCAGTGTCCATGCACCCCTGCAGTGCCATGCACCCCTGCAATACCCAGCACTATTTGTCTTCTGAGGAGGCCTGTGATCTAAGAAACTGAGAGAAAAAACCCCTAAACTTAGCAATATTCTCAACTAGATTCCTACTTATTTTTAATTGGAGCTCATGCATTCTGTACCCCCCTTTGTGTCTCAATTGCCTTCTGAAGATTAAATCAATTTACTTGTTTAAATTAAACCCCAAGATATCAGAACATATTAAACCACTTACAAAAGTTTTTACTTCAAACTCTACTGCCAGACAAAACATTTTATTTTTTGAAAAAAAGTCAATCATTCCCCTTTTCTATTCTGGGATACAATGGAGTATCCAGAAGTTATGTTCAAATAAATCTTAGAATTTTAAATATTACAAAGAACAGGGCCGGCATGAGCTTGGTGAGCCGGAGGAAGCCTGGCAGCTGCTCAATGTAGAAGTAACTTTTATTTGCCTGAAGTAGTTCTTGTCTCCAAGGCTTACCACCTCAGTCTGCTAACCTCGGCCTTGTCCTGGAAACTTCTAGCCTCTATACAATCTTATCTGGGTCTAGAATGTTTTCAGCCTCTGAGATTTACTACTGAATAAGTTCACTTTTTCTAGTTTTTTTCTGATCTCTGGATGGCTGGTTCAACTCAGCTGTTCTGGCTCTAACTCCTCTCCAAGCTAACTGAGTCAATCTGGCTTCTTCTCTCTCTGATAATCACAGTGAACTTGGACGTGGGGTCCAGCTTTCAGGCCCACAGCATTTTGGCAGTGCCTCATAGGAAACTCTGAGAGGGAATCACCCAGCTGACTGCTGGTAGCTGGCCCTTAGAAACAGTAAGAATAACTCATGGCTTTAAGTTGCCAAGGTCTAAGGTGATCTGTCGCACAGCTGTAGGTAACCCCCATTCTTATGACCCCCACACAGAGCACATCTTTACAGGGTAAATGTCAATCAAGGACTCAGAAACAAACTCATGTAAGCTAAACTCATGGACCTCCTTGGGAGGTCCAGTGCTTCAGAAATTAGTGCAGAGATTAGAAGCAGGACATCACAGTGGGACGTGGGTGTGAACACAGTTGGGGTGGGCGTGGTTTACAAGAGCCGGGATATGGAGGCAGTAGCTAAATAGCATCTACCACTTCTTAGTCAGATTGAAGCAAACTTGAAATCAAGGTCCCCGTACTGTACAGGAAGACTCCAGTGGGAATGTGTGACATAACTGTATTCTCAAGAGTAAGTGTGGAGCTGAGTGGCAGTGGCCCATGCATTTAATCTCAGCACTTGGAAGGCAGAGGCAGGCAGACCTCTGTGAGTTCGAGGCCAGCCTGGTCTACAGGGAGAGTTCCAGGACAGCCAAGGTCACACAGAGAAACTTTGTCTCAAAAAAAAAAAAAAAAAAAAACCAAATCAAAGCCAAAACAAGGAATGGAGAGATGCCTCAGAGGTTAAGAGCACTGGCTGTTCTTTCAGAGGTCCTGAGTTCAATTCCCAGCAACCACTAGTGACTTACAAACATCTGTAATGGGATCTTATACCCTCTTTTGGTGCGTCCAGAGACAGCTACAGCATACTCATACACATTAATTAAATAAATAAATAAATAAATAAATAAATAAATAAATATTTTAAAAAGCAAAAGAAAGTAAAACAAAAACAACAACAAAAATAATCTCTTTTTTTAGTGTGGACCAGTATGCACTTTCAGGATTGTGGCAATTCTAAGTGGGAGGTGGGTCCTGGGGCCCTGCCAGACACCAGGGTTAATTGGCTTTAGTGGCAAACAGAAGAAGGTAGCCACAGTGATTTGGAGCCCAGGGGTTAGGTGGTCATCATGGTATTGAGGAACCAGGGCTATCCAACCTTCCGACATTGTGACATGCCATTATAGTCTACAAATGTACAGGCTGCATTTACAGCTCTCCTGAGAGTCGTGGCCAGGTGGCCACAGATTGGATACCTCTCCATCTTCAGTCTCACCGCACATGTGACGCAAGCTTGAGTAGAGGACCCGTGTGAGAATGTCACTTTCACTGTGGGAATGTCATTTTGACAAAGCAGAACTTGCCCTGCCTCCTGTTCTCCCAGCTCAGGGTTGGCCGAGGCTAACCTCACACATCACTGTCTGCTTCATCTCATTACTTCCCATTAGTGCGGTGTTGTATAAGACAGGAGCGCTCTAGAGTCTATGCGGGCTGAGAGTGGACAGAGCTGGCCTGAAAGACAGGTGAGGCTGCGGATAGGACATCTGAGGAAGGAGCTCAGGCCACACACACACACACACACACACACACACACACACACACACACACGCAGGGATAGTATAGCTTACCACATGGCTCTTTGGAAAAGAGACTCTCAATCTTCCCTTTTTGATAAAGGAATTTTGTCTTTTCACTTGAACTAAAATATCTTTTGGATGTGTGTACACACGAAGACCAAAGGTCAGCCTCAGGTGACATCTACTATATTTTTAAAAGATAGTCTCTCTCACTTTTACCTGGGTCGCACCCATTAGGCTACACTGTCAGGCTAGCCCCAGGGATCCTGTGTCTCTGCCTCCCCCCGCTGCAAGCACTCACCACTGTGCCCAGCTCTTTTGTGTGGGTTCTGGGTTTTCCAATTCAGGTTCTCCTGCTTGTATGACAAACATTTTACCCAGTGAGCTGTCTCAAAAAAAAAAAAAAAAAAAAAAAAAAAAAGCATTTTTAAATACCTGAGTCGGAGAGAAAGGAATCCCTGCTCAATTTAGTCCGCTTTCTATGTGTACAGTTGGGAGTTGGCAGGCGAGCACGCTATTTTTATGAGGCCGAGGTGGGGTGTGAAGGATGTGAGTTATTTATTCAGGGCTGTTTGTTCCCGCACCTGCTGGCCACCGATTGGCAGGAAAGATTGACATTTACCTGGACGCCCCACTTCTAAGTGGAAGAGACCTTTCCCCCTCTTCCATTGTGCCGGCCACGTCCTCTTTCTATGACTTCAGAAAGTCACGTACATGACCTGCGGCAGCATTTCACACCACCCGAGAGGGAAGCAAAGCCACTTTGGGTGTATGGATATAATAAGATTGCCATGCCCACTCACAAGATGAATAATAGCAGGTGCTATTTGCCAACCTGTGTGTTTTATTAATATCATTTCTTCCCTTTCTGTTTTGCATAAACAAGCCCTGCAGGGTTCTCTTCCTGGCAGTATGGCAACCTAATTACCCAGATCACTCTTCCTGTTGAAAATAACTGAAAAGGTTGACAACCAAAGCCTTCTTAAAGCTTCAGTGACCGGGAAAGAAACCAAGAAACACACAGGGGAGAGAGCCAAGGGCAAGCAGGGGCGAGGGAAATGAGCAGTCAGCTTACAGCCTGGGGAATGTGCCAAGTCCTGAGCCCAGGTTCTCACCTCCCGAGAGCTCTGGGATACTTACCCAGCCACGTATGCCTCTGTGTGGATCCTGGGTATGTGTGGGATAGCTCTGAGGGATATTCTGGGAGACAAGGCAAGGCATAGTCAAGGAAAAGTTGGCACACGAGGAAACCTCCCAGAGCAAGCATGGCCTGGAGACATGCCCAGTGTTCTCCACCTCCACGCCACAGTGCCATGGGGAAAACAGCATGGACTAAAAGGCAAATCCACCTACATCAGGTGGGAACCAAAGGCCAGTCCTTATATACAGACCCACAAATGGGCGATACAAGGATGAATGGGTAGTTTCGTTGATAGTAGATCACACTAACGACATTTCAGGCTCCCCAGAAAAGGTAAGGGTAAAAACCCAGGAGCGAACTTTTCTTGACTTTAGAAATTTATTTTCTCCAATAGACTTCTTAGACAAACAATTAACTCACAGGAGGACACAATGCAAGCTACAGGAAACGTTTGATATCCTGAGCGAGAGACAACGGAAACAGCAAGTGACAGAGACAACCCTGAAAGGGTCTTTGGTGTGGGAATTAGACGTTAAGAGATTTTATGTGATAAAGTTGAAAAACTTTAATGGCCAAGGAGGTCTGAAAGAGAGTGGGGTTGGACATATAAAAACAAATGTAACAAATTAAATCTCAGAACGGCATGGAGAGTTTCAACCACCTGATTTAAACCCGGCTAAGGAGAGGCTTGAAGAAGCTCTTACTATAACTTTAATTTTTTCCAAGCCTTATTTTTAATGATGGTTCTTAAAAGCTTTCACTTCCCTTGTAGCCTACCACCCACCAGAGGTAGTGGGAAAGAAAGGATACGGGGGGAAGTGGACCTATTCAGAAAGGTCCTTTGGAGCAACTCCCATCTGTGTTATCTGGAAGTCAGCAGTTCAGTTCACAGGTCAGTAGGCAGCGGCAGATAGATCAACTAGCAAACACTTCACTGGTACATCAGACAGAGACACAACTAGTGACAGTGGCTGTCATTTTAGAACTTCCAAGGTGTAAATCTTCATACACAGAGTCCACTAAACAAACCTAAATACAGAACAACGAAGACCTCAAAAGGATAAAAGAGAAAGCTGCCAGGACTTCAGAGGGGCCGGATTAGGAGAACAGGTCTCAGCAGAGACTGAGGGCACACTCCTCAGTGGTGTAGGACTTGCCTGGCATGTGCAAGGCCAGGTGTTTTGATCCCCGGCACCAAAGACAGAATTGTCAGTAATAGCAACAGAAGTTAAGGGACAACAAAATGCTTTCAGATGACCTAAAAAAAAACCAAAACAAAACACAAAAAAACATAACTGCACCGCAGATGCACATTCCGCCCCAGATTTTTAAAATGTGTGATATTGTGATTCATAATAAGAAACAGATATTTTGGTCTTTGCCACTACTTCCTGGAACAAACCTTTTTAATTTTCTGAGTGGCCAAGGTGCCCGAGTATCCTGTGTTCTTGTATTTGGTCCTGGGAAGTGGGCTGGGCCCAAGAAAACCACAGGCAAATGGTGGCAATCATGGAACAGAATGCATTGTGGGAAACGTCAGGCATTCTGGGACACGCTCCTACACTCTTCAGTTGACCTGTAGATGCTGCATTTAACACTAGTCCACGTCTTTAATAAATGAAAAGCTTTTAGCAGTCAGCTTTCTCTTTATATACACTACCCCTCTTGACCTTAACCTTCTAAGGCTAGAAAGACAGTTCACCTCAGATTTTAAAGTCAAAAGCCTTGGGAGCCTGTCTGTCTTAGGGTTTTACTGCTGTGCACAGACACCATAACCAAGGCAACTCTTATAAGGACAACATTTAATTGGGGCTGACTTACAGGTTCAGAGGTTCAGTACAGTATCATCAAGGCAGGGACATGGCAGCATCCAGGCAGGCATGGTGCAGGAGGAGCTGAGAGTTCTACGTCTTCATCTGAAGGCTGCTAGGAGAAGACTGACTTCCAGGCAGGTAGGATGAGGGTCTTAAAGCCCATGTCCACAGTGACTCACCTACTCCAACAAGGCCACACCCTCTCCAACAAGGCCACACCTACTCCAACAAGGCCACACCATCTACTAGTGCCACTCCCTGGGCCAACCATATTTAAACCATGACAGAGCTCCTAGCCTGCTGGGCACCCCTGCTTTGTGTGTTATAGCTCATTCATACAGCTAATACAGCAGATTCCTCCCAATCACAGCGTGGAATGATCGATGTCTTCAAAGCACTGATATACTGAAGCCTGCAATGTTGCATTTGAGAAAAATGGATATATCAGGACACAAACAAATTCACATGTGAGTTTCTTAAATAACACCATCATCTGGGCATGGGGCACACATCTGTAATCCCAGTCCTTAGGAAGTAGAAGCAAGAGGATCAGGAGTTTAAAGTCATCAAAGGCTCCATGGTGAGTTCGAGACTACCCTGGACTAGATGAGACTTTGTCTCGAAACAAACTAAAATTATGAATCATGTAAATTATATAATTTCTTAGATTTGAAAGCAGTTCTCATCTTAGTTACTTTTCTATTGCTGTGAAGAGACACCACAACCAAGGCAACTTATAAAGGAAAACATTTAATTTGGGGGCTCATGGTTCTCGAGGGTTAGAGTCCGTGACCATCCTGGTGGGGAGTGTGGCAATAGCCAGACAGGCATGGTGCTGGGGCAGTAGCTGAGAGCACACATCGGATCTAAAAGCAGGAGGCAGAAGAAAAGGGCTAACTAGGAAGTAGATAGTGGCTTGGCCTTTTGAAATCTCAGCGCTACTCCAACAAGGCCACACCCACTCCAACAAGGCCACACCCACTCCAACAAGGCCACACCCACTCCAACAAGGCCACACCCACTCCAACAAGGCCACACCCACTCCAACAAGGCCACACCCACTCCAACAAGGCCACACCCACTCCAACAAGGCCACACCTCCTAATCTCAGACAGTTCCACCAACAGGTGTTCAGATATATGAGTCTATGAGGTTCCTCATCCAAACTCCCACAGGACTAGAAAATAACTTCTACTGATGTAATTTGTTTTTTTTTTTTTAAATCATTGAGAAACTTGAAATACATGCAAAAGCCTTTTGGCTCCTTTTTAACTGCTGTGGGTAGGATCTGGTTTACCTACCACAGTGGAACATGTGCTTAAAACATGTGGAGTGGGTGGGAACCATTAAGAGGCAGAACTTAGCATAAGGTGATTAAGTCACAGGGAACACTTCTCAGAGGGACTCACACTGCTGTTGTAGGGTGAGCAGGCTATCAGGAAGGAGTGGGCATGGCCCCTGAATCTCTCTGACCTCTTGTCTTTGCATGTGACCTCTCTTTCAGAGATATGTTCCTACAATAACACCTCAGCTGTGACCCTGTCAAGGGACCCTCACAAGAGGCTGAATAGATAGGGCTGCCCAATCTTGAACACTGGATAGCAGCCATATTATTTTACTAAGAGGCCAACTGACTTGGGCCTCCACATTATAAGCTAAATAAACTCTTTTTCTTTATTTTAAAATCTCCAGCTTCAGGTAAAATAGAATAATTTACTACCTCATTCACCTTCAGCTCAAAGAAGCACCCTCTACTATTAGCAATTGAAGACTTTGAATTAAGATTCATTTTTAAAAAGAATGTTATTTGTGTGTGTGTGTGTGTGTGTGTGTGTGTGTGTATAAAATCTGTGGCTCTCTGTATGTTATGCATGTGTGAGATGCCTGTGGAGGCCAGAAGAGGGCACCACATCCCAGAAAGCTGGAGTTGCAGATGCTTGTGAGTCTTCCAGTAGGAATGCTGGGAACCCAATCCAGGTTTTCTGGAAGAGTAGTCCATTCTCTTAACTGCTGAGCCATCTCTCCAGCCTCCATTAAAAGTGACTGAGATCACATTCTGGCATCGTTTCTGACGGTTCCAAGATCACGTAGATTGGAAGACTCTTACGTTGCCTTCAGTGTGAAGTTGAGAGTGGCTATGGCAGAGGGGGTTAGTGAGGAAGTGAGATGTAAGCTCTCATCCTCACCTGCACACTCACTGGCCTGCAGTGTTAGCCAGTGCCAGTGTTCACAGGTCAAGCTGAAACTCCTGCAACTCTGGGTAATATTATTTTTTTTAAAAGCATCTGCATGCCCTTGGGTGAAAGACAAGTTATAAATAACTTCATTACACAGGCAAATTGTATAATTGGCACACTATTTAAATGACTAGTGGGTGGTTTCAGAATGGGAAGTAGTATTATGCAACACTGTGCCTGAGGGAGGGACCTGAGGTCCAGGTCTGCAGGAGAAGAGAGAAACCTGGGCTGTGAACCGTTCATTTGCCCAGGAACCCAAAGCTGCTCTGGGAGCATTGCCTTGTGCCAATTTCAAGGCTCAGGAGTTGTAATGAGGTCTAAAGTTTTGAGACAGAATACTCCTAGTTGGCAATTTTATTACTAATTAAATCTGCAGGAGTAATATAAGAGTTCTATTGTTAACAGTGGGGTAAGGATGCTGGGAATGGGAGCCTGGCATAGCACAGGCCTAGAATCCACCAGGGAGGAACTGAGCGCAGGGAACAGTAGTAAAGGACATGGGTAGCATTCATAAGACCCCAGGTTCCATCTACAGCACTGCCAAAAAGGGTGGGGGAGGCATGCTGGAGAGAGGGATCCGTGTCTAAGACTACTCGCTACGCTAGCAGACTTCAAGTACCAGTACCCGCCCTGGGAGGCTCGCAACCACCTTTAATTCTATCTCCAGTGAATCTGTTGCCTTCTTCTGGCCTCATCAGACACATGCACGCACGCACGCGCGCGCGCACACACACACACACACACACACACACACACACACACACACACTAATAGACATGTAATTATAGACCCACAGTGAATTATTTTAAAATGATTTAGAGTGGCCAGACATTATGGTGCAAACCTTTAATCCCAGCACTTGAGAGGTAGGCAGAGGGGCAGAGGGGCAGAGGGGCAGAGGGGCAGAGGGGCAGAGGGGCAGAGGGGCAGAGGGGCAGAGGGGCAGAGGGGCAGAGGGGCAGAGGGGCAGAGGGGCAGAGGGGCAGAGGGGCAGAGGGGCAGAGGGGCAGAGGGGCAGAGGCAGGTGGATCTTTGTGAGTTCAAGCCAGTCTGCTCTACATAATGAGTTCCAGGACAGTCAGGGCTACAAAATGGGACACTTCATTAAAAAAGAAAAGGAAAAAGCATGATTTACAGGTGCTTTCTTACAGCTGAAAAGAGTCAGTGGGGTGGGGTTAACATTGAATACCAGCAGGAAGGAATGTAGGTGACTCTGTGGCCATGCAGGCAGGTGGGCTGGCTGGAACCCCAGCTCCCTAGTGCTGATGCTTTGTTTATAGGACATGCAGAGCAAGCGGGGTGAGCCTGGTGGGCGGCAGGAGGCAAGCCTGGTGCAGGCTGGAAGATGTCACTTAGAGCAGAACCTAAGATACAGGTACATGCTCTCCATGAGAGAACCTGAAGGGAAGCAGCCAGGCTGGGCTGTCCTATGAAGGGAAGCAGCCAGGCTGGGTTGTCCTATGAAGGGAAGCAGCCAGGCTGGGTTGTCCTATGAAGGGAAGCAGCCAGGCTGGGTTGTCCTATGAAGGGAAGCAGCCAGGCTGGGTTGTCCTATGAAGGGAAGCAGCCAGGCTGGGCTGTCCTATGAAGGGAAGCAGCCAGGCTGGGTTGTCCTATGAAGGGAAGCAGCCAGGCTGGGTTGTCCTATGAAGGGAAGCAGCCAGGCTGGGTTGTCCTATGTCCAGGAGTCACTTGAGTGTAGAAACTGAACTGAAAAAAAAAAAAAAAGAAAAGAAACAAAAAATAACCTTTAGTGGACGTATTTCACAGACCACCTGATGTCACAGAGAACAAGAAAGCTGCACACAGATATGTGGAGGTACACAATGCCCAGTGAAACTTTAAGATCCACAGAGCCTCAGACAGGTTTTCATACTGCAGCAAAACTTGACCTGACATGAAACTTGAAGCTCCTATGGTTCCCTGCTGGTGGGGCGGCTCCTTTTTATAACTTTTAAGTAAACGAGAGGCACATTCTTTGGAGAGGAAATTAGGAACTACACCTCGGAGTACAGATTGAAAGCCACCTCTGTCTAGCTACCCAACTGTGAAACTTCTGATGCTTCACAGTTGCTCCTATACCGACATAATGTAGGGCTATCTTCTCATAAGGGAAGATTATATTGTTGTTGGGGGCTAACTTTAGCAGAAAGCGGCTATCAGCTTTGCAGTCATCTTGAGCCATATACCCTGACGTGAGACTTGGATTACAATAGCTTACAACAGCTGAGCACACTCTGATAATCTTGGTTTAGATACCTTGAGATTAAAAGTGCATGAGATTAAAGGTGTGTGACTTAAGAGTATGTACTTAAGAGTATGACTTAGACGTGTAGAGATCAGATTTAGAGACAAGACCTAAGGGCATGATTAAAGGTGTGACCAAAAGGCATGGCTTAGAAGTGAGACATATAAAAGGCAGAGACAGAACAGAACAGAACCAGACACAGCAGAGAGAAGACAGGTAACAGGCACTTGGAAGAGAACTTGGAAGAAGTAACTTGGAACTTGGAGGGACTAGGAGCTAGGGACTAGGTACTAGGAACTCAAGACTTAGGACTTAGACTGAAGAATAAACGGGATTGAATTACATTCTGTCTGGTCTGCATTCTTCGAGTCTGTCCTCACTCTCGCTCTTGCTGAACCCCAACCCATGGACCGGAGCGGCAGCTTGGGCCGGGATACAGTGGCCGCCTAAATGTGGGTCGGCCCAGGCCTCAACATTTTTTGGCCGCCCCAACGTGGGGCTAGTGTGGACCCCAACATATTGTAATGTACTTTCTTTTTTTACCAGGTGCATGCATGCAGCACGGACGTGTTTTCCATGTTCACATGTGTGTGTTCACAGGTGTGAATGTGGAGGCCAGAGGTTGATGTTGGGAATCTCCCTTGACCACTCTTTCACTGTGTTCTTTTTGAGACAGGATCTCTCTGTCAGACCCAGAACTCACTAATGCATCTAGGCTCACCTGACAGCTTGTTCCAAGGATTCCCTGCCTTCCTCATCTGAGGCTGGACTTACAGGCAGGCCACCACAGGTCCCCAGCATCCCTATGGACTCTGGGGATTCCAACTGTGGTCTTTGCCTTTCAAGTCAAGAGTTTCAGCCTCTGGGCCACATCCTCAGCCCCTAGATTGTATTTTGTAAACAACTGTTTCTTTCTTTAGTTAATCACAAGCAGCCCCATAATAATTACACTGTACATTTTTCTCATTTTAATGTGATTATATTTATAAGACTATACCTTATTTATGTATCCAATCCTAATTAGGCATCATTTAATTTTTACAGACACCTCACTGTCAAGAACACCTCTGGGATGAATATGCTAATAGCTAAATCTATGCAGATGAGTGTGATTATTTCTTTAGCATTAGTTCCCAAATATTGCTCTAAATCATTCGACCCAATATGTGATCACCTGCCAATATGTCACCACCGCCCTATCCTTTCTCACACTCTTAGCTCCAAATGACAATGTTATACATTGTTGCAATACACCCAGGGGGGAGATGGAGTCTGATTACTTCAACATTGCCAGTTACTACTGAGGTTGAACACTTTTTCATGAATTATTTACCAAGTTGTATTTCTTAAAGATTTATTTATTTTTTTTATTTGTGTGTATGTGTGTGTTCCTGTGTGAGTTTAGGTACATCATGTTCATGCAGGTACTGGTAAAAGCCAGAAGGTGTTGGGTCCCCTGAGACTGAAGTGTAGAGGTGGTTATGAACTACCTGTTGTAGACACTGGGTTACACACCCAGTCCCTCTGCAAGAGCAGCAACTGCTCTTAATCACTGAGCCTTCTCTCCAGCCCCAGGAAGTTGTACTTTTAATAAACCCATTTATCAAAAAGACACAGACAAAGACAAAATAAACATACTCAGAAGAGAGTCGGAAAGTGAAGATACAGAGGAAACCACACATACCTGAAGACTCAGGGGACAGCAGAAATCAGGCAACTTCCTGAAAGTCACCACTGTGTTCCCTCCAGGCTGCTCTATCCAGGTCCTTTCCAAAACGGAGAGTAAACTTCTGCATACAGGACTCTTCACTTACCAAGTCTTGACTTCCAGCTTCTCATCTTCAGAATGGTGTGAAAGTGATGTCATGTTCTGAAAGACAGTGTCCTTTGGGTCTTGAATTTGAATCTCTTTCTGGGGTAGCTGTGTAAACTGTAACCCTTTCTTGCTATGCTGGGCAGTGTACTGACTCCATGTCTGGCCCTCCATCACCAAGAGAACAATGGCTGTGTGTCTATGTGGTATGTTTGGTAGACTGGCTGATCAGTGAGCCCCTGGGATCTTCCTGTCCCCACTGTCCTGGTGCTGGGATTTCAGACTTGGGCTGCATGTCCCACTTCTAGAGAAGGTGGTAAGAATCTGAGCTCACCTGCATAACAGGTACTTTTCTCACTGAAAGTGCATGTGTGTATATCCTGCACCTAACTAAGTCTTTTATCAAATACAAATATCACAAATTTTTTTCTTTTTTCTCCCTTTCTTTCTCCCTCTCACTTCGGCCCATAGGTTTTTATTTGTTTATTATATGTAAGTACACTGTAGCTGTCTTCAGACACCCCATAAGAGGGCATCAGCTCTCATTATAGGTACCTGTGAGTCACCATGTGGTTGCTGGGATTTGAACTCATGACCTCCAGAAGAGCTATCAGTGCTCTTAACTGCTGAGCCATCTCACCAGCCCACAAAAACGTAAGACTATGGCGCATCTTACGTTCTCCAATCTTTTTCATGTAACATGGCTGTCCATCTTTCTCTTTATCATTGGCACTTAATACACCCTCAGTTAACCGATGTCTGTAAATTCTCCTCTTGTGTTATCTTGTGGAAGCTTGCTTTATTTTTCAAGTCTACCCTCTGTGTGGGCTTGATTTTGGCACATAACATTGTTTGTTTATTTATTTATTTATTTTACTACGGTAGATATGTGATAGGTGTCTTAATTAGGGTTTCTATTGCAGTGAGGAGACATCATGACCATGGCAGCTATTATAAAGAAAACTATTTCATTGGGGCTAGTTTACAGTTTCAGAGGTGTAGTCCATTATCATCATGGTGGGAAGCATGGCAGCATCCAGGGAGACATGGTGCTGGAGAAGGAGCCGAGATTTCTACATCTGGGTCAGCAGGCAGCAGGAAGTAATAGTGATACTTTGCTTGGTTCAAGAATTTAAAACTTCAAAGCCTACCCCCAGTGACACACTTCCTTCAACAAGGCCACACCTCCTAATAGTGCCACACCTGCTGAGTCCATTTTTATTCAAACTATAACAGGCCAGCACCAACTATTGGAAAAACCATCTCTTCTCCCTTTTAAAAACTTTTATTTAGGCCTGAGGAGATGGCACAGCAGTTAAAAGCACTGGCTGCTTTTTTTGATTCCCGCTCCCTCATGTCTGCAACTCCTGTTCCAGAGTAACCCATCGCCCCCTTCTGGCCTCCAAGGGCACTGCACACATGGTACACAGACACACATGCAGGCAAAACATTCATATACATAAAATAAATGTTCTGAAGTTCGTATTTGTGTGAATGCATGCATGCTTGAAGGAATGTACTGTGAAAGAACACACGGCATGGGGGACATGTAGGGGTCAGAGGACAAACTGCATGGTTTGGTTCTCTCTTTCTACTGTGTGGGTTCCAAAGATCAAACTCAGGTTATCAGACTTGGCAGCAATCATCCTTACCCACTGAGCCATCTTGCCTGCCTCTTCCCCTCAGTTTTTGACCTCCTGGTTTTTATTTTTGTGGGTGTCATCTTTGTTTGTTTCTTTGTTTGCTTTTGAGATATTCTTACCCTGTAGGCCAAACTAGCTTTGAACTCAGGGTCATAGTCCTGCTTTAGTCTCTCAAGTGCTGAGATCACAGGCATGCACCACTCCACATGGCTTTCTTGTATCATTGTTTATGTTCAAGTGTGCAAGACCCTGAATATATACGTATATACATATGTATGTACCAGTCATGAACATGATGCACAGGCAAACATGCACATAAAATCATTTAAAAATTATTTTGTTAAAAGACGATTCAAGGTTCTGAGTATTGTCGTCTTCCAAAGAGGATCAACGTCTTGAAGTTATCTACTTACTTATTTTTGGCCCAGAGGACTGAACCCCCAGCTTCACTTGTACTAAGTTGCCCTGCCTCTGAGCCACCCAAGCCCAGGGTGAAGTCTCAGTTCCCAAAGAGGCTGGAGCAGATGGCGCTGTTGTGGGGGCAGAGTTGACTGGGAGCCAGGATTCCAGCCCTGTGTAGGACACATTTAACAGTTAAATGTGATAAGATAATATAATTACTTACATTATCACTTGCCTGCCCTTCTGTCAAACACTCTTTGGGTCCCAAACTTGGGCCCATCGGACCCTCCTTGGAGGGTCTTGGCCTTCCCCCCCACCCCTTGAGGAAGAAGGTATCATTTTCCATTTCTCAGCCTCGTGCTGCTTTTCCTTTTGGCTTCTCAGCCTTGTAAGTGCAGCACTGCCTCAGCAGATGGCTTCTGAGAAAGGCAATGCCAAATGGCATCTCACACAGTGTGGCTCTGAAGTCCTCCTCAGAGCAGAGGCCAGGGGACATCGAGTGATATTTCCAGTTCATCTCTGTCGCTCTGTCAGAGCACCTTGACCAGAGAGACTTAGAAGAGGACACCGCCAATCAGTGGGGGAAAGTCAAGTAGGAACCCTAGCTGCTGGTCACAACTCGTCCATGGTCAAGAGCAGCGACTGACAAGTCCACTTTGATTGCTCACTGGCTGCTTAGGCATGGGTAGATTTCCTCATTCTCACACAAGTTTAGTACCCACCCAAGACACTGCACCTTCCACATTCATAAAATCATTTAAAAATTATTTTGTTAAAAGACGATTCAAGGTTCTGAGTATTGTATTACTTGGGATGAGGTTACAGGATGGGTGGGTCTAGAAAACTCACAAGGGACCTGACCAACTCCCCATGACTGTGTACAGACTGAATAATAAAATATGTACTAGATACTCTTTACAATTAAGTGGAGTGGTCACTGGTTTCATCAATACCCAAATGGTATTGTTTGATTGGCTGGGAAGGCGTCCAGGACGGTGTACGCAGCTGTCTCATGCTCAGCACACAGCCCTGGCCTGCAATGAACTTGGTGCAAAGGACGGTTGCTGGGACTCTCCAGCAAGGAGCAGAAGGATCCATCCCACGAATAAAAGAGAGAAGCCCGGAGTCGAATGGTTTTCAGGCAGCTTTGCCCTCTTCCAGTACACGAAGTCTCAGTGACAACAGCGTGTTAGGAAAGAAGAATGCACTAGGATAACACAGGGACAAAGGGAGCCCGATCCACACAGCAGGAGAAACGTCACAGCCAGGTCTTGACTGCCACTTGGGATGCAGTGACATCTTCCTATCAGGGGCTCAGCATAGACTCTGAGAATGGGCCTACCAGAGCCAGAACACCCAAGGTCCAAGCTTGGTTCCTCTCAGGGCTGAGTGACCTGGGTTTCTTATGTCTCTGACTGAGGTCTTTGTTGCCATAAAGAGGGCATATGGTAGGATGCTCACTGGCGTCTACCCAGAGTTTGCAACACACCACGTGTCTAGTTTTGTTTCTGTTACAGTGGTAGAATTCCGTGACACATACAACTTTAAAGGGGAGAGTTTATGTGGTTTACTGTTGAGGGCTGGCCTGGGCTGGAGCTTTTTCCTGAAGCCGGATATTTAGAGAAGGGGCATAGTTCCTTATCTACCAGAATACACTTGGCAAGGCCAGTGATGGCCCAGGGCCAGGACCTTGGGGTGGTGATCGGGGGCTGCATTTTCAGATCCTGAGAACCTAACTTTTCTCCCTCTTGAAGGTCTGTGGTTATTAGTTCCAAGGACACTTAATCGCTCGGTCACATTTGAGATACTGCGTCTCCTTTGTGCAGCATTGCTTTGATAGCTTCTTGCTGACGTGATCCTGTTGGATGATGCTTCTCTGCTAGTTGTGTCTCATTTCCCACTGCCAACTCTCTATGATGCTGTTCATATGCTTGCTTGATAAAGCCATCAGTTCATACACAGCTTACATGAGACCTCCTGGTCCCAACTGTCTTTGTTTCCTTATTTTTTTAACCTGAGCTCATCCTTCCCCTCAAGACCCTGTCACTAAAGAACAACTTGCTGGATTATGTCAGTTTATAATCCCTGGTCACAATCCGGCATTGCTGAGAAATCAAGACAGGAGCTTAAAGCAGCTAGTCAAACCCACAGTAGCCAGCAGACATTGAGAACTCTCTTCCAAAGGCACAGCCTACTTAGTCTTCTGAGGTGAGCAGGCTCCTCCCATCACTATAATTTGAAGCAATTTTCTCTTTATGGCCTTAAAGATTAGAAAACAGACACCCAGGTATACCTTATTGTTGGTCTAACTCTGGGCGGCTACTCTTGGGACTCCGAGTTAGAGGGGACTGAACATGAGTCTACTCACTTCTGTGATTTTGCTCGGAGTTCATATTTCTTCCTTCTTCTCCCCCCATACCCAGGAGCATATGACTTAAACTGATAAAGGGCGAATCAATAAGACTTTTGTATAATAGTTTATTCGATGTAAGTTTTCCAGGGCAGGAGCCCTTTCCTAATGACAGGATGGCAGGAGAGTTAAAAGTCACAGGGGCAGTGATGAGGGAAACCTCGGGGACTGGTGGAGTCTGAGGGGACTGCACAGCATCTCTTCAGGGTTCTAAAGGAAACCGAGAGCTGCTCCAGATTGAGAAAGTCTTGATGTAGCAGATAGCAGGGCATCAAGGTTCTGATCAGGAGTGGCTCAAGATGGGGACAGCTTCACAGGACCGCAGGACCTATTGTTGTAAGGGTGTCGGGTTGAAGGGAGATGCTGAACACCTTTTGGCCTCCATGAATCAGGAAGGTTCGGTGCTTGTGTAACTGCGGTATTCTGTTCAGCCTGGATGACTTATGTAGAAGACAGGTTTATTCCTGCTTGTACCCTGAGGTCAACGTCAAGGTGCTGCATCTCCTCGAAGGTGGTGGCTTCTTGCTACAGAGGTGGCACAAGGTGTGGTCACATGATGGGAGACAACCAATATCTCCATGAAAAGAGAAACTGCTGAATAAATAATGGATCCCAACCCTTCCTGGCTGCTTAAGAAAAGCATCAGGTGGGGGCTGGAGAGATGGCTCAGTGGCTAAGAGTACTGCTTGTTCTTCCAGAGGTCCTGAGTTCAATTCCCAGCAACCACATGGTGGCTCACAACCATCTGTAATGAGATCTGGTGCCCTCTTCTGGTGTGTCTGAAGACAGCTACAGTGTACTCATCATATATAAAAAAATAAATAAAGTATTTTTAAAAATGATGATGTTTAATTAAAAAAAAGCATCAGGCTAGATCTGCTGGCAAGGACATGTGTTGGATATGTTCTGTGGCCAAGAAACATGGCAGAGGGTGCTGCACACAGCAGGACCCACGGAGGTAGTCCTGTGCCTTCAACATTGTCTATGCTGTTCTGTACACTGCCCTCTGATCTTCATCCATCCTGTACCCACAAGGCCCAGGTCTATAACTCTCCCGTGAGGGATGTTTGCCTCAGCAGATACTGCTTCTGTAATTCCTTTCTAAGTTTGAGCAGATGACCAAACCAGAAGGCAAGAGAGCATAAGAACAGAATATGTTCGTGTGGAAGGAGACATTAAGACAATTTCAACAAGTACAGAATGGTTCTGACGTGATTCTTGCTCCCCACACCACTCAGGAATGAGTTTGACACCAGATACTGTATCAGTGAGTCCAGCATCTGGGAAGCTGGGGTGGGATGGATCACAAGTTCCAGGTCAGCCTGTCAAAAAAAAAAAGAAAGAAAGAAAGAAAACTAGAAAAAAACAAAAATATTTTAGAGAGGAGAGGAAAAGGAGAGAAGAGAGAGAGAGGAGGAGGAGACAGAGAAGAAAGAGAAGGAGGGGGAGAGAGAGAAGCAAGGAAGAAGAAAAGGAAAGAGGAAAGGGGAAGAAAGAGAAGGAGAAGAGAGAGATAAGGCAGGAGGAGAGGAAGAAGGGAGGCAGAGAGGCCATTCATAGTAGATTGTCTTACAAAGTGTCAGGTGCAGGGCTAGGTCCCAGGACACAGTGGGAGCACTCAGTGTGTCCCACCTGTGACCTCCCAGTCTGTGGGCTCAGATGAGGCTCCAGTTATCACACACCGAACTACAGGCAGAGAAAAATCATACTTTTATAAAGCACAGACCACAGGAGCCTGTGGAGCTGGGAGACCTGAAAGAAATCTAAAGAGTCATCACATACTCTGGGCCCTGGGAAATGAGTGACCAACTGGGGAGGACCAGGAGCAGGCCTTCTTCACCCATTGGCCATTGAAGTGCAGAGTACCTACACGATTGGTCTCTGTCCTTCAGTCTCCAGTTCCCTCAAAGGTCCCACTTGGATGGCATGGGCAACAGTACCACCAAACACACATGGTTACCGTAAACACCTTGGTGCAGCCTGAAGCTCCACAGCACAGAGCCCCTGTTATATGGGTGGCTATTCCAAGGCCTCAGAGCCTGTCTTCCTGGAGCTGATCCAGAATGTAGAGTCCATGCATCTCTATTACACAGCACTGACCCACACTGTGGATGCCGCTATTGGCCAGGGTTCAGATATCTAAGAGGAATCAATCAGATAAAACTAAGAGATTTCATTATCATCTTTCCCAAAAATTCTGCTTTGCCTAACTCTTTCATCCGGGCTTCTCAAAGCCTCTGGAAGTTCACCCACAGCTGGTAAGGCAGGAGCAATCAATCTCTCGCCACTGTGTCACTGATCACCACCCGGACTGGAGGGAAGATAGGAATCCAGCCTCTTTGATCAGTTATTCTGCATCACCATTGCACTGCATTACTGCTGGAGGCCTGGTCAGCTCTGAAAGGACACATATGGTGATCTGTGGGCCGCCTCCAGGGTTCATCTCGGCACTTGCTGTTTAGTGCACAGATGGTGCTCCAGATATTCCACCCTCCCCGCTTGCGGTTGCTACAGGAAAGGCTGCTCTCTGTCCCTGTCCTGTACTCTCCTCCCCTTTCCCAGCATCCCCCACCACTGTCAAACAATGCTTATTTTAGCAATGTCTAGGGGTTCTTAATGAGCTTATAGGCCTCAGAGTTTTACCAAACTGCTTCTCCATGTGCCTTCCTAAAGACACACAGGAGGGACCTGGAGAGATAGTTCAGAGTGGCATTGTGGACAGGCCTTGTAGAGGACCTGAGTTTGCTAACCGGATGCCAGTAATTCCAGCTCCCGAAATATTCAACACCTCTGATGTTTTCAGGCATGAGAAATCAAATGCATATGCTCACACACGAACACACACACATTATTGAGAACAAAATAAATCTTAAAAATTAGACAGCAACACCTGCCCCAAACAGGGAGTATCTGGGACCCACTGGGATCCAGGAATTCACTCCTGGCCAGGGGCACTGGTTCCTTCAGGTCTGTGCCTGAGCACTTAGCAGATCTTGGGCTTCTGCTCTTACCCCAGCAGCAACACCCACCCCACACAGTTCTGACACAACCAAGATAATAGGAAAGACAGGATCCAGTCAGAGACAGCGCAGGCAGCACTAAAAAGATCCAGATGGAAAAGGCAAGTGCAAGAACATAAGCATCAGCAACCCAGGGTACTTGGCACCATTAGAACCTAGTTCTCTCACACAAGAAAGTCCTGAATTCCCCATAACACCAGGAAAGCAAGATTCAGATTTAAAATCTCTTCTAATGATGATGATAGAGGACTTTAAGAAGGACATAAATAACATTCTCAAAGAAATTGAGGAGAACACAGGTAGACACCTTAAAAAGGAAATATAAAAATCCCTTAAAGAATTACAAGAAAACACAACCAAATAGGTGAAGGAATTGAACAAAACCATCCAAGACATAAAAATGGAAGTGGAAACAATAAAGAAATCACAAAGGGAGACTACCCTGGAGATAGAAAACCTAGGAAAGAAATCAGGAGTCATAGACACAAGCATCACCAACAGAACACAAGAGATAGAAGACAGAATCTCAGGTGCAGAAGATACCATAGAAAATATTGACACAACTGTCAAAGAAAACACAAAGTGCAAAAAGTTCCTAATGCAAAACATCCAGGAAATCCAGGATACAATGAGAAGACCAAACCTAAGGATAATAGGTATAGATGAGAGTGAAGATTCCCAACTTTAAAGGGCCAATAAATATCTTCAACAAATTATAGAAAACTTCCCTAACCTAAAGAATGAGATGCCCATAAACATACAAGTAGCCTACAGAACTCCAAATAGACTAGACCAGAAAAAAATACCTCCCATCACATAATAATCAAAACACCAAATGCACAAAACAAAGAAAGAATATTAAAAGCAGTAAGGGAAAAAGGCCAAGTAACACATCAAGGCAGACCTATCAGAACTACACCAGACTTCTCAACAGATACTATAAAAGCCAGAAGATCCTGGACAGATGCAAACAGATTCTAAGAGAAAACAAATGTCAGCCCAGGCTACTATAACCAGCCAAACTCTCAATTACCATAGATGGAGAAACCAAGATATTCCATGACAAAACCAAATTTACACAATATATTTCCACAAACCCAGCACTACAAAGGATAATAGCAGGAAAGCTCCAATACAGGGAGGGAAATTATACTCTAGAAAGAGCAAGAAAGTAATCCTCTTCCAACAAATCCAAAAGAAGATAGCCACACAAAGATAATTTCACCTCTAATAACAAAAATAACAGGAACCAACAATCACTGTTCCTTAATATCTCTTAACATCAATGGACTCAATTCCCAAATTAAAAGACATAGGCTAATGGACTGGATATGCAAACAGGGCCGAGCATTTTGCTGCTATCAGGAAACCCACCTCAGTGACAAAGACAGACCCTATCTTAGAATAAAAGGCTGGAAAACAATTTTTCAAGCAAATGGTCCTAAGAAACAAGCCGGAGTAGCCATTCTAATATTGAATAAAATCAACTTTCAACTTAAAGCTATCAAAAAGGATAAGGAAGAATATTTCATACTCATCAAAGGAAAAGTCAACCATCATGAACTCTCAATTCTGAACACCTATGCTCCAAATGCAAGAGCACCCACTTTCATAAAAGAAACCTTACTAAAGCTCAAAGCACACATTGTACCTCATGCAATAATAGTGGGAGACTTCAACACCCCACTCTCAGCACTGGACAGATCATGGAAAAAGAAACTAAACAGAGATACAGTAATACTAACAGAAGTTATGAACCAAATGGATTTAACAGATTTCTATAAAACATTTCATCTAAAACAAAAGAATATACCTTTTTCTCAGCACCTTACAGAACCTTCTCCAAAATAGACCATATAATGGGTCACAAAACAGGCCTCAACAGATACAAGAAAATTGAAATGATCCCATGCATCCTATCAGATCACCATGGACTAAGGCTGGTCTTGAATAACGACAAAAACAATGGAAAGCCCACATTCACATGGAAACTGAACAACACTCTACTCAATGATAACATGGTCAGGGAAGAAATAAAAAAAGAAATTGAAGACTTTTTAGAATTTAATGAAAATGAAGACACATCATACCAAAACTTATGAGACACAATGAAAACAGTGCTAAGAGGAAAACTTATAGCTCTAAGTGCTTACAAAAAGAAACTAAAGAGAGCATACACTAGCAGCTTGACAACACACCTGAAAGCTGTAGAACAAAAAGAAGCAAACACAAAAAAGAGGAGTAGGCGGCAGGAAATAATCAAACTCCGGGCTGAAATCAACCAAGTAGAAACAAAAAGAACTATACAAAGAATCAATAAAACCAGAAGCTGGTTCTTTGAGAAAATCAACAAGATAGATAAACCCTTAGCCAGATTAATCAGAGGGCAGAGAGACAGTATCCAAATGAATAAAATTAGAACTGAAAAGGATGGCATAACAACAGAAACTGAGGAAATTAAAAAAAATCATCAGATCCTACTATAAATGCCTATACTCAACAAAATTGGAAAATCTGGATTAAATGGAAAATTTTCTAGACAGATACCAGGTACCAAAATTAAATCAGGAGCAGAAAAACTATCTAAACAGTTCCATAACCCCTAAAGAAATAGAAGCAGTCATTAAAAGTCTCCCCACCAAAAAAAGTCCAGGACCAGACCGTTTTAGCACAGAATTCTATCAGACCTTCAAAGAAGACCTAATACCAATTCTCTATAAACTGTTCCACAAAATAGAAACAGAAGGAACACTACCCAATTCATTCTATGAAGCCACAATTATGCTCATACCTAAACCACACAAAGACCCAACAAAGAAAGAGAACTTCAGACCAATCTCCCTTATGAATATCAATGCAAAACTACTCAATAAAATTCTCACAAACTGAATTCAAGAACACATCAAAACAATTATCCATCACGATCAAGTAGGCTTTATCTCAGGAATGCAGAGATGGTTCAATATGCAGAAATCCATCAATGAAATCCACTATATAAACAAACTCAAAGAAAAAAACCACATGATCATATCACTAGATGCTGAGAAAGCATCTGACAAAATTTAACACCCCTTCATGATAAAAGTCTTGGAAAGATCAGGAATCCAAGGCCCATACCTAAACATAGTAAAAGCAATATATAGCAAACCAGTAGCCAATATCAAACTGAATGGAGAGAAACTTGAAGCAATCCCACTAAAGTCAGGGACTAGACAAGGCTGCCCACTCTCACCCTACCTATTCAATATAGTACTGGAAGTCCTAGCTAGAGCAATTAGACAACAAAAGGAAGTCAAAGGGATACAGATAGGAAAGGAAGAAGTCAAAATTTCACTATTTGCAGATGATATGATAGTATACTTAAGTGACCTCAAAACTTCCATCAGAGAACTCCTAAACCTGATAAACAACTTTAGCAAAGTGGCTGGATATAAAATTAACTCAAACAAATCAGTAGCCTTCCTCTACTCAAAAGATAAATAGGCTGAGAAAGAAATTAGGGAGATAACACCCTTCACAATAGTCACAAATAATATAAAATACCTTGGTGTGAATCTAACAAAGGAAGTAAAAGATCTGTATGACAAGAACTTCAAGTCCCTGAAGAAAGAAATTGAAGCAGATCTCAGAAGATGGAAAGATCTCCCATGCTCATGGATTGTAAGGATTAATATAGTAAAAATGGCCATCTTGCCAAAAGCAATCTACAGATTCAATGCAATCCCCATCAAAATTCCCACTGAATTCTTCACAGAGATAGAAAGAGCAACTCTCAAATTCATTTGGAATAACAAAAAACCCAGGATAGCGAAAACTATTCTCAATAATAAAAAAACTTCTGAAGAAATCACCATCCCTGACTTCAAGCTGTACTACAGAGCAATAGTGATAAAAACTGCATGGTATTGGAACAGAGACAGGCAGGAAGATCAATGGAATAGAATTGAAGACCCAGAAATGAACCTCCATACCTATAGTCATGTGATCTTTGACAAAGGAGCTAAAACCATCCAGTGGAAAAAAGATAGCATTTTCAACAGATGGTGCTGGTTCAACTGGAGGTCAGCATGTAGAAGAATGCAAATTGATCCATTCCTTGTACAAAGCTCAAGTCCAAGTAGATCAAGGACCTTCACATAAAACCAGCTACACTAAAACTAATAGAAGAGAAATGGGGAAAAGCCTTGAACACATGGGCACAGGGAAAAAGTTCCTGAACAGGACACCAATGGCTTATGCTTTAAGATCAAGAATTGACAAATAGGACTTCATAAAACTGCAAAGCTTTGTAAAGCAAAGGACACCATCAATAGGTCAAAGCGGCAACCAACAGGTTGGGAAAAAATCTTTACCAATCCTACATCTGATACAGGGCTAATATTCAAGGTATACAAAGAACTGAAGAAATTAGACTCTAGACAATCAAATAACCCTATTAAAAATGGGGTACAGAGCTAAACAAAGAATTCTCAACTGAGGAAACTCAAATGGCAGAGAAGCAACTAAAGAAGTGTTCAACATCCTTAGTCATCAGGGAAATGCAAATCATAACAACTCTGAGATTCCACCTCACACCAGTCAAAATGGCTAAGATCAAAAACCCAGGTGACAACAGATGCTGGTGAGGATGTGGAGAAAGATGAACACTCCTCCATTGCTGATGGGATTGTAAGCTGGTACAACCACTATGGCAGTCAGTCTGGCAGTTCCTCAGAAAACTGAACATAGTATTACCTGAGGACCCAGCTATACCACTCCTGGGCATATACCCAAAAGATGCTCCAACATACAACAGGGACACATGCTCCACCATGTTCATAGCAGCCTTTTTAATAATAGCCATAAGCTGGAAAGAACCCAGATGCCCTTCAACAGAGGCATAGATACAGAAAATGTGGTACATTTACACAATGGAGTATTACTCAGTTATTAAAAACAATGAGTTCATGAAATTCTTAAGCAAATGGATGGAACTGGAAAATATCTTCCTGAGTGAGGTAACCCAATCACAAAAGAACACACATGTTATGTACTCACTGATAAGTGGATATTAGCCCAAAAGCTCGGAATTCCCAAGATACAACGCATAGACTACATGAAGCTCAAGAAGAAGAAGGAAGACCAAAGTGTGGGTGCTTTGGTCCTTCTTAGAAGGAGTATCAAAATACTCAACCAGAGCTCCCAGGGTCTAAACCTCCAGCCTGAGAACACAAAGGGAGGGACTCATGGCTCCACCTGTATAGGTAGTTGAAGATGGCCTTGTCAGGCATCAGTGGAAGAGGAGGGCCTTGTCCCTGAATGTTTGCATGCCCTAGTGCAGGGAATTCAAGAGCAGGCAGGCAGGAATGAGAGGATGGCGGGAGCACACCCTCATAGAAATAGGAGGAGGGGGGATGGGATAAGGGCTTTTTTGGGGGGGAAATGGGAGAGGAGATAACATTGAAAGGTAAATAAATAAAATATCCAATTAAAAAACAGATAATGGGTCTGACGATTGTAGTTGAGCAGTGTAGACTTCTTGTCAACAATTTATTACGGGGATTCTGTATAATCCTCAAGGACAAGGTATTGTGGAAGAGGCCCATGGAACTTTAGAAAGATTGATGAGACACCCTGTTGCTGAGACAAAGAATGATGCCGACTTGTGAGCTTGCTAAGTGCCCTGACAAGGGTGACTGGGGAGCTGTATTGGACATATGTTCCTGACCCATCTTTGCTTGCCTATATCCCAGATGGGACAAGCTGCCTTCCCTCAAGTTTTTTTTTTAATATTTTATTTATTTATTTTATATATATGAAGATTATACTGTAGCTGTCTTCAGACACACCAGAAGAGGGCACTAGATCTCATTACAGATGTTTGTGAGCCACCATGTGGTTGCTGGGAATTGAACTCAGGACCTCTGGAAGAACAAGCAGTGCTCTTAGCCACTGAGCCATCTCTCCAGCCCTTGCCTTAAGTTTTTAGACCTTGTGGGACAGAGAATCAAAAAGAGAAATTATAATGTCTCTTGTATTTTTCTTAAAGTTGACCAGCTGTTAGGACTCAATCATGTGCTGGTCTAGAAATCAATCCAATATTGGAAATAACAGTCTACACTTGGAAGTCTGGATCTGGACATTGTCAGAGACATATTTGGAAGTTAGCTGTAGTTCACTATGATGTTATGATAGCAAGAGATAAAGTTGGGACAGGATCTGGATTTCAAACAAGGGTTAGTGCATGTTTTAAGGCTCCTTTAATTGTCAAGCTAAAATTGGTTTTGTCTCTTCCACAGTATTTATTGTAAGTTGCATTGACTGTGTAATTTCCAATTGTGTTAGTGTGTTGAAACCTGGTATGTCTGTTATGGAGGTATATCAACCAGCTTTTGTCTCACTGCCCTGAGTATTAGAAAACCTTGATTCTCTGAAAAAAGCTTGAAAGTGCTGGAAGAAGTGAGTTAGACTTTAAGCAGAAGCAAGAGGGTAGTGGGCTTGATTATTGCTGGTATAACAGCTTTAATTCCTTTAATTGCTAGCACCACTGCTTCTGCAATAGCATTGACACAAGGAGTTAAGACAACTATTTTTGTTAACCATCTAGCAAAAAAAATGTTGCTAATGTGTTGAGTATACAAAAGGATTTATATAGATATCTGGAACAATGGATGATGCTGTATAACCTATTCAAATTATCTGAAGGAGGTTCAGGGTTCAAGAGTTAGGAGCCATCCCAAGTGTCACGACAAACATCATTGGAGTAGTGTTACTTCTAAAATTTACAATGATTGTCATTATAATTAGAAAAAAGTTTAAAGTTTACTTGTAGGGTATTTGGCATAATCCCAACACCTCTCTGGGTGTGTTAACTTTGCACAGTGAGATTATAAATTTTTTTTAAAAATGCTGCTCTGTTGAGCTTTGATGCTGCAGATAATGCCGATAAAATTATCCATGGCCTGAGGTCAATATTTTCATTTTAGTCAAACCTCAGGAATGGCATATAGCTTGATCAGGCTAGCCCTTCCTGTCCTGGAATTACTTTTATTCCTGAACATCATGTTAAAGCTTGTCTCTAACTACATCAACAGGCTGGCAGCCAAAGTACATGACTTGAACTGATAATAGACCCCCAGACAGAGTTATTAATTTAACAGGCTGGCGAGCCAAGGACAGGTAAGATTCTGCACAGAGCCATATCAACCTAAGACATAAGTGCATTGCTTATGATAATGCATATTCCACAACAGGTAAGGGAGGCTTTTTTGTCAGAATGACCTAAAACAGTCTTAGTCTGGTTTATGCAATAAAAAAAGGGGAGATGTGGAGAGCTTTGGGGCTGCCTGGCAGGAATCTGTCATTGGCCAAGGACAAGGAAATGGGCTACTTGGAAGGAATCTGACATAGGACAAGGACAAGGAAATGGACTGCAGGAAGGAACCTGACATTGGGCTGGAAGAAAGAAGTAATTTCATGTAGAAATCTAAATTTTAGGCTAGAACAAAAAAGAAATTTCAGGCAGGAATCTAAATCTTAAGCTAGAACAAAGAAGTAGGCTTCAGGCATGAAAATGACTTTGGGCTAGGACAGGGAAGTATGCTCAGATATTTTGATCATCCTGATAAGCCCTTAGAAATAGTGATCACAGGAGTGATCATGGGACTCTGTTTATTGTCGTGCATGTTCTTTGATTATCTGGGTTTATTGTCTTTCTTGATCCTGGACTATTTGCATCTATTGTATTGCTAGTTCCTCAACCTAGAACTGACCTTAATACTTGCATGTAATTTAAACAGTATAAAGGCAAAAAAGGAGGAGGAGGGATGGGATAGGGGATTAATGGGTGTGTGTGTGTGTGGAGGAATGGGGAAGGAGGATGACATCTGAAATGTAAGTAAATAAAATATCGAATAAAAAAAGTCAAAAAAAGACAATCTGGCAGAGAGACTGAGTATGTTCCCTGTGGATGCTTTAAATACATTTGAACAAAACAAATAGTTGTCTGTCTGTCTGTCTGCTTGCTTGCTTTGAGACAGGGTCTTAAGTATCTCAGGCTGGTCTTGAACTGTAGCTGCCACTGGAGCTGGCTTTCTCTGGGGGTCTTGGGGTAGCCCAGGAAAATCCTCCACTCTGCTCACTGTGAGTCTAGCACAGACTGACTCAGGAAGGACTTGAACTTGTTATGTTGCTAAGGATGACCTTGAGCTCCTGATCCTCCTGCCTCTACTTTCCAAGCACTGGATCACAGGTGTGTGCCATTGCATCCCATGTCAATAACAGGGCTAAACAGACTCAAAAGCAATTTCCACCAGCGCCCATAGTAGCAAGCCATCCAACCATGCCCTCCTTTCTCAGGAGTCCACTTTGCAATGAGATCGTTCTCAGTCACCCCCAACATGCCAATGGCTGCCATTCACTACATCTCTTCTTTTAGGGGAGAGGGCGTATGGTTCTGAAACCAGCTTTAGATGGCAGTGTCCCTTGGTGAGGGCCTCGTAGTCTCTATCAGGTAAATGGTCCTTTGCAGCCTTCAGCAAGCCCAGTGTCCCATGCTTCTCCACGCACATTGGTGCAGTGAACCATCTAACACCTTCCGGTCACTCCCCATGCCCACATCTCACTGAGAGCTTTGAAAGTCATACAGAGCTTCCGGTTATCAGAGCTTCCTTGAGAGTCAGTCTGTGCTCAGCGGACTGAGGCTAGAGTCCAGACTCAAAGTCAGCAGACTGGAGGGCTTTAACTGGGGTGCCCTCAGACTCCCAGAGACCACCAGCTTCAATGGTCCCTGCAGTGTTCCTCATTCCTGTCAGCCAATGCCAGAACCTGTCTTTGAGCCTGTGGTTAATGTGCATGAAGATAGGGTACCCTGGGCTCAGCAGAGCCTCAGGCAGAGAGAGCTGTTGACTGTGTGAGGAACTTGACAGTCTCCTCTAAGATTTCTTCTCACCAGGATTTTGTATGGAAAAATGAGTCACAGGGACCTGTACCCATGAGAGGGGAATGGCCCACGGCAACCTTCTAGCTCATACTGTGCAACATGGAGCACAGGACATAGGAAATACCACACCTCTGGGATGTGAAGGGCAGCAGACCTCCTGAGACAGGCTTTTCAGAACCTGGAAAGGCTAACATACCTTGGGAATGTTCCAGGGACAATGAATACAGAACTGCTCAATGTGATTGGCCTGAAAATATAGTCTCTGTGTGGTATCTGATGTATGTGTATATGTGGTTTTGTATATGCTGTTTGTGTATGTATGAGATATATTTGTCTGTGTTATGTGTTTGTACATAGTATGTGTGTATGTGTGAATGGTAGTGTGTATGTAATATATTTGTATGTGTGTGGTGGTGGCAATGGTGTGTATGTAGTTTATGTGGTGTGTATGTTACAGAGAAAGTGTGTGTATGAGAGAGTGTGTACATGAGTATGTATGTGTATGAGAGACAGAATGTGTGTGAGTGAGTGTGTGTAAAAGAGACAGAGACTAGTGTGTGTGCGTGAGGGAGACAGTGTGTGTGTATATGTGAGAGAGACAGAGAATGTGTGTGAGAGAGACACTATATATGTGTGAGTGTGTGTAAGAGACAGTGTGTGTGTAAGAGACAGTGTGTGTGAGTGTGTATGTGTGAGAGAGAGAGACAGAGAGGGAGAGGTATTGGGGGGAGGAGAGGTCCAGCCCCAGGTCCTGTTCTCCATCATCAGTATTAAGACATGACTTATGCTATACTGTGGGGGTGCCCCGCACATGTACACCCCCACATATTTATACAGCTAGATGAACTTCATCCTTGGTCTGACATGGAAAGTCTACTGCCTCAGGCAGCATCCCACTGTACTTCCTGGCTAAGGCCCATGCACACCGGTCAGTCCTCAACACAGACCCGTGTGTTCTTGGTTTCACACAGAGGGTTCACACCCTTGAGGTTGTGGCCTGGCCTCTTTGTTAACAATCTTTGAGCATCATCCATGTTAAGGAGGCAGGAGTCTTGAAACCAGCTTTTGACCTCTCCTTATTACAGCCTCAACAGCAGGAATGAGGGACTGGGGGGATGGCTGGGTGAGTAAAGTGCTTGCTATGCGAACCTGAGGACCCAGGTTCAATCCCCACTCGTATGTAAAAGCTTGGTGTGGCTGCACTCTCCTGTGACTGGGGTGGGGCAGTGACAGGCAGATGCCTGCAAGTCTCACTGAAAAGCAGCGAGCTCTAGGTTTAGTGAGAGAGTGATACAGGAGGACATCTCACGTCCTCTGGCCTCTGCGTGTGTTTGTATGTAGTATGGGCACCACCACCCAAATGCACACTGTGCAAGCACCCCCACAAATGTATACTGCAGTACACACCCATGCAAATGAACACTGCATATGCACACTGTCATACAAATACACACTACGATGCAAACACACACAAATGCACACTGCACATATACCCCCATGTAAATTGAATATGCATACACACATACACACACATGCACACTATACATGAACATATACACACAATTGTACACTGTGAATGCACTCTCCCCACAGATGCATACTAAATATGTACACACACACACAGATGCGCACTGTACTTGAACATAAACACACACACAAATGCACACTGTGCATGCACTCCCCCCACAAATGCACACTGCATATGCACATCCCCCCACACAAATGCACACTACATATGAATACACACAATTGCATACCACACATGCATACACACACACACACACACACACACTCATATATACTCACATTCACACAAAGAGCAGGTTGGAGACAATCTTAGGAGCAGCTCTGTGAACATGTTCCCTGCTCAGAAGTAGCTTTCAAGATCCATTTGCCTGTAAACAGCCACCGGGGTTAAAGAGCCCAACTCGGAGACAGATGAGGTCAATATACCCTCATCAACCCTGAAGCAAAATTGGAGTCTTTGCTTCATAAATATCTTAACACTTTATTAGGTTTATTTTGGCGTGTTCTTTATCGGGAAGTCATATAACTATGAAATCTTTGGGACGTCTTTATAAAAACTTGGAAAGTGCCTGGTCCCTGTTTTCTCTGCTATGCCGGAGATAAAATGGGTGCAAGGCGGAAACACAAGCTCAAGGTTAGTCACCACTTCTTGAACACCACTTGCTCAGCAGGCATTAATTAGCTGCTCGGTGGCGACGTCATCAATTCTAGTGACGTCATCAATTCTAGTGACGTCATCAATTCTAATGACGTCATCAATTCTAGTGACGTCATCAATTCTAGTGACGTCATCAATTCTAGTGACTAAGACAGAAAGGACAGTGTGGTGGCCATCGTTTACGGGGTCAGAGGCAAATACAGACAGCTTTAGCTTAATGGTGAGATACTCCGAGAAAATGTGTCCTTAGGCTGTTTTTATGATGTATTAATGCAACACACTCGCCCAAGCCTAGGCAGTGCAGTCCGCTGTAGCCCTAGGGCTTCACCATGCAGCCTGTAACACCTCCCTGGCCACATGGTCCAGCCTTCTAGGCTGCTTGGTTGCATGCTGCAGCTGTCAGCCCCTCAGCCCCACAATGCAACCTCTAGTTATTTAGCTACAGCCCTGGACAAGTTGTCTTTATCCTGCTGCTGGACAGAATTCTGCAGCAGCTCCACTACAATGCTGTTTGCATATATAAACAGACAAAGGACAGTAAAAACTTAAATCATAGGGATTTTCCAGATCTATCATCGTTAGCAGAAATGTCACTGTGTGGCACCCGGTGGCAGTTCATACTGTCACCCTGTCCAGTGCCATGACTTACTCTGAGTCGCTTATAAATAGCCCTGATTCTAGGTGATGTCATAATCTGAGCATCTGTCCTCCAACAGGACAAGGGACAGTAGAGTCTGGGAGGGGCCATAAAGAAGTTGCTAGCCAACCTGTGTATGTCAGCGGGATCCAGAATGCCTGCTTTTTTTTTTTTTGAAGAAAGTATTCTGCCAACATTCTCTGAATTAATGAGTGATAGGGAAAAGATTAGCGTCCCGGTGCTATTAGCTGAGAGCACAGGCAGGATACATACATGCCTCTTGTCTCCCCTCCTATAGCCTTCGTCTCTCTCCTCCCCCTGTTCACGGATTCTCTTTCCCTATTTTTTCCTGTGGTTCTAGAGATGAAATCCAGGACATCCTGCCAGTAGGCAAACTCTCTACCCTGAGAATTACTACAGACCATGCTCCCTGCTTTTCAATCTGTCATGTGGGACCATGTTCCTGACCATAGCAGCAGGCAGGCCTGAGCCTGTAGCCTCAGTGGAGACTGCATAACAGTGACACTTAGTAGGTGCTCAGGGGTGAGCCTGTAGCCTCAATGGAGACGCTGTACAACACTGACACTTAGTAGGTCCTCAGGAGTAGATGTGAGGATGGGAAGAAGAAAATGTTCATCCTGTTCATCCTGTCTTCTGACCCAACCAATGCAGTGGTCCCTTTCGGGGCCTGGCTCTATGACCCCCAGTAATTGCCAAAGCTATGGATGATGTGGTAGTCAGTGTCCTGTTGCTGTGAAGAGACATCATGGCCGCAGCAACCCTTATTAAAAGAAAGCATTTAGTTGGGAGTGGCTTACAGTTTCAGAGACTTAGTCCACTGTCATGGAGGGAAGCATAGCAGCACTCGGGCTGACTTGGTGTTGGAAAAGTAGCTGAGAGCTCATGTGTGTCTCCTCAGGCAACAGGAAGGAAGAGAGGTTGGTACCTGGCTTGGGTTTTTGAACCCTCAAAGCCCACCCCCAGTGACACACTTCCTCCAACAAGGCCACACCTCCTAACCCTTTTAAATAGCGCCACTCCCTTTTGACAAGGCATTCAAATACGTGAGCCTGTGAGGGCCACTCTTATTCAAAGAACCATAGTGCTCAAGCTCCTGCTATCAAGTGACCGTGGGAACCTCGCCACCTCCTCAGCCTTTTGGCAAACATGAGCGATACTGTGATGAGAGTAGAAACAGAACCCAGCCTGGGACCCTCCGCTGGGGATAAGGGACTTGCCGATTCAGACTTGTGAAAATATCAAACCCACAGGAGGCTGATGGACCCAAACCTGGCCCAGCTCTAGCTGTGTGAGCCTCTCCAGGTCTCCCTTTAGATAGTTTCCTGAGGCAGGGAGGCCACTGAGGTCCCTGAGCTCTGGATTCCAGCAGAGCCCTCTTTCTCATGTCTTTTGCCTTTGAGAAGCAGGGCCCAAAGCCCTCTTTCCCCGAATCCTGTCTGTGCCACCAGCCAAGTGGAGGCCTCAACAATTTTGATCAGCTTTTGTGAGCCATGCAGACCACAGGCCTGGGTCCTGCCTGCCCTTTGTTCTGCTGCATTCAGCTTGGGCTGTCCGTAGCCACTCTGAAAGGCTGCCACTACTCCATTCCCTGGGAAAGTGGAACACAGAAACATTAAAGAGTATTTTCAAAGGAAAAAGTCCCCTCGCAGAATCATGAGGTCAACTCCTTCCTAAAAATAAGCCTCCCAGCTCCTCCGAGAAGCCCATCCCGCCCCTGCCTATCTGCCACCTGCTAGGCTGAAGAGAGAAAGCCACAGGCCACCTTGTCAGGGACACAACAAGGTCAGTCCTAATTCTCCAATCCATGAAAACCCCAATATTGTTTGCTGGAAAATGCTTCTGACTGAAGCAGCCAGAGCTAAGGGGGGCAGCTAGATGAAAAACAATCCCCATTCTGATGCCCACAATCAGTGGCCCTGGACACTCTAGGCAGCAGCAAAGCCTGTCTTACCTTCCACCCCTTTAACCAGACACGAGATTTGCCAGAAATCTCTAGCAGAACAGTGTGTTGGGCACCCAGGCCCAGAGCCAAGGAGTGCAGCTGGCACTTGCAGACTTCAGGATGCATGTGTAGGACTCCTGACAGGGTGACCAATATTCTTTTCCTCTAGGGGTGAGCAATGCTAGTCCTCACGCTCCTCTCAAGTTATAGCTGTGGACTGTTCACTTACCACTGGCAGTGAAGCACTAAACAGTGGCTCTGTAGTAGTCCACCATGCTGACTGGATCCAGGTCTGCACTGTGCAACCTCTTCCTCCCCTCCTCCTGAGGACCGGGCTCTGTAGTCCTCATCTGGACCCCAGCCTTTTCCATACACACTGAGTTAACCCTACTTTGTCATGATAATGAAACACTTGACGTGTTTGTGTCGATCTCTACAGACATGAGGTTTATGTGGCTCTCCGTTCTGGACGTTTTAAGGTCTGCCACTGATGCAAAGGGCTCTGCTAAGGGTCTCTTGGCAGATGATGTCACAGGGTGGGAACACAGGAGGAGGGTAGCACATCTGGAAACAGGAACCCAGAGAGAGACTCAAGGGTCAGTCTGGCCAGAGCGCAGGGGTACAGGGGTATATTTAGAAAACAGCACCTGCTCTGGCTTCTTCCCTGGCATCCTCCATGTTCCTGCTGCTCCTTGACCCCGACCAGGGCTCTGGCTAGCTAGATGCGCAGGCCCTGGCACCCATGAGACACTAGCATGGGGGATCCCCCAGGCTGCATCCACAAAGCTTGACTGAACCCCAGACAATATCTGCCATCCTCACAGTATCTAACCTTTTGATAGAAGTTGCTACCCAGGACAGCTTTCGACCTCATCCGTGGTTCTCCATAGCGGAGAGCCTCCTTCTTCTCCTCCCCTTCCTGTCTTTCTCTCTGAGCTCCATCTCCTCTTCTACCGCCTAATCACAAAGCTCCACTGGGAATACAATGTAGCAGAGTAAGTATCCTGCTACACAGGGGTCTCAGACAACTTTCCTAATCTCTTATAAGGACAGGCCCCAGTGATCTAAAGGCCTTTTCCTAGGCTTTGCCTGTTACAGTCCCACCAACTCTAGCTGCCACTTGAACCCACGGGACAAGCTTCATCCAACTGTAGTGCTCAGAGAGCCTGAAGCATCAGAGACAAGAAGCCCAAGCTTACAGAGTGACCCATAGAGGCCCTGGTAGCTGGGCCACGTCCACTCAGCTGTTTAACACAGCTCTATAGAGCTGATGTAGGCAGCACAGACTTCCTGGAAGAAGCTAGCTACCCATGCTCTGGGATTATTAACAAGAAACAGTGTGTGGGGGTGTTGCCCACTGGGCTGCCCCTTCTCTGAGAAGCTGATTCCTGCATCTGCCTATTTGTCACCTGCTCAGCAAAAAAGAAAGAGCCATATGCCACTTTGTCATGGATCCAAAAAGGTCAGATCTAATTCTCCAAACCCAGAACCCCTCAATATTGTTCAGTGGAAAATGAAGCAGACAGAGGTAAGGGAAGTGTCAAAATGACAAGTAATGGCCCCTTCTAGTACCCAGAGCCACAGGGCCTGTGACTAAAGTCATGTGTCCTTTCCTATCCAGTGGTTCCCTTGGAGAGTCCAAGTTAGCTGTAATTGTCAGCTTGATAAAACCTACAACCCAGAGTCACCTGAGAAGCCTTGACTGAGGAATTGTCTAGGACAGATTGGTTTGGGAACGTGTTATGATTGCTAACCCACTGTGGGAGGCACCATTGCCTGAGCAAGTGGTCTTGGGTTGTATAAGAAAGCTAGCCCAGTTTGAGCAAACATCCTCCTCCATGCTTCCCGCTGCATTTCCTCGGCTGTGAGTGAATCTCCTGGTTGGAGGTAATGCTGTGTGGAATAGTGTGCAAACCTGCCTCAAGCTCCTGCTTTGAGTCCCTGCCCTGACTCCACCCAGTGTGACCATGCCCTGAAACTATAAGCTAAATAAACCACTTCTTGCCTTAAATAGCTTTTGGTCAGTATTTTATCACAGCAACCAAAAGGAAGCTAGAATAGTTGGTCTGAAGCAATGTTGAATGAACCTTTTACAGACGGTTAAATTCTGTACCGTGTGAGTCCTCAGGTGTGGGCAAGTCCCTTGGATGGAGCAGCAGGTTGAGCCCTGGTGATGGGGCTGAAGGAACAAGGTCAGCCTTGGGTGTTGCCAGGCATGGTCTCTTCCACTGGGGGCTCAGGTTGACTTCACCAAGCTCCAGTGTTCCACCGAAAAGGACTCTGGATGTTTTCACTTCCAAAGATCATTTCTGGTTCCAAGAACATGTCCTAGATTGGCTTCTGTGGAGGAAGACTTGGTGATAGCTCAATATTAGAGCATTTTCCTACCATGTGTAAGGCCTGGGTTCTGTCCTCAGAATGGACAAAAGAAAAATCTCCAGGGATGGGGAGGTAGCTCAGAGGTAGCGTAGGCTCCCGGTTGTGTAATAGGACTCCCGGGTTAAACTGCCGCAAATGGTCACATGTGCTCACAGACCGATCTGATGGAAGCAATTCTTCAACTGTGCTCCTTTCGGCACAAGTTTGTCATGTGACAACCAATGTTAGCCATTATAGACCCTACCTTGGAAAAGCAAAAAAACAAAACAAAACAAGCCGACGATGCCAAAGTCCCCGGTCTTTTTTTCCTCTGTGCGCGCCACACGCCATTCCTTAAGTGGAAGTCTGACTGTTCTCGAATGGCAGTGAGATCAGTAGAAGACAGTTGTTCTGGAACTTTCTAAGGCCACATTATAGCACAGTGTGCCAGGAAGCCCAGACTAGCCACGGGCAAACGTGTACTTGAAGTAACAGCTTGCTTGTTCAGCTTCTGTCTGCTGGGGTCGCCTCTACAAGTCTCTCCCCCTGAGAGCTTGCCTCTTTTCCTGCTATGACTCTCCTGTGGGGCGTCTTCTCTCAGCATCCTGTTTTCCAGTGATGGTGTGTGCGGACATTCGGACCAAATAAGTGATCCTAAGAGAGCCGCTCAGGTGAGTCGGGCCACTATGGAACTTTGAGATGCCATCCAACGTTGGCTCTGAGCCTCTGTGCCTGGGGCTGCAGAGCGCTGGATAAGCCGAGCAGTGAAGGACTTTCCCTATTGACTGTTTGCTTCCTTCACGACATGCGGGGATAATGTACATTTTTAATTACCGGCATCGTACATTCGAGGAAATCCCATTATGGCTTGTCTTATTTCACAGAGCTGGTGTGAGAATTAAATCTCTGCACTAATATATCTGCTCCTTACTCTCAGGATCTGTGCGTGCAGGCGAGTCCTGTGCAGTACAGTTCTACTGCTATGGTCTCTCCCCCTCAGCTCCTCCCCTCTTCCCCCTTCTCCTTCCTGACAGAGGGTCCCAGCCTCCCCTCCTCCTGCTATTTAGTTTTTTCTCTGCACCTGCTTTTCCTTTTCTCAGTTAAAAAGGGAGGATGTCAGGTGTGGGAGTGTGTGGCTTCGGAAGAAAGTCACATTTCCTTCAAACACCTAAATTTGGTTGGCACAAGCCTTCTTAGTTCACGTGGAAACAGCCGCCTGCCGGATCCCGGGTGCTTGGGTGAGGTTTGTTCAGTTGGAGCGGGTCACGTGTTCTTCCTCTGTGACTTGTGTATCTCTGCTCCAGATTGCTCTGGCAGACAGCACAGCCAAGGCAAGGCTACAATTGCAGACCCTGGTGGCTTCACGGATGTGTGTGACATTGTCATCTTCCCAGGAGACCTGTACTCATCACTCCAAAGAAGACTTGAGAAAGTGTGGCAGGCTCTGTGTAACCAAGCCTAATGGATTCCTTAGCGTTAAACGTCAACAAGGGCAAGCCTACTGTACCTCAGCTAAACCACACCCACAACTAAAGATGGCTGAATGGCTTTTCTTATTTATTTTTATTGAAGATTTAAGAAAATTATGTGCTTTAATCCCAGCACTTGGGAGGCAGAGGAGGCAGGTGGATCTCTGAGAATTCAAGACCAGCCTTTGGGACTTAGTAAATTCCAGTCCAGCCAGTGTTATATGGTAAGGCCCTGCTTTTTAAAAAAGTGTATGTATGTGTATAGATTTGTGCAGGCAGTCACTCAGGCAACCCCGAGAGAGCATCAGATTTCCCTAGAGCTAAAGGTAAGGAATTTGTGAGCGGCACGACAAAGGTGCGGAGGACTAAATCAGACCCTTTGCAGGAGCTGTTTGCATTCTTAATTGCTCTCCACTCCCTTTCTTAGTTTTTAAATTATGTCTTTTATAAGAAATTTTTTTTTACTGAGGTCTGGTCTGGAGCTCAGTTTGGTGGAGTGTTTGGTCGGCACGCAGGAAGCCCTGGATAGGATCCCAACACTACACAAACTAGACGTGCTAGCACAGATCTCAAACCCTGGTGTTCAGGAGGTGGAGGCAGGAGATTCAGAAGTTTAAGGTTAGCTCTGGCTATGTAACAAGTTTGAGGGCAGCCTGGGCTACCTGAGACTTTATTTCAAAAGTATCTGTTGAATTACAATAGGTTTATTATGATGCCCACATAGCATCGCACACAGTTTAACAAGCTGTATGGGCAGGTTCACCGTGGTAACCAAGGGGCCGTATCAGTGGCTAGATGCCAGCTGGCCTAGTCTTGTCGACGGCCAGCAAGAATGGCCTCTTGTGCGCTTGCTTCTCACACACAGCTCACCTCTTCCAGTTCTTCACACAACCCTGTGCACAGCTTCTCGTCCTCCCTCTTGTCGTGAGGTCGCCTGTGTGGTGTCTGACAGAGCCTGTTCTTCATGATGGGTGTGTCTCACTGAGAGATCCAACACTGATGCTCACCTAAGTGGTTTCCAGGTCTTGGGCGTGGTGGGCACGCTGCTCTGAGCTCTCTCACATACATCTTGGTGCGCTTGGTTGGCATTTCTGTTGAGCCCCTGACAGACCCAGCACTGCCACGGTACCGAGCTCGGGCATAGGCCTGGGGTATTAAAGAGACTCAGACTTCTGTCATCCGTTATGAGAGAATGCCAATGCCTTTACTGAGCAGGTTCAATATATACACCAAGCCAGGGAAGGAAAAACACAAACTCAAGGAAAAACAGGAATTCACCTGGGGGGCAATAGGATGTCAAGTGTAAATTCCCTTCCTGGGGCACCATGCCTTAGTCAGGATGTCTTGATCTTAGAGGAACCACAGAATGTTACTTAGTAGACAGCAGCGTACGGAAAGTCTCAGCCAGGGCATAGAAGCCCTTCGGTGTCCTACAAGCCCCCACTTGCAATGCACATTCAACCCCAGTAAACATTGCCAGCGCTCCCGTGTGACTATGTGAGTGAACACATCGTCCAGCTTTGGGAGAGCACACCTGTACCCACCCTCACTAGGGAGAGCTTCCTGTTTTACGTCTGTCTCCCGTCAGCCAAACATAGTTCTCTTTCACTGATCACTGACTCCAAGCCAGAGACTCCACTAAGTGTCCCACGCATCATCCCATTAAGTCTCCTAGAAAACCTCTCTCTCTCTCTCTCTCTCTCTCTCTCTCTCTCTCTCTCTCTCTCTCTCCTCTCTCTCTCTCTCTTTTTGATTTTTTTGAGACAGGGTTTCTCTGTGTAGCCCTGACTGTCCCGGGACTCACTTTGCAGACCAGGCTGGCCATGCCACCCACATTTTAACTAATGTAAAGGTAAGTTGTCACCCACCCTGAACTGTGGCTAGCACTTGACCCGTCCCTGGCATGCATTAAATCCCGACCTCAGGGAGGAGGCAGCGCATGAGATTAGACGGATAGACAGTGATCTGGGCTCCCCTGCTTGGTGGAGCGCTGAGGACCAGAAGAGTAATCACTACTAAATCAGGACAGTGCTCCTGTACTTAGGACCCTCTTGATTTTGCTCCTGTGTCTTCGCTTTTGTCTGACAGCCCCAATCCCCTAAGGCAAAGCTTCGACTCTCAAGTACAGCTCATAGTGAGTCTGTGAGTCAGACTAGGACATTCAGTATTGAACCTGAGGGGGTCCTGGGAGCCCCCAGACTTACAGCTGCTGGTTGGGTAAAGGGGGATCCTAAGACTGTACCTGAAGTGGGAACAGTCTTATACAGAATGGAACCGTTAGCTTACCTGGTGCGGAGGTCAGAGTTTAGAGTAATCCAACATTGGTTCTCTTTATGAGGGAGCCAGTCAGTGGGTGCCAGCATCAAGCGGAGGCTAAGGAAAGGAATGACATAGTCAAAACTTTTCCTCAAGTGGGAGTCCAGGCACCCACGTGCTCCCTGGGAAGGGCTTTCTGAGTTGGACAGGAAGTGACTAGCCAGAATATGGGCCCCATGTGGGCAGGGGTGTAGCCACTCCCAACGTCTTTCTTCTCAGAGGCCCTTCCCTTAGGTTTGGACAGATGTTCTCTTGTTTATTTTGATCAGTTTTGCTGTGAGGTAAATCCAGTGGGTAGGTGGTCCTCAGGAATGCTGTTTGATCCACTACCCTTTGTGCCATGGTCACACAGGAAACTGGTGCTTGCAGAGCCTCAGCCCCAGTCTGCAAAGGAGGGTAAGAATGAGTGGGAGAGTCACATGTCCCTGGGAGAAAGGAATTTATAATAAGTTTTAAAGTGTGTGTGTGTGTGTGTGTGTGTGTGTGTGTGTGTGTGGTGTGTGTGATGTCTGTAGTGTCTGTGTGTGGTGTGTGTGGTGTGTGTGGTGTCTGTCTCTGTGTGTGTGTGTGGTGTGTGTGGTGTGTGTGTGTATGTGTGTATGTGTGGTGTGTGTGATGTCTGTAGTGTCTGTGTGTGGTGTGTGTGGTGTGTGTGGTGTCTGTCTCTGTGTGTGTGTGTGGTGTGTGTGGTGTGTGTGGTGTCTGTCTCTGTGTGTGTGTGTGTGGTGTGTGATGTGTGTGTGTGGCGCGCGTGCATGCATGTGTTCATGTACATGTCAAATATTCTCAAGAACACTGCCCACCTCCTTTGAGACAGGGCTCTCATTGTTAGGAATCTTGTCTATTAGGGTAGACTGGCTGGACCCCAGAGGTCCTCCTGCCTCTGTTTCTCTAATGCTGGGATCGCTTCACCTTTTTTCTCATCTAGGTTATAGGAATTGATCTCAGGTACTCACGTTTGTGAGATAAGCACCTCACCAGTGGAGCCATCTCCCAGCCCCGAGTTACATCACACATAGAGAGGCCATGCGGAGATGAGAGGAAGAGACAGGGCTGTGTGGAGATGGCCCCACCCCCAGCTCCAGGAGAGCAGCCGAGCATTTGGGAACAAAGGCACCCTAAATAGAGACAAGATTTCACACCCATGTGCTAGAGATTTTTAGAAAAAGTTCTAGAAAGGAGTAGTCACTGTGTGCAGTCTTCCTGGAATTATTCTTTTTTTTTTTTTTTTTTTTTTTGGTTTTTCGAGACAGGGTTTCTCTGTGTAGCCCTGGCTGCCCTGGAACTCACTCTGTAGACCAGGCTAGCCTCGAACACAGAAATCCGCCTGCCTCTGCCTCCCAAGTGCTAGGATTAAAGGCGTGCACCACCACTGCCCAGCGGAATTATTCTTTTAAAGTCTGTTGGCTGGAACCCTGGGGTCCCTGATTTCTCAGCTAAGTTCCCCTTGGAGTCTCAAGAGGCTCAGGGTCCCCTGGAGAGTGAGACTGGAGCTTGGAGGATCCCTGATGCTTCTCCAAAGTGACCAAGCCTAACTTAGGGGTGGGAAACTCTTTTAAAACCCCAGCCTGTGAGAACAGACTCGATATTTGTTTCCTGAGACTCCCATCTTTGATTTTTTGGGGGGGGGGGTCTTTTTCCCTGTGCATTTGCTGTGTGTGTGTGTGTTGTGTTTGTGTGTGTTTCCTCATCCTCAACTTTCTTCAGCTGCTGGTTCTGTCTGCTGCTGTCTGGTGCTGTCTGCTGCTGTCTGCTGCTGTCTGGTGCTGTCTGCTGCTGTCTGGTGCTGTCTGCTGCTGTCTGCTGTTGTCTGGTGCTGTCTGGTGCTGTCTGCTGCTGTCTGCTCTCTGTCTGCTGCTGTCTGGTCCTGTCTGTTCTCTGCTGCTGTCTACAGAGCTTGGGACTTCTCTGCTGCCACCTGATGTACTTCATAATTTTCCTGCATCTTAACTCTTTAACTGGCAGAGAAAACGAAGTCCACCACGACTCCTAGACGGTTACATGGTAGGCTTAGGACAGAATTTCCAGTGATTTCTGAAACAGTGTGAACATGCAGTGTGAACAGTCATTTTGTATCACAGGTTCACATGAAGGGGCACTCTCAGCATTAATGATTAAAACCAAAATATTGGCAAACTCTGTAAACCACTGAAAATGCTTCTGTGTCCTGCACATCAAATATTCAACCAAGATTTATGCAAAAAATAAACAAGCACATCTTATAGGTATACAACTGGGCTTTTACCTTTAATACATGGTGGATATATATATGTACATATATATATATATATACACCAAATAATTATTTAAAATAACCTTATGAGTTATTATATCAATAAGTGTTTGGTTTATGTTCTTGTTTTATGAGCCTAATATATCCAGGATCATTTAAAAATGTCTCTGGGGAAAAAAAAGGGTCACTCGTGGAATACTTTCAGAAGCTCTGTTCTAGAACATTCTCATAGTGCATACCTAAAACTAGAACTTCATGCCCCCCCACCTGACACTCCGTCTTCTCAGCCTGAAGTGACCTTTAGTGCAGAGTTGTCTCTATGGCGCCCATCCCTACGCCTCCCCACCTTGCAGACTCTGGTCCTGGTTGGGCATGTAGCTAGGTTGTAGAACAGTCGCCTAGCACATGGGTTCTGTCTCCAGTAGCATATGGGGAAGGGGGGGGGAGAACAAATAAAAAATGCAATGCTAAATGAAAGACCCAGAAAAGAGAGCCCAGGGTATCTTCCCGTCTGTGTGAAATACACCTGTTATAGTTAAGCCCTGGTTCTGCCTCCCAGCCCCATGCTCCCAACCATGCCCAACAAGGACCAGAGAGTCCTAAATTGCCCTCAGCTTTGGAGACAGGCCTAATCACTGCTGACCAAGCTGAGATGGAGCTGGGGCTGTAGCTTCCCCCAACCTTCTCCACTGAGTGGCCTTGACCTAAATCTGAAGTCAAACCCTGATAAACTCAGTATGTCACTCAGTCTCCAGTACAGTACCGGATGTACCTCTCTCTGCACCCCAGACTCAGCCAGGGATGTTCCTCTGCACCCCAGACTCTTCCCTTAATGACCCAGAGAGGAAGCATGCTGGCCCTTGATGAAGGCTTTAATATGCTTTGGGAAACCAGGGTCCCAGGTCTGTTCACACCACTCTCTGGGCCCCAGCACTTCCAGTGGCTCCAGGATGTCCCACCTGTTCCAATGCCCTCCTGCAGGCCCGCCTTGCCTGCTGGGCTCCCTACTAAGGCAGCAGGGTTTTCTACACAATAGCCAGCATCCCTGAGGTGCCACAAAGGCAGTGTGTGTGTACAGAGAGAAAAATGACCATGTAGTCTCAGGACGACAGTCCAAGTTCAGAAGCCAGATTGGCTTGTGAAGTTTCCTGGCTTCCCCCTAAGACTTTGAAAAGTAGCAACCAATATATAATCCCTCAGAACACAATTTCCCTGGCAACCAGAGCAAAGCTCACCCCTCCTGTGGGGAAGTTAAAAATAACACACGCTCAGGCAGCGGCTCCTAACTCACGTCTCCAATTACCTCCTGCACTGTCCCCTGGCTTCAGCAGACACACAGCTCCCTTGCGTCCCATCCATCACCAAGACAGCCTTGTCAGGACTTGGGGTGCTCGCCTGCATACCCTTGTACAGACCACCTCAGTGTCTGCAGGAGAAATCTGAAGTCTGGTTGTTAATAGAGGGGCTGGTGTGTGTGTGTCTGTGTCTGTGCGTCTGTGGTGTGTGTCTGTGCGTCTGTGGTGTGTGTCTGTGTATGCGTGTCTGTGTGTGTCTGTGTGTGTGGTGTGTGTCTCTGTGTGTGTGTGTCTGTGTGTGTGTATCTGTGTGTGTGTATCTGTGTGTGTGTGTCTGTGTGTGTGTCTGTGTGTGTGTGTCTGTGTGTGTGGTGTGTGTGTCTGTGTGTGGTGTGTGTGGTGTGTTTCTTGAATTCATAGATCATCCCAGCTTCATATCTAGTATGTAGGAATTTTCCTCGCAAACTCCATTTCATACCAGAGCCTCCCTTCCATGGTGAAAAATCTCAGTTCTTCAAATAACACATTTCTGGGTTACTGGATCACACAAGTGCAAACCAAGACAGAACCCAGGGTCTCTCGTGGGCACAAAGCGTGTGCTCTGTCAGTTGGCTGCACTCAGACCCCTCTCAGCCCTTCCTTGTGCAGCACCGATGTTTTAGTCAGTAGTAACCTTCAGAGCTCTCTGATGAGACCACTGTCCCCTCCCTCCCTCTGTCCCTCACTGCGTCCTTCCCCTTGTCCCTCCCCCATCCCTCCCTCTGTACTGTCCCCAACTCCATTCTTCCTTCCAGTATGACTAACACAAACACAGAGGATACTCAACAGTTTTCTCAGTGATCTTTGCCACTGTAGAAGCAGGGCAGCATATAGAACATGCCTCATTCTCTCTAGAAAGTTCTCTCACAGATTTTCCACCTCTCGTGGAAGAACATGGGGCAGATATGTTCAACATGGTGTACTCAAATGTAGCAGGAACAACATGGCCACCTGAGGGCCCACACAGCCACAAAAGCATCTCCTACAGGAGGACCTGATTGAGGACTGCCTGAGAGACCAAGGATTGCCAGTGCAAATAATACCAGCCAATCAGAAACTGCTGTTTAGAAGAGCCGCTTTCTTGAGACCATGGGGGCACAGGTGGAGGCTATTAAAGGAGCTTGCAGCAGTGTTCAAAGAGCTTGCTACAATGTTTCTAACCTGCACCTGGAGTCTGTGTTGTTGACTCTGCGCCAACTTGCCCTCAAGCCCCAAGGGCAGGTAGGGTCAGTTGCAGAGCTGTCCAGGGCACAGGCAATACTCAAACATCAAAAAAGATCTCAAGCTTCTTGTGGGGGACATCGAGGAGGTAAAAAAAAAAATGACAGCTGGACATGCTGACATGTATCTATAATTCCTGCCTAGGAAGCGGAGGCCAAGGATGGGGAGCTCCTGGCCAGCCTGGCAACAGTGTAAGACTTGTCTCAAAAAGCAACAAACCAACGACAACAACATAGACATTTATGGGACTAGAGAGATGACTCAGTGGGCTTGTTGAAGGCTAATAGAACGTGTTGCTCATGCAGAGGACCTGGGTTCAATTCTCAGCACCCACATGATGGCTCATCACCACCCATAACTCCAGTTTCAGGATGTGATAGCTTCATCCACCTCTTCAGACACCAGGAAGACATATATTCTTCGGACGCCTGGTACACAGACATATATTCAGACAAAACCCTCATACACATAAAATAAAGAAATCTTTTGTGAAAAGACCTTCCTGGATAAGCTTTACCTTTCAGTTATTGTAAGCCGCTTACTTAGGTTATTAGTCTCTATTTTAATATCGTTAAAGATTACTTTCTCCAACAACAATAGTACAGCTCTTATGCTAATAAAACACAAACACACGCCAAAGGATTTATTTTGTATTCTCTTTAACCTGAGGAAACAATTATAGGTCACAACTCATTAGAAGGAAAGCTTCCCAAGAGCAGACACACACAGAAGCAACCAGCGACGTCAGCATGAATCCCTTAATAAATGAAAAACTGGCTCCTTTTGTGGTGGCAAAGGAATCAATTATGCTTCCCCCTGGGGAAAATTTTGTCGTCATGGTTAAAACCTGTGTGTTTTAGATCCGATGAGGGAGAAGCTAAGCTCACTCCTGTGACCCCGGCACTGAGAGGCGGAGGCAGTTCCAGGTGAGCCCTGATACATCCTGAGACCCTGCACCCCTCCCCTAGACAGCAGAAATAAGATTGATCTAATGGTAATAAACCAGGGAACTTAAGGAGGCCCATGGAGATTTTTCTGTCCCTTTTGGGGTCCAGAGGTGTCTCTTTAGGGGGAGTCTCGGAGATCCCCACTTTATTATTCAGGGTTCTCTAGAAGTACAGAACTGAGAGAATGAGCCTGTATTACAGGGGGTTTATTAGATTGGCTTACACAGTATGAGCTGGGCAGTCCAGTGACAGCTGGCGCATGCTAGAGAGGGAGAGAAGTAGGTTTGCTGCTCAGTCCAGTGTTAGACACTTTAGCAATTCCAATCTGTCCATGGAGGCTGGGAGGAGAGGCCAGGAGAGTCACTGTTGGGTAGTCCACATTGGAGGACCAAGACAGCCGTGTTCTGGTGTCAGGGAAGGAACGAGGCTGCAGTGGCCATCAATAGGGTTGACATATAATCGGCAAGCAAAGGTGAGTATGCTTTTCTGGGACTTGAAGGGTCTTCCCCTGTTGTTTAATTCTGTATGGAAACCTCCTGAGACCCACCCAGCATGCCTCTTGGTTTCTTCCAGATCCAATCAGCCTGATGATGGAGATTACCCATCATGCCCTTCAAGGTCTCAATGCTCTGGCATGGGGGTGTAAGGCAGGAAAGTGACCATAGCCTTCCTGCTTCTGCCTCCTCTCAGGTGCTACTGCACTGTTTGGGAGTAATGTACTTTAAAATGCACTTCTTTGTTACTAATATATTACATTAGGGCAGTAATTTGCTACAACAGAACAACCAACACCAATATATTATTATAAGCTAAAGTCTATAATTTATCTGGATTTCCTCAGAATCTCCCCAGTAACCTTTAACTGTCTTGGGACCCTCCTCAATCCCTCCTGGTGTCCAGGATGAACTTCTGTCACCATGATATTAATGGTCACATATTCTTACTGTCAAGCAATATTCCTTTGTATCAGGCTTGGTTTGATTTTATTTTGAGGTTTATTTATTTTATGTATTTATGTTTTGCCTACATGTATGTCTGTGTACCGTGTGTGTCCCTGATGCTCATAGAGGCCAGAAAAGGGCATCAATTCCCCTGAAGCTGGGGTTACAGATTGCTGTGAGCCACCACGTGGGTGCTGGGAATTGAGTCCAGGTTCTCTGAAAGAACCGTCAGTGCTTACAAAGGCTGAGCCACCTCTGCAGCACTTGATAATGGTAACTTGCCACAAATTAGAATCACCAGAATAGGGAGATCACTTGAAGAAGGGTCCAGATTGCTCAGGCCAAGTGGGAAGACCCACCGGAACGTGGGCAGTTCCTTCTGGTAGCTGCCCTCATGGAAAGGGCGTGGCGGAGGAAGATCACCTGACCTTTGTACTTGACTCTCCCTTTCTTAGAGTTAGTTTGTCCCATTGCTGCTGCGCCTGCTCTTTACTCCGCCGACACCAGATCAAGCGAGGCTCTCCGGGGACCTTCTGAGCCTTCACACCACATTGGGACTACTGGTCATCCAGTCTCAAGGACCATGTAACTAATGAGGTATCCAGATTGTTTTTGTTGTTGTTGTTTTCGAGACAGGATTTCTCTGTGTAGCCCTGGCTGTCCTGGAACTCACTCTGTAGACCAGGCTGGCCTCAAACTCAGAGATCCGCCTGCCTCTGCATCCCAAGTGCTGGGATTAAAGGCGTGCGCCTCCACTGCCCAGCCAGATTTTTTTTTAGCCATGTTGACCGTCAATATGCAGATGTCCAGACCGATCGTGCATTGTTCGTATCAAAAATCAGTGTGTTCAACGATTGTTATCAGCAGGAGTTTTACGACTATTACGTGTTTATAGTGCTGGGGTTTGAAGCCAGGGCTGAGCAAGTTCTTCTGAGCTGCACTGAACCTTACTCCCAGCACTGCCTCCAATCGTTACTACAAGAAAGAAGTCCCCCCCCACCCCCGCCGCCCCCGTCTTCTGCACAGTCAATCGTGTGACTTCTCAGTTTGAAACTGAGGCAAATCTTCCTGAAGATGCCAGGTTCCGTATCTTTCTAGATTCATGGCCTGTTTTGCTATCATCTGCAGTAATTCATACACTGCTATCTCATTTCCTTCAAGATTTCCATTCTTACATTAACAAAGCTACAAGGAAAACTGGATTGCTGTGGTCAGAGTGTGGGAAGGGGCACGCACTGAGACAGAATAAGAAAGACGCCAAGAACAGAACTGTTCTCTCTAAAATTAATAATAATAATAATAATAATAATAATAATAATTCTTCTACCTAAACCATCAGTGGAACAGAGTTCATGTGACCCTCACAAGAATGACCTATGGCTCTGTTCTGCAATGGCCTCCATCACTCACCAGCAGGGCTGGGGAGGCTGCAGACTTCCAGTGTTCCCTCTTGGGCACTCCCCATTGCTCTCATTCCATGACTCCTACTGCTGCCCATCACTGAGCTTTTCTCATGTCTGTCTTGTGTCCCTGATAATAGATGTGATGGCTCCAATGGTCACCATCAGCCACGCTGGACCGAGGTTCTGGAGACCCCTGAATTCACAGAGCAGAGGCAGCCTACAACACAACCAGCTTTCGGAATGGCCGGTGGTCCAGTGTCTCTACATGCCGGCTGTGGAGACAATAGGCGCATGCGCTCTCTGTCTAAAGGTGGGCGTGGCACACACAGGCCAGGTTAGGTTTCTTCATAGCAAAGTGATCCGAGCCGTCTCCCCCCACTATCACCCTGCTAATAAATATCCCACAACAGCTCACTAATGAGCGACTGAGCATAGAAGAACATCTGAGTGTCCGTAAGTGCCGGCTCGGAGCTTGTTCCTGCCTTAAACACTGCCACCCATTCCCAGACTCATAACTCCAGCAACGGAGTAGACATTCCATGCTGGTCTCTCCCTCTTCGCCCTGGATGAGCACGGATATAATTCACAGGAGCTTCCCAAGAGGGTTAAGAGCGAAAGGGGAAGACAGGGAGAAGGGACAGAAAGGGACTGTCCTCAGGGTCTTTCTAGATGTGGGATTTCCGTGATTCTACTGTTCATTTATAAAAGTCAATCACGATGGTGACTGATGGACAGATGGAAAGACAGACTATGACGTTTGATAGAATGTGATAGTATATGAGAGATGATACATGGATAGGTATGATTGATAGATATTAGGTTGATAGACATAGATGATTAATTACATAGATGGTAAATATAAAGAGATAATGGAATGTAATATACAGATGATAGATAGATATTATACACAGATGATAGATAAATTGATAGATACAGACAAATGATTATGTAAATATCTCATAGATGATAGATAAATATAGACAAATAATAGCTGATAGTTAAATGACAGCTATATAGATATGTAATGGCTATAGATATAGATAAATGACAAGTAGTTGATCAATACTGATAAGCAATAGATACATTGGGAGATAGATGGCCATCGGCACCTTATGCCTCATGATCGAACAGCATCCACCTGGGATCATATTCGTCACATCTTCTATTGCAAGAGTAGACTAACAAAGAAATAACTGATTTCTAAAATGTAAACCAGACAATTTGGACTGAGCCTTCCTACCATGCTGTGAGAGGCTTAAGGGACCCAGACTGTCATGTCCTCTTTCCACGTCACCAACAGCTGTTTGGGGAATGAGAAAAAATTGCCTCAGATAAGCATGCAGTATGGCTGGTATGTTTGTGGGTGTACAATGGGGTAAGTGGTGCCACATCACACCCTGGATACCCCTCACCTCGCATCCTGAATACTCCCTTTAAATAGATGAGGAGATGTTGCTGTGTCTCTGGGTAAATGCTGTTCCCTTGAGCAGAGCTACTCCCGTGAGCAGAGCTACTCCAGTGAGCACAGCTACTCCCATGAGTACAGCTACTTCAGGGACACTCAGCAGTCTCCTCTAGTCTTTTGAGATGCTCTGTCCAAATGGCTTTCACCTCCTGTCACCCCTCCACTGGCAGGATGATGGATGGACCCTGGCACATCTCAAAGGGGAGAAAGCAAAGGTGATGCCCAGCAAGTTGACCAGGATATCTCTGTCTCTCACTGTCTCTGTCTCTCTCAGATGTGTGGGTGTCAAAATTCACCTCCCTGTACTATTTCACTGCTGCTGGGACCAGGTGTTCCTGGGCTCCTTTTGATGCTGGGACCTCTCACATGTGTGCTGAGTGTGATTAAGTGCAGCCATAAGCACTTCCTGTGAGCACAGCCTGTGTGTTCTCAGTCTAAAGGATGCTCTCCGTGAGGCAAGAACAGCTGCAGCAGGGGTCTCAGGAGGCAGGGTGATGTTGCCTTCAGATGCCTGGAGCTGTTCTTGGCAGTCTCTGTGTTGCAGAGGGCACATTATAACCCCAGACATTATTCTCTCTGGAATATTTTGAAAATGGCCCTGCAAAGCTCCTCTGGCAGCTGGAGGAGTTCCATCCAACTAGCCTACCTCCACTTGAGGGCCATCCAATCTGACCTTTAGAGATTCACTTAGAAAAATTCCTCCTCTGGGATACCTGGGGGCTCCCTGGCCAGCTAGTTCAGCCTAATGGGCAAGCTCCAGACTCCAGATCCTGTCTCAAAAAGTAAGGCAGAGAATTGAGGAAGATCCTTGATATCAATATCCATTTCCAGTCTGCACACACACATACAAACACACACATGCATGTGCACACATGCACAAACATACACACACATACACATATACACATGCATGCATACACATGCACACACACAAACACACACACATGCACGCACACATTCACACACGTGCACACATATACACACAAACACATACACACATACAAACACACACATGCACACACACATATACACATGCATACATACACGTGCACACACACATTCACACACACATGCACACACACATTCACACACGTGCACACACATACACACAAACACACACATACACACATATATACATGCATGCACATGTGTGCACACACACACATACACTAAGAGAAAAGTAAGGGAGGGAGGGAAGGAAGGAAGGAAAGAAAGAAGGAAGGAAGAGATAGCTATAGAGACTAAAATGACAGTGTGAGCATTTGTCTTAAGTGTCAGCACGAGAGTGGAAGATTAGGCCATAGTTTAAACGATTAGAGGAACTGGGGTATAGCTAATTCAGTAGAGTGCTTGCCTAGGATGCATGAGGGCCTGGGTTCAATCCTCCAGCACTGCATAACTGGGTGAGATAGTGAGCATCTGAAATCCCAGTACCCAGAGGCTGGAGGCAAGATGGTCAGGGGTTCAAGGACAACCCCTGCCACACGGTGAGTTTGAGGTCAGCTGGTTATGTGAGACCCACTCTCCAAAACCTGAAAAACTAGGAAAAAACATTTCATAGAATTGTGAAGGACACCAAATTTTGATCCAAGGGACCCAGTGCATTCCAGATGATAAGCAGACGCAGGCCCTTATGAAAAGGAGGGCAGAACGGTTTCCTGAGGTCTTAGAGCTGTGCGGGAGGCTGCCGAGCTTTGGTCTTCTGAGGCTGAGTTGGGTCTTGGAAGAGCTAGGATGAGTCAGGAGCCTGAACACCGGGCTGGTAGAGCGCGGGGCTGGTAGAGCGCGGGCGGTAGGACAGAAGCAGCAGAACCCTTTCAGCCTGAGTGTGTGTATCAGCAAATGTTGAAAACAAGCCGGTGCTCATCAGGAGGCAGGAAGCCGTCCAAACAAATCCAGCAAAGTCCACACAATGGAGGGCTTTAAAAAGAATGGACATGTGATTTCCCAACAAAGAAGAGAGAAAGAATCATGGTGGAAGCCGGGATATTTAACCAGCCCAAGGAAGGAGGGGAAAAGCCAGGAGAAGACACAAGACACAAAAAGTTAAAAATGAGGACAGGATGTACTTAAAGCCTAAAGATCCTAGATTGAGTATCAGGCAAACATTAACCCCCGAAAGATGACAAACAGACTTTAAAGAAAGTAAGACTTGCTAGAAAGTTAAAAAAAAAAAAAAAAAAAAAAAAACCCAGGCTCAGCTTATGAGAATGAACTGGTAGGAACATGATATTTAACTTTAAAACACATACAGCAAAACCTGACAGGTCTAAAAGGAGAGGTATACAATTTGCCTTAAGACTGAGAGAATCTAAAAGTCTCTCTCTGTGGTTGACTGCAGCTGCGACACTGAGGGAGCCACCGCACAGACTGAAGGACGGTAGGCTTGTGTGTGTGAATAAAATCTTGACAGCCCTGGAGAGTCGAAGAGAAAGGAGAAGAGGGAGGGAGAACACACATTCTCCAACCCAGAGAAAGCACAAACACACAAACATGCAGCACCCAGTAGAAACGAGCCCCACTTCTAGATTACAGCACCCCCTCCCCAACCTGTGGGGAACAGCTTCGGACACAGTGGTGCTGTGACCAGGAGAGAAGTCAGTCACAACAGTGGCATGAACCAGGACGTGATTACACACCTAGGTGTTAAAAATAGACTCCTTGGGTTGATGATGGCTCACGGGTAAAGGTTCTTATTGCTAACTGATCATTTGGTTTTTTGAGACAGGGTCTCATGATGTAACCCTGGTTGGCCTGGGTTTGACTATGTAGGTCAAGCTGGCCCCCTATTCATAGAGATTCTCTTGCCTCTGCCTCCTTGCCCAGACTCTTGGGGTGCATCCTTTCACCAGAGTATAGCTGACCTATTATAGTTTACACTCTTAGAGAAATCTGGCCCCCTTTTTCCCTGGCAGCTGAGATTTGGTTTTGCTGGGGCTCCTACAGGTGTTGTGCATGCCGTTACAATCACTGTAGGCTCGTATGTGCAGCCGCTCTGGTGTGTCTGGAAGGTGCTGTTTGCACCACTTCTAGCTCCTAACCTTTTTCTGTCCCCTCTGCTGCAATGATCCTCAAGCCTGGGGGGTGGGGGGGGGAAGGGGTACAGCACGATGTTTGGACATTAAAAAAAAAAAAAAAAAACCCTCCAGAGCTACTCATTGTTCCGTTACAAAATGACAGCAGAAGCGGGGAAATATTTAGATATACAAATTGATTAAAATAACATACACAGGACTGGTGGGAGCATCAAAGCAGATGTCTATTCATTTAAGTCTTGCCATTGGAAAGAGAAAGTCTCTAAAGAAATGAGCAAAGTATCCAAGTTAGCTCGACTAATAATGTCTGTTGTGGGGTGGACATGGTGGTGCACGCCTTTAATCCCAACACTCGGGAGGCAGAGACAGGTGGGTGTCTGTGAGTTCAAGGCCAGCCTGGACTATGGTGAGTTCCAGGCAGCCAGCACTATCTATGTAGGAGCCCCCTTTTCAAACAACAACAACAGTAACAGAATGTCTTTTGCAGAACAAGAGGGTTTTTTTGGTTTGGTTTGGTTTGGTTTGGTTTGGTTTGGTTTGGTTTGGTTTGGTTTTTCCAGACAGGGTTTCTCTGTGTAGTCCTAGCTGTCCCAGAACTTACTCTGTAGACCAGGCTGGCCTCAAACTCAGAAATCCGCCTGCCTCTGCCTCCAAAGTGCTAGGATTAAAGGCGTGCACCACCACTGTCCAGCTGAGAGCAAGAGTTTTTAACTCTTAATTTATTGATATTGGTATCTCAGCCCAGATGATGTAGGAAAGATGGGGGTGGGGGGGTGTCTTTGAGTTTAATGGAGGCCTCCGGTAGGCTTTTGTCTTTTTTTTTCCATTGGTGTTTTTATTTTTATTTTTAAAGATTCATTTATTTTGGACACACACACACAAAAGATTCATTTATTCTGTATATGTAAGTACACTGTCACTGTCTTCAGACACACCAGAAGAGGGCATTGGATCCCATTACAGATGGTTGTGAGCCACCATGTGGTTGCTGGGAATTGAACTCAGGACCTCTGGAAGAGCAGTCAGTGCTCTTAAGTGCTGAGCCACCTCTCCAGCCCCTCTAGTAGGCTTTAACTCAGGAGTTAGGATGCCAAATGTTACACAAAACTTCCACTGAGCCATGACCTCTGAATTCTTGTCTTAGGAATTAAAAGACTAAAATTCATGGACCATAGAGGGCGGTGAGCATTAGGGAGAAGTTTAGTGTAGATTCATGGGTGGGGTGAGGCAGGGTGGAGGTAGAGCTATTGAACTAAGGAAAACCCACTGGTAACAATACATCATTAACATACTAGGCTTGGGACTTTTATATAGCTTAGAGAAGAAAATGGAGGTGGGGTACAGGGTGGGGCATGAACTGCTCAGACCATTTGGCCCAACCATGGAATATCCAGGTGTGTCCCCTCAATTTCTGCCTCATCTTCATGTATAGCTTCCAGGCAAGGGTAAGTAAGAGGGAAGTAGCCAGTAACAAGAACGCATGCTGGCTGCCAGCAAGGACCTTGTCAGAACCATTACTTTGGGGTCCCTGCCCCACCTGACCTGTTGCTCTCTTGTTTTTATCACAGTTTCCTCTTCAGCCTACCATGACCTGCTGCATCTCATCTAAGTGAGTTGTGGGGAGTGAGGAGGTCTGCCTGTTTGGGTTTGCCTGTGGATGTCCAGAACCCTTCATTGAAACCATTCTCCTTCCTGAAGTTCACTGCTTTGCTCCTTTGCCAAAGAGCAGTTGGCGGTATCAGGGCAGGTCTATTTCTGGGTTCTCTAGTCTATCCCCTGAAAGCTGTTCCTGTCATCTGCTTATCTTTTCTCTTGCTAACTCCACCCTGCCTCTCCGTTCCCAGAGCTTTATGGTAAGTCTCACACTGGGGAGTTGCCTTCTCACTCGGCATTCATGTTCTCTGCCTTTCGCCTTTCCAAATGAACATTAGGATCGGTTAGTCAGTCTACACTCATTTCTGAGGTTTTGATGGAGGCCACGCTAAAGCTACAGATCACTGGGCAGATCTCCCCTTCCATGAACATGGAATGTCGGTCACTTACTTAGTAATGTGTTTTTTTGCTCATTATATCTTTGTGGTTTTCTGACACAGTGTTTGTATTTGTGACTTTTCTCATGGCTCTAACTAAATAGCTAACACAGCTTAAGGGAGGAGGCATTTAGTTGCACTCGCGGTTTGAGAGTGTAATCCATCGTGGCAAGGAAGGAGAGTGAGGCAGCTGGTCACGTCGCATCTGTAGCCAGGAAGCAGAGAGAGATGGATTCTAGTCTTCAGCTCACCCTCTTCTTATTCGGTCTGGGACCACAGCCCATGGGATGGCACTGTCTTCATCTTAGGGTGCGTCTTCTCACGCCAGTCACCTCAATACAGATATTCCCCTCACATTGTTACTCAGAGGCTCGTCTCCTAGGCAGTTCTAGACCCTGTTGAGTTGATACTCAACATAACCATCATCACAGTCTTGTGTGTACTTTGTTAGATTTTTCTTTCTTTTTTTTGTGCTAAAAGAATTTTTAGAAAAAAAAATTAAATTAGAAAGCTTAGCAATTACAAAGAAGCAAAGTAAAAGGAGACCGTTAAGCCGCATAATTGAAGGCATAATTACAAGACAGAATAGCGCAGAAACAGAACATAGTTCGTTAAGAAGACATAAAGAAAACCCAGAGGCTTCTTTAGTGGAGCAAACACGTGGGAGTGATGTGAACCTCCCAGGAAGAGCCTGCTGGTACAGCTCGGAGGCAAAGTTGACTTCACAGAGCCGGCTTCGCCAGGCTGCCTCAGCCCTGGCCATATGCCAGGGAGAGCCTAGAAAGCAAGAAGAGGAGACAAAGGGGGCCCAGGAAGCAAGAAGAGGAGACGGGGGGGGGGGGGGGGTCTGGCTCAAGAAGCAAGAAGAGGAGACCAGGGAGGCCCAAGAAGCAAGAAGAGGAAACCAGGGGGCCCAGGAAGCAAGAAGAGGTGACAAGAGGGGCCCAGGAAGCAAGAAGAGGAGACAGGGATGCGGCAGGAAGCAAAAAGAAGAGACAGAAAAATCAGAGCTCAGAAAATCTCATGTCTTCTTTGTTGGTCCCAAAGTCACAATGAGGAGCTGAGATACCACCTGTTCTGACAAGCCACAGGCTGTTAGACCCCGGGGAGGCACCAAACAAAGAAATTGGCTTGGCTAATAAGCTGTTTATTTGGTCAAGGTTGAACTCTGAGGTTTTAGAGACCATGAAAACATAGTTAAACTTCAGTTTGGTAAAAAGAACCAAAATCCCAGGTGGCAAGTGCTGAGAACAATCAGGGGGAACCCAGAGGAGGGTTGTCAGTGTGGGATGGCTCAGATGGGGCAGAATCCAGCATAGGTATCCCATGCCATGGTGCTGAGGGCTGGTACAAGCCAGTGAGGCTGTCTTACTCAAGCTGTACCTGTAAATCTTACCTGACTGCTTCACTGCGGCAGAAATCAAGAAAAGGGGGCTGCATCCCATACCCAATGCCAGCCCAAAGAAGAGGAAGAAGTCACAGGAATGACAGACAAGATTAGTGTCACTCCGTCCCCTGCACAGGGATGACTCAAACAGGCCTAACCAGGAGGTTACAAGTCTCAGGGAATACGTGAACTCTGCACCAGTTGGCCAGCTTCCAGGATCAAGTACTCAGATGGGTCACATAAAAAACAAAACCCAAGTCTTGTTTTTGTCAGTGTCAGTGTCCATGTCCGTGTCCGTGTCCGTGTGTGTGTGTGTGTGTGTGTGATGTGTGATGTGTGATGTGTGTGTTAATCTATACATATTTGGTCTATGTAATTATGTGTGTAGTTGTAGGTGTGTGTGTGTGTGTGTGTGTGTGTGTGTGTGTGTGTATGTGTGTGTGTGTGTAGGCCCAAAGTTTACATCAGAAGCTTTCTTGATCACTTCCTATCTTATTTATTGAGATACAGTTTCTCAATAGAACTGGAAATCTCCAATTTGAGAGTCTGGCTATGCAGCTGTCCCTGCCTTCCAAATGCTGGATCGTAGGTGGGCCAGCATACTTGCCTGGCCTCTGCACACACTGCACTCGTGAAAGCAACACACTCTCTTGGCATTTTTGTGAGTTCTGGGAAGATGAACTCTGACCTTCATGTTTGAGCCATTTCCTCAGTCCAAATCTTTAACAACAACAACAACAACAACAACAACAACAACAACAACAACAATAAGGCTTGAGTGCCTGTTATTTTCCAGGCCTTGTACTGAGTGATTTATAAGCACAATACCCTTTGACCTTACAACCCAATGAAGTTAGGACTATATACAGGTCTGTGTATTTGTGTAAATGCAAATACATATGTAGGTGTGTATGCACACATGTGCATATGGAGGTCAGAGGTTAACCTCACTTGTCACTCATCAGAACTGCCCACCTCTATTCATGACACAAGGTCTTTCACTGGCCTGGGATCACCAACTAGGCTGGCCATCGAGCAAGCCCTCGTACCCTCTGTTTCCATGTCCCCGGTGCTGGGATTACAAACTTGCATCAGTGGGACTAGCTGTGTGCGTAGGTACCGAGGGTACCACTCAGGTCCTCATGCTTGTGTGGCAACCCTTGCTGACTGAGCCATGCTCCAGAGATAGGCTAGCAGGCTTACTTCTATTTTTACTCAAAATAGGAAAATTGAGACTTAGAGCAGGTAATGACTTGCCAAAGGCTCAGGGGAATGGTGACAACAGGATACAACACCTACTACAGAGGGGAGAGCCCGCAGAAACCTGTGCTAGCCCGTGGGCAGAAGCCTGAGCTAGCCCACAGTCCCTTTGCCCACTGGTAAGAGCTTCTCACAGCCAGCTAGGGGATCCAGATTGCCATTTCCCCTCCATGAAGTCTGTGAGCTGGCTTCTGAGCATGAATCTACAGAGCCCCTTGTCTTTTGAAGACAAGGTTAGGCAGGACACAGACAGGACACTGGCGATGCCTTCCATGCTCTCCCCACTTCAGAACCTTGCTCTTCTCTGAGCCCTTCACCTCATTTCACTTCCTGGATTTAGGCTGTTCGTTTGTCTATGATGTCTTCCCAGCCAGCTGTCTCCAACAGTGAGGTTTTGTTCTTTCTTTCTGAAAAGCTTCTTGACTAATGTCTGTCAGATGAGCCCCAGAACTTAATCTAAAGGGGCAGTGCCTTGGAGATGTTCCTCGTGGTTCCTTTAGGAGTTTAAGTACCGGGCTGGGGAGATGCAGTAGTTCACCGGTAAAGAGGACCCATGCTGACCTCCAGGACCTAAACATAAACAGATAAAGCCAAGCTCTGTGGCAGGTGTTTGTAATCCCAGGACCGAGGAGATGGAGACAGGCAGATCCTGGGGCTTACTGATCACTTGTCTCTTCTACTTGGTGAGCTCCAGGCTAGTAAGAGAACTTGTTTGAAAAGAAAAAAAAAAGAAGAAAGAAAGAAAGGAAGGAAGGAAAGAAGGAAGGAAGGAAGGAAGGAAGGAAGGAAGGAAGGAAGGAAGGAAGGGAGGGAGGGAGGAAGAAAGGGAAAGAAAGAAAATACAGAGCTGGAGAGATGGCTTAGTGGTTAAGACAGCCTGCTTGGAGAAGACTGGAATTTGGTTCCCAGCACCCTCATGGAGTGGCTCACAACTGCCTGAAACTACAACTCCAGAGGATCTGAATCCACCTCTGGTCTCTGTGGGCGCTGGTGCGTGCTCTTGTGCACGCGCACACGTGCACACGTGCACACACACACAGACAGATAATCTACCTATGACCTATCTTCTGTATCTATGTCTGTGCCATATACAACAGAAAAACTCCTTGTATGAGGGTGCCGAGGGTATCATAACAACCTTATTCCTGATAATCCAAATGCTTATTAATAGAAAAATGAGAAAACTGTCCTTTAAGTGACCATGAAAAAGAACAACCAACCATATAAAAAGCAGTGTGTGTGTGCGTGCTTGTAAATCTCAGAAGCTTGTAAATGAGGTTGGACAAGGAAATTAAAAGATTGTACCATTCCATTCAGACGAGCTCACAGAACCAGAGAGCCAACCCACAGCGACATAAGCAGGAAAGCTGTCCTGGGCCGGCAGCGTTCACCACAGGGCGGTGGGGCTTCCTGAGTGAGATTTCTTTATCTAGCTTTGGATTTCAGCCAAATGTTCAGACTAATGTTTAAACTTACCAAACGGGCCTTTTGAGATTTGAGCATCTTATGGCACCAAGACAATGACTGCTCAATTTAAAAAAAAATCCTGCTAACCAAAGGCTGGTGAAATGGCTCTTTCTGCTCTCCCAGAGGACCCGATTTGGTTCCCAGCACCCACAATGGATGCTCACAAAATGCCTGTAACTACAGCTCCAGAGGATCCAGCGCCCTCTTCTGGCCTCTCTAGGCACTACACCCACATATTCATGTACAGACAAGCAAACATACCTATGAGATTTAAAATAAGAATAATTATCTTTTAAACGTGAAATATTAGCCAACAGGAGGCAAAGAATTCTTTCTTTTCTCTTGGGAAGCTGTGCTATCTAACCCATGGGATCCATTTTCTAATCGGGAGATCTTGGCGTTTCCATTTCTTTGTGTATAAATGTTAGAAATAGTTTTGTCAAGATGAAGTTAGGAAAGGTAGGAGATACAGTCAGCCTCCTACTGTCTAGCACAAAACAAGTGTTCCCTAAAGTCGCCATCTTGTCTTGCAATTAAAAATAAAAGACAGTTCTTCCTGCTCCCTTTGCTCCTAACTCAGGTTGAGGCTCTCTGTGCAAATGTCTGATCTGTAGGTGTGGAGAATGTCACTCCAGGAGACTGCAGTGCCTCTGACCTTGAAGCAGAGCAAAACTGGGTCAAACCGAATCAATTTCAATAATGGCAAAGTTAACCTGTCAGCTCTGAGGCCTGCTCCCTGAACCTCAGAACTGACTTTTCTTTCATTGGGGAGGTGGGAGGGGGCGTGGTGCAGGGGGAGTCACTCATTGACAAAACCCTTTAAAACCATCGTTTTGATTCTCAAAGTAAATGTCTGGTAAAGGTTACGGAGATGGTTGGTGCTGTCATTTTATTATCTCAGACAATGAAAGTCATTATTTCTTGATTTTTGCATTATTGACCCTGATAATGATTTCCGTCACTCGGGGCAGCTGGGCTTGCTCTGGGAAGCCTGGGATTGCTGACTCCATGCTGTGTCTGTCTTCATTCATCCCTCCCGGGACACTATGACACAGAAAGGTTAGGATGTCAGAGTTGGCTCAGGCTGTGAGAACAAGAGACTATCTCCTATGGAATCACAGCAGCCGAGGCAGGGCTCCGGGAGGTCCTGGCCCGATCTCAGAGTTGTGAGTCCCCACACCTGAGAACCCAAGACATAGGCGATGAGGTAGGGGGACCTGGGATAAATCAGAATTGTCACTGGCTGCCCTGTGGTGTGCTGAGCCCTGGCTGTGAAAGGCAGGTGGTAAAAGAGACAGACACAGCTCCATCCTTAAACTCTGAGCCTGTCTGCTGCTCTGCTCTGGCGTCCCCATTTGCTGGCATCAGCTCAGGGGATCTTGCCAAAGACTCTTTGGTGGATGAATGTTCTTGTAAGTTACCATGTACTCGTGACCACGTCTCAGTCCACGATGGATGGGGTTCACAAAATGATCCTGTGAGGGGATAAAAAACCTGAAAAAAATTCAAATGACTAGCAATCCCGTAGTGAGGACAACATTACAGACAGCACCCTGGTTCCCTGGTGTCAGCAAACCTACCACGGTGCTCCACCCAGCACACATGGGATAAAACATAACTGCTATACTTTGAATGTAACATGTCCCCTGTATGGGGGAGAGTGATAACCCTTTAGAAGGTGGAGTCTCACTGGAAGAAGTGGGTCACTGTGGGTGGACCCTGACATTTAGTTGCTAGGTCCAACTTTCTCCCAGATGTTTCTTTACTGGGGATACAGCACAATCAGCTGGTCTCATGTTCCTGGCACCATTCCTTATACTATACTAGACCATATCACCCAAAACTTGAGCCAAAATACACCTGTCCTCCTTTAAGCTGCCTGTTATCAGCTGGTTGGTCATGGCAATGAGAAAATTGGTTAATTTGCCAGCAACTGTTGTGGGTGTGTGTTTTCCTCCAGTCGTTATTCGAGGGTGTATTCTTACTGATAAAACGGAAGTTCAGGAGAACAAGCAAAGGAAGGCAGGTTGATTTTGTTAACTGTCTCCATGGTTTTGTTCATAGTGGAGTACTTCAGATTTTGGTGAACAGGAAAGGGGAGGAGTCAGGACAGGACGCAGACTCCAAGCCACACCCCTGGAACCTACTTCTTCCAGCCAGGCCTCAGCTTCCACAGTTCCACCACCTCCCATCCATTTATTCAGAATTCAAACCTGTCAGTGGAGTAATCCTTCTGTGAAGGCAGAGCCCTCATGATGTAATCACTTCCTAACCCTGGAGCTGGGTTCCAGGATGAAGGAACATCCCAGATTTAGTTTATACCAAGCCTTGGCACACAGCATCTCAAAGTCCCTTAACCGAGAGTGACCTTGACCTCCTGGTCCTTCTGCCCCCAGCTCCCGAGTGCTGGGATTACAGGCATGCACTGTTATTTCTGTTTTATGTGGTGCTGTGGAATAGAACCTAGGGCCCTGAATACTCAAGCTGAGCACCCCACGCACTGAGCCACACCCCAGCCAACCTTGACTCTTGATCATATGCTCTTTTTCTTGTGTGTGATTTAACCTGACACTGTTTCTGTGCATGTGGAGTTAGGGGCCTTTCATTGGTTGTATCATACAGACACTGTGTAGCTAAGCGGGCAGTTGGCTTTATCTTCTAGGCTTATGGATCACAAAGTGAATGAAATTCTCAGAGTACACTTCTCAGGGTGATCCCTGTGTGTCCTGACATCAAATGATGTCATTGTGACTACTCTCGCTAAGTACAGACGGTGTCTTCTGACAGTGTTCCTGTGTGCTAACGAGGCCATAGGAAAAACACTACCCATGGGTTAAGCAAGAGGTTCCCAGGCTGAGGACATGAGGAAGAGCCACCACCTGAACTGTGATGGCGAAAGTTATGCTGGCCCAAAGGCGGGGCTAAGGCTGTGGGTGTCCCTTCTCTCCTGGGAAAATCCCCATCTGAGCTGATGGGACAGACACAGGCTCATCTGAATTCCTAGACAGTCACAAGACTGATTCTTCCACACACTACTAGATGCTAGATTACTGCTTCTCAGTAATAGTAGTGACCAAGGTCCAATCAGTCTGCAGTGTTTGAGGATGAAGTCACTGAACATGAAGTTATGGAGTGTTTGCATTTTAATGACAGCAATTGCAAACAAACTGTCCTGTTGCTTGGAGTCACTGACTGCAAAGGAATCACATATGTCAACTATGACACGGTGGTTTTATTATTTCCTGCCCCGAACATCCTGACTTCCAGTTGTGTTGTGGGCCTTAAGCTTTTAAATTGTATTTTAACTCTGAGAAGCTACATTGGCAAGGTTAAATACACTCCAGTGAGGTAGACAAATGGCTTCTGAAAGCCATTATCATAGGTGTCCTGATGTGCACTTGCAGACCCATCCATGTCATCCAGGTTCCACTCCCAGCCCGGCTGACCCATCCATGTCATCCAGGTTCCACTCCCAGCCTGGATGCTTTGTAAATCTGTGAGTTCAGTAATCCTCAAACACGCGGCATCTAGATCATTGCAAGCAGGCCATGCTGCTCAGTGTCGTGCTGTGATAAGCCTGTCTTTGAAATACCATACCTCTGTAACAAATAAAAGTACATTTGTTTTCAAGTTAATTTTTGGATGTGGGAATGGTGACTCATGCCTGTAATCCCATCCCTGGTGAGGCAGGAGGAGGAGGCTCTGCACGAGTCTGAGATCAGCTTGGGCTACGTGCACAGACCCTGTGTATTAGTTATTATGTTTCTAGTTGCTATGACAAAATGCTAGACAAAAAGTAACTTAAGGAAGGATTTGTTTTGGCTCCTGGTTTGAAGAGGTGCAGTCCATCGTGGGGGAAGGCACAGCAACAGCAGCGGTCAGACGGCTGGTCACATTGTATCCAGTCAGAGAGAGGTGAAGGCCAGTGTTCAGCCTACTCCCTGACCCCAGCTGATGGGATGCTGCTGCCTACATTCACAGCCAGTCTTCCCATCTCAGACAAACCTCTTTGAAAACACACACACTCAGACACATGCAGAGGTCTGTTTCCATGGTGACTCTAAACCAGTGCAGTTAACAGTGAAGATTAACCATCGCATGTCACAACAACAACAGATTACTTTTGGATCACAGTTGGGTTGATCATGGGGTTTGGGGCTTTGGGGCTTCCTGAGTTTTCACGACCTCTTTGGTCATGACCATGACCAAAAGCAGCTTGGGGATAAAAGGGTTTATTTCCTCTTACAGGTTATAGTCTATTATCCAGGGAAGCCAAGGCAGGAACTTGGAGGTAGAAACTGAAACAGAGACCATGGAGAAATGCTACTCACTGGCTCACAATCAGCTACTTTTCTTATATAACCTAGGCCCACATGCCTAAGGATGGTGCCGGGGGCCAAGGCCTCCTGTATCAATTACCAATCAACAAAATTCTACATAGACAGGGCCACAAATCATCTGGTCAAAGGGACTCCTCAGTTGAGGTTGCTTTTTTCTAGATGATACTGGGTTAAGTCTTTATGCCAGGTTGACAAGAACGGACCAGCTCACCACTGCTCGTGTATTTCCTACGCTGGGAATTTGGCACCAAGGTAAAGACTTCGGTGTGGTCAGCACGGACAGCAAGTGCACTAGAAACATTGTTTCGTCATTTTTGTCACATTTACGGATCCTTTGATACTTTTAAGAATATTATGGATATTCAATCTATGTGGTTCCCTGATGACATTAATTTTAGTTAACTATCATATAAAATCAGCTGAACAACTAAGTTGAAAAGTGGGTTCTTAAAGGAAAGTATATACTGGAGGAACTCCAGAATCATAAACAAACGAAATCTGGGCTGGGGATGGAGACATGGCTCAGCAGGTAAGAGTACTTGTTGCTCTTCCAGAGGACTCTGGTTTGATTTGCAGCACTCACTCAGCTGCTCACAACTGTCTGTAACAATAGTTCCAGGAGATCTGATGCCCTCCTTTGGCTTCCAGGAGCACTGAGCATGCACGTGGTGTGCAGACATACAAGGAAGGCAGGACATCCATTGTAGCAGGATCCCCCCCCCCCACTACATTTTATAATAAAGCTCAATAATTTGGGAGAAGAGAAGAAAAAAAGGAGAAGAAGGAGGAGGAGCTAGGAGAGGAACCAGGGAGGAGAAGATGGCTGAGGATGTGCACGTGTCTCTAGCAGTCTAGTCTCTATAATATCTAGGTTAGGTATTGGGTAACAATGCTAGTTGTGTGGGCATCTTGTTAATTGAGCATTTCCAAATATATAAAGCCTTTGGAGAATAATTAAGCTTTAGCGTCTCATTTCTACCAGGAACTGTGTGGGTAGCGGAATGGTCTGGGCTCATCCAAGCTTTGTGGAGACAGTGTGGTGGACTGGCAGAGATAACCACCATGCTGGCATCTCGTGGGTTCCAGAGCCAGTGCTTCTGGCCTGTGTGAGCCTCGGTCTGAGCCGAGCAGTGGTGGGGCACACTGCTGCTCTTGGCCTCAGGCCTTGTCTAGTCGGGAGTATGGTGGTTGCTTAAGAACAAGTCAGATTGGGTGCTGCTGTTTTAAATACTAACCTCAGTAATCCGTACACATAAACTAACATAAAAATAAAAAGAATGTTAAAAATAATCTCCACACATACTTCTTCAGTGTGTCTCCAAGTGCCTTACTTTTTTTCTTGACCCTCATGCTTTAAATCTGTATTCAGATCTTTTCACAAATTTCAACTCTCATACTGTCTCATCCAAAAGTCTTTCCTGCATTAATGCTAAGGACCTGGTTTTGCCTGAGTTGAGGTCCCTAACCTCAGGCTGCTACTGTTTGCCTCACAGAGCTGTGGTTCTGTCAGTATTGACAGCAACGTTGGTGGGATGAGCACTTGATGAACATTCTAGATTCTTCCTGGAGAAAGGTTCCCAGTAGAAACAGAACAGAGAGATAGGTTCCTCCGAGAAGCAAGCAGATGGTTATTGTTGTTGTCGTCATCGTTGGGTTTTTCTTTAACCAATTAGAAATGCATTGGTACAGAAGATGGCCCAGCAAATACCTTTCATCTGATGAGTTTTGGGTTCTGAATGAAGCCTGTCTCTTATGTGTAAAAGTAACAGAAACACTCGTGATAATGAAAGGGACCCACAGCGGCTAGTGACATGTAATTAACCTCATCCCTGCTCTGTGTAGCCAGCAGCTAATTAGGTTTGGACAACTGCATCAAGTAGGATTAAAACCAAACTCCTCAGAGATGCCCACATGCTCAGTTCCTCTCCCTGTTAATTTCGTGCTAGAACAAAGGAAAAGCCCCAGGCAGGTGTTTTCTGTCACTGAACATAAGGTGGTCAGATCCCAAATTATGGGCTGTTGGTTTGTTTTGATTTTGGACATGTGGAATTATAGAAGAACATTCTTTGTTCTTCTACAACAGGCTTCAGGAAGCTACAGATACGTATTAATATAAACTGAGGAGAACAAAAAAATGTAATTATTAGATTTTAAAAGGCACATATTAGTTTCAAATGCAATTTTCCTGTTGTAAATAGCTGAATTGTGACTGTTAGTCCCACAGTCCACCTGCTGAAGTCAGAATTCTTGATATGGCGGTAAATGTTTGAAAGCAGAGATGTCACACAAGTCATTAAGTAAAAGGGACCTGAAGTTGTAGATCAGTTGGCAGGATGCCTGTCTAATATCCATGATGCCCTGGGTTCAATCCACAGCACTCTATAAACTGAATGTGGTAGCACACACCTGTAGTCCCAGCACCCAAAAGGCAGAGACAGGAGGATCGGAAGTTCAAGGCCGTCCTTAGCTATATAGGGACTTGGGGTCCATCCTGGCCTAGAGAAATTGTCTCTTAAAGAGAGGGAGAATAATTAAGTTAATATAGGAGTACAGGTTAGTCAGGGTTCTCAGGAGTAGCAGAGTTTATAGAATGAACATCTCTCCCCCACACAATAAATACGGGGCTTTATTAGAATGACTTACAGGCTGAGGTCCAGCTAATCCAACAGTGGCTGCCTGTGAATGGAAGATGAGGGACCCAGGGGTTATTCAGTCCTTGAGGGTAGGTGTCTTAGCTTGTCTTCAGAATAACTAGAGTCCCGAAGAAGTAGGCTCTGATGCCAGTCAAGGAACAGACTTGCTAGCAAGCAAAAGCAAGCAAGCAGAGAGCAAACACTTCCTTCTCCCATGTCCTTTAATAAGCTTCTACCAAAAGGCGTGGCCCAGGTTAGAGGAGGGTCTTTTCACCTCAAAAGATGTGGAATAAAGTTGCGTCTTCCCACCTCAAATATCCAGATTAGAAGTGAATCTTCCTCAAATTAAGCAAAAAAAAATTCTCACAGGTGCCCCATTTTGGGGTGGGGGCCACATGAACTATAGTTCATTCCAAGTGTAGTCAAGTTGCCAACCAAGAATAGCCATCAAAGGGCCGTAGGGTGCGTCCCTATCTGATCTGATAGAAACAGAGATCGGAACACAGGATGCACATGAGGGCAGAGAAAGAAGATGCCATCAGCAAGGCCAGAAAAGGGGCTGAGGGGAGCCAGACTCGCTCTCACCTTGACCTTGAATTTCCAGTGTGTGAGCTAAATTTCTGTTCTGATTTGGTTTTTGCTTTTATTACGGAGGAGCGAATTCCTTTCGGAAACGAGAAGGCTGGGCTCTCCCTTCACCGTGCACACACCTCCCTCCATTCTTGCTCACACACACACATAGGCCTCCCTCACTACTGAACCATCAGCCTCACCCAACAACACAAGCACAGAGCTAAACTGCTCCCAACTGCAAGATGAGCAGCAGAGCTGCTGGCCCTTCCCAGGGTTGCCCTGGACCACCATGGGCTGCCCACAGTGCAGCTGGTTCTGAGGCAGGATAAGAAGACAAGGAGCATTATGGGGGCATAAGGATAAGACCCCTCTCCCTGGAGACATTTGAAGCCCTGAAGCTGTTGAAAATCACTTAGCAAGTGTTCATGCCTTCTCTCCTTTCCCAGCTGACAGCCCTGTTTTCTATAATCTTACCAGGAATCTGTCGAACCCTTGCACTGGCAGCTAGGATCCCAGAACACAACATTTGAGGAGCACGTTGAGACCGCATTTTATGCAGTGAGGTGACGGAGTGCCTTAGGAAGCAGCCTCCAGACTTGGAAAGGATTCATCCCACCGTGCTGTCAATGTCTTCTTGAACACAAGATTTCACAATGGGGGGGACGCCCTTAAAAAAACACAATGTTAATGTTTTGGAAAAAAATATTATTTTTTTGATTCTACTTATCATGGAAACAGGTGCTCATGTTTCAACTTGGAGTCAGTAAGACTTCAGCTTGGGGGTTGGAAAGGGGCTGGTGAGGAGGAAGACAGAGTCAAGTGACCTTTCAGGAGCAAAAACACTGCCACTGCCGCCTTCGATGGCACTTTCATACACAGCCAGAAGCAGGTGGCTGCTATGCTGCTGAGGAATGGCCCTGTCTCTGCTGCAGTGGGAGAACACTGTCCTCTGGACAATCTGTGCCCTGCAAGCCTCCTAAGCCACATAAGGCCCACCCTATTGCTGCCAGGCCTTTAAGAGTCTTACACACTATCCCTCTTTTAGATTCAGGGAGGTAGAGACTGGTCTTGCAATGAGTATAAAAACGTTTGTTAAATTTCTTAATATGTTATTTCAGCACATCTGTCTTTATGTCTATATTTACATATATTTGCATGGGATTTACATATGTGCCTTTAAAATACATCAATTATCTAAAGTACTGATGCGCCCTCTATCCTGGTAAGATGGAACATGTGACAATTAAGAACCCACGGCATTTTTCCCAACTCCGTGATGTCAATCTAACATTCTCCTAACGTCCTCCTGGCATCCCTGCCTTTTACATCCTAAAATTAAGGTCCAGCTTCTCGTGCATGGAAATGTATCAGTTCGTGGCTTCGAGCTTTGGTCTAGCAGACAAGAGCGGGCATCTAGCCAGGCAGCAGAAGGAGGGCAGAGTCCCAGTAGGAGCAGAAGTCTTGGTGGGGGATGTCTTGGTTTGTCTTTGTGGGCCAAGAACCATGTCTGTACAAAGAGTCTCAAAATGAAAAGAAATAAAGGACCCACAGGGCCTGCTCGTCTGTGGGAAGTCTTATGGGGTGCTCCAGCGGGGAGCAGCAGGTTTTGTTGTAGACAGTTCTGTTATAGACGTGTTACACCTGACTCTTACCAGAACCTTTTCCCAGTCTTGTCAGTCTGTCCTGAAGTGGAATTCCCAGGAGAATGACAGAAATTACACCCAAACCGTAGAATTTGGGGAGGTGGGGAGGCACTGACAACACCAAGGTTGTGACCCCAACCTTGATATTTATAAATTCTTACCAGGGAGGATGATGGGGGGATGGGCAGAAACTGAACTAAATATTATGAAAATCTGTATTTCAGTGTTTCAGTTGTTTTCTTTCTTTTTCATGTGGGTACGTGTAAGTGGTGAGTTTTGGCTACACCATTTTGGCTCCCTGTAGATCGCAAGCATGTACCTACCCAGAAGCTATGTTTGGATCCTCGAACGAAAGACACACACGCACACACGCACATGCACGTGTACACACACACACACACACACACACACACACACACACACACACACACACTAGCTTATTTTTAAATGCCTTGGCTACCTCAAAGGCTGGGCACTCCTAAACCTTCCCCTGCCACCCCAGGCACAATCGGGGAAGTGGCCAGTGGCCCCTTACCTGAAATATCACATGGCTGGTTGGCTTCATCTCCTGCAGCTACTGTGTCCAATCCTTTCACCCCAAATCATGGCGATTCTGCTCCATTCCTCTGCATCCTGCCCACACAACTCTAAGTGTCCCGCCCTGTGCCCAGTCATTAGCCATTGACTCTTTACTGATTGATCAAAAACCCATTGGGAACGAGGACCTTCAGCATCTTAAAGTTTTTAAAGAAAATCCTATGTCTTCTGTATGACCCAGTAAACTGAACGTGACCCCTGTAGCTTAATCAGTTCCTGCACAACAATTAATTCCGATGGTGGCGGGAAGGAAAGTTCTTTTCCTGGACAAAGCCAAGCTCTAAAGCAGAGTGTAGAAGTCAGCGCTCACTCCCGGGGCATAAGTAATGCCTAGCAGCTTTCACTTTTCTGGCACAATCCCCTGGCTACGGTACTGACAAGGGTAAGCCGTGGGCATGGGATGAAGTACAAATGAAGCTAAAGGAACCCTAGGTAGCCGCCATTAGGAGTGGGCTATGCAGAGATGGCTTCTGCAAAGCCTGCTGGGATTTCCAGGTTCTTGTGCCCAGGAACAAAGACTTGGGCAGAGATGTGTAAAGGAAAGATCAGAGTGAGAACATCATACACATATATTACATGGTTTGACCAAATCCCCTCATTCCCTACCCCTCTATCCTTCCTCTAGCCCTCACTGCCACATTTCCCTCCAAACCTCATGTATTCTTTTATTTATTTATTTTTAAAAAGCTCACTGTGTCTACTTACTGGTGTCTGCCTGTGTGACTTAAATATAGGACGGTTTATTAAAGCATGACGTAATGGAGTTCAGCCTTCAGGGACCTCATCCCCGGTGAGAGAACTTTCTGCTTGTTAGTTTTAGTTTAGTTTAGTTTGTTTGTTTTGATACAAGATCTCTTTATGTAGCCTTGGCTGTCCTGGAACTTGCTATTAGACCAGGCTGGCCTTGAACTCACAGAGATCCACCTGCTTCTGCCTCCCGAGTGCTGGAATGAAAGGTGTGAGCACAACTGACGGCTTCTGCTCTGTGTGTGTATGAGTGTGTGTGTGTGCATCTGTGAGTGTGTGTGTGCATGTGTGAGTGTGTGCCTGTGTGAGTGTGTGCATGTGTGTCAGTGTGCGTGCATGTGTGTGCATGTGCAAGTGTGCATGTGAGTGTGTGTGCGTGTGCACTCAAGAGTACATGTGTCTGTACTCCCAGGGAAATGTGTTTGATCCCATAGAGCCGGAGTTGTGTGCAGTTATGAGCCACCAGACAAGGGAACTGAACTCCTGTGTGTCCTCTGGAAGAGCAGAAAGTGCTCTTAACGGCTGAGCTGTCTCTCCAGCCCTCCAGTCATTCAAGATGCAGCTTCTGCATCAGATGCCTAATTACATGCTTACATCTTTACCCACTGTTGCTAGCACAGTGAGGCAAGGGCCGCATTCGGTGACTACCTGTGTGCCTCTATGCCTGGACCACAGCTCCACCCAAGACAAGGCTTGTATAGCTCTCTTCTCTGTCCCAGCTTGTGTTCTCTCAATTGCTAATTCCATGAGGCTCTGTGCATGACCTTCTGGACCTCACTCTGCACCTTGTTTTTCTGCTTCAGGAGGATCACTAGCTCAAAGCCAGCATGGACTACACAGGGAGACTACAGTTTATGAGGAGCACAAGGAGGAAAGACTGGGTGACCCATCCCTAAAATCCACCATGGACAACATAGGCAAACCTATCTATAAAACAAAATCAAAATTCATGGTAAGAGTTTTGGAATCAGCACAGATCCTTTAAGTTTCCCTGTTGTCTAAGAATATGAAAGCTTAACTTGAATATTTTTTTCCACTCTAAAAATTCTATACTATTCACTTGGAAAAAACTATCATTTCAAACCCCGGAAAAAGAAAAGCAGGTTGAAACACTAATCAGAGTCATTTGTGCTCCCCGGCAGGGGTCTGCGGCCCTAATCGCAGCACGGGAATGTAAATTACTTAAACATCTCAGGAGAAAAAAAAAATCCTAGGATGAGGAGCCACTTCCTGCCTTCTTGTTCATATCTTTCCCTGGATTCTTGCTTGCCAACCTCACTTGCATCAATTCTAGTCTCCCAGGTGTAGTGGCAGTGGCGGCGGGGTGGAGGAGAAGAGAGTGTGTGATATTGGTTGGCTTTAAATGCTGGTTTGAAAAGGACGTAGTTCCGGGACAGACTGCCTCAGCCCCTAGCAGCTCAGCGCTCTACAAGTTGAATGGAGCTGTGGCAATTGATCAGTTGGTCAAGTGCTTGCTTTACAACTCCAAGGACTTCAGTTTGCCCCCCAAAACCTGTGTAAAAAGCTGGGCATGGTGGCATGTACCATGTGCTGTACCCTTAAGCTGTGGGCCAGAATAAACCTGTTCTCCCTTAAATTGTTCCTGTCACCTGGGCAGGGGTGGCACACACTTTTAATCCCAGCACTTGGGAGGCAGAGGCAGGCGGATCTCTGAGTTCGAGGCCAGCCTGGTCTACAGAGTGAGTTCCAGGACAGCCAGGGCTACACAGAGAAACCCTGTCTCGAAAAAACAAAAAACAAAAAAACCCCAAACAAACAAACAAACAAACAAAAAACAGAAAAAAAATTGCTCCTGCCAGACTATTTTATCATGTTAACAGGAAAACAAACAGAGTAAGACAACCTAAGGCAGTGCACTGTAAAAGGAGGGTCAGGGCCTCGGAATACAGCACAGGAGTCCAGGTATGCAAGGCTCTTAGTTCAATCCCAAGCATTCCAATGACTGAATGAATGGATGAATCAATCGATCAATAATATAAAACTAAAGATAAAAAAGAAGGCTCAAACACAATTAAAATGACAACGGTGTTTAATTCTAAAAAGATGTATTTATTTGTATGTTAGGTATGCACGTGTCTATTATGTGCACTGTGTGAATGCCTGTTACACTCAGAAGCTAGAAGAGGACATCAGATTCTCTATTCACGGAGTTATGACAGTTCTGAGTGCCGTGTGGGTGCCGGACACTAAACCTAGTCCTCTGCAAGAACAGCCTGTGCTCTTAACCACTGAACCTTCTCCCCAGGCCACCACCACCAAGACATGCTCCTTTATTCTATTTCTGTTTGATAAACTTTTGTTCCCCAGTCTCTTCCTTCTCTTTCTCCGATTCCACTTCTTTATTTTTTCCTTTTGGAGCTAATGCCTGCTGTATCTAGGCGGGCCTCCAACTTGCCATCTCACTATGTAGCTGAGGGTGACCTTGAACTTCTGACTCTATTGCCTCCATCTCCCAAGTGCTCCGGATCACAAGCTTGTACCCTTACAACAGGTTTGTGCAGTCCTGGAGATCAAGCCAAGGGGGTTCTTGAATGCTCAGTAACAGTTTGCTAGCTGAACTAAATCCCCAGACCTGCGCATATAGTTCTCTTTTCTCTGTTGCTGCCCATGTGAGCTACTGGAAGAGGAGTCCAGAAAGCACAAAGGCCCTGCATTTCCTTGGTCTGAGCACCATATCAGGGTCAATGAATGGCTGCTTTAACTGTTACTGTTCTGTCCCATGCTCCCACACCCACAGTAGCTGCTTTTTTCATCCTTTTTCTGATCAAGTCTGTTTATAAGTACCCACTTCACAGCCTCTGGCAGTTTGCTGTACAAAGGAATGCTGGAAAGCCGCCTTTCTTTAGCATGCTTTTCCAAGAGAGTTGTAATGCTTTGCAAATACTTTCTTGCTTATCGGTCAAATACACACAGAGGAGGATGATCCGGAAGTCCCTTTCTCTTTCCAGCCTGGCTGCTTGTGATTATCATGAATTCAAAGCCTGGGCAGAGACCTGGTTTGGAGGTCACAGGGTCTGGGTACAGGAAGACACGAGTGAAAAGCTCAGTCAGTGGCAGATGGGTCCCAGCACCCTTATTCTTAGAAATAGAAACCCATCGCCTTCCGTTTGTGCAATTATCATTTGCTACACCCAATAGGGGTTTCAAGATCTTCACATCTACGTGGATTTATTTTATGTCGGAGTGAAAGTGACTTTATGACCCAATTATCATTAATGTGACATATTGCATTATATTTGGGAGGAGGAGGGGAGAAGACATTCTGATGAAGGGAGGCAGGCCGGCCGGCCTTACACTTTGCCCCAAAAGAGAGGAGAGGGACTCTGCTCCATTGTTAGAGCCCTGAAGCCCTGGCAACCAGCTGTTTGTTTCCTGATCATATAATCCTCCTCCAGATGTGCGTGTCCTAGGCCTGCGCAAGCGATACCAGAGCGCAGGTGGTGATGGTGCTCCTGGAAGCAATTTTGAGTTCAGCGTCAAGGACTGTGAGAAATGACGAGCCATCTCAGTCCAGTGTTGCGGTCCTTACATGACAGTTGTTGGAGATGAGACTGTTTTAGTGTTTGACCCAGCTTCCCAACAGAGCAAGGTTCGGGAAAGGCTAGGAGGGCAGTCTGAAATTCACAGGAGCGCGCAGCGCAGGCTCGGCGGGCCGCCCACCTGGAGCGTGTCCGCAGCGTGAATTTCAGAACCGCTGGGCGGACAGCTCCCCGGCGCCGGGCGCGGCTGCGCAAGGGGCGGGCCAGAGAGCTCGGAGCACAGGGATCCGCCTCCCTCCCCACGCCCGAGAGCCACTAGGAGCCGATGGGCGGTGTTCCCCGAGACTGACTGCCCTAGCGCCACGCCCCGAGGAGGCGGGGAGACCGGCTAGCCCCGCCTCCGCGAGGCCCGCGCTCTCCATTGGCCAGCGGCTGGAGGTGCTGGAGGCGGGCCCGGTCCACGGCTCGCGCCCGGGAAGGTCGGCGGCGCAACGCGGTTGCCGCGGGGAGGGTGCGCGGGGACGCGACGGGGCCGGGCGCGGCGGAGACGCAGCGGGTGGGGGCGGCGGCGGCTCGGGGCAGCGGCTGAGTCTCTTCCCGCCGCGGCCGCAGCCAGCGGCGCCCGAGCTCCAAGGCGCATCCCGGGCGCGCGGCCCGAGCGGCCAAGACGGCGGGCCGGCCGGGCGCGGGGCGGCGCGCGCTGTGCTGCGGGCTGCGCTGGTGGGGAGCCGCGGGCCGCGGCGGGGGTCCCGGGCCCGGCGTGTGCGGCTGGGAGGCGCTGTGGGGTGTGGGCGCGCGGGCGGCGGCCGGGGCTATGGCCGAGGGCGGCGGGGGCGCGCGAAGGAGGGCTCCGGCGCTGCTGGAGGCAGCCCGTGCACGGTACGAAAGCCTGCACATCTCGGACGATGTGTTCGGCGAGTCGGGCCCGGACAGCGGCGGGAACCCCTTCTACAGCACCTCCGCAGCCTCACGCTCCTCCTCGGCCGCCTCCTCGGACGATGAGCGTGAGCGCCCCGCGCCTCCGGGGACCGCCCCGCTACCCCACGCCGCGGATCCCTTGGAAGTGGAGGAGGACGAGACCAGTGAGGGCTGGAGCGCCGTGCTGAGGGATCGCCCGCCCCCGCGCTTCGAGGACACCGGTGGTGAGGATCGACCGGGGACTCTGGGATGCCGGGACACAGGGCGCGGTCTGAAGGCTGGAGCACGGGCCAGACTGGTTCCAGACACACCGGACTCGCACCTGTGTGTTTCTGGAAACAGCTGGTTTGGGGAGCGGGGATTAAACAGAGTCGGTCTTACTGCACAGGGTGGTGGTCCCAGGTTTCTCGTGGGTGGTGACCAAGCCAGCACTTTGCCAGAGGCTTTCCGTCCTCTGGCGGTGTCACACCTGTGGGGTCAGTAAAGTATGGCTTTTTTGGTTGAGGGTATCCAAATGCCTGGCAAGGCTGAGGCTGGGTCCTTTGCAGTACTCAGGACCTAGGTGTCAGGGGTCAGGCCGGTCGCAGCTGAAGCACATAGCCTAGTGCGAGGGCACCCCAGCATCTTCACTGCACTCAGTTTTCCTGAGAAACTTCCTGTGGTGCCAGTCGATCTCTCGCTGAGCACCGGAAGGAGCAAAGGGTGATTCTACTGCGTTAGGGAGTGTTAGTCCGAGTTACTTTTCAAGGTGTGTAGACCAGACTCAGATTATCTGGAGGCGAATGGAGTTGAGCACAGCCACTCAGCCACCCTGGGCCCTCTGGCTGCTGGCTTCTGCAGAGTCGAATTCTAAAGTAGTGCTGCTTTGCAGCGTCTTGGCTTCTGCTTTGTGAGACGTAGAAACTGCTTTCCCATTTGACCCTCAGTGCTGCTTTTTAGGCGCCATGGCTTCCTGGCAGGCAGATGTTCCACCATATTCTGTGAAGTGTGCACAACCAGTGTGAATGGGCACCAGGGAGTGCCCTTTGCATAATCTCCCCCCTCTCTCATGCGCGCGCGCGCGCACACACACACACACACACACACACACACTTTGGGCAGTGTACATGACACTATACTTATTGTTCATCAAGATTGCAGGTGTACAGGAGGCAGACTCCAGGGCCTGGGTGTGGAAACATAGCTGCAGGGAGCTGGCAATGGGAAAGGTTGGCCCAGCCCCGGAGGGAGTGGTCTGCAGCCTTGCCAGGCTGCAGTGTGGATGGGCAAAGTTGCAGCTGGGTTGGAGGCTTACTCTCACCATGCAAGGTTCTAAGTGGGTATATTTTAAAGCCCAGCCATTTGGCTGTGGTTTATGGTACTCTAAATTGTCCTCCTGTATCACCCTTTTTCCCCAGTGTGCCTTCAGGGCCTCCTGCCCTGGACAGCTGCTTTCCATATTGGCTGTTGGGACTGTACCAGCCTGGTGCCCTGGTTTGTCAGTCTTTGTGCCATGAGCCTTTGTGATCCCGTGTTGATTTTGCAGCACTTAAGGTAGACGTCTACAGAGGAGAATTCAGCAAAACTGAGATCCCAGGGCAAAATAGGGACGTTGTACTGGCTAAGGCTTAGTTTAGATGAAGGGTCTGGTATTGAGAAGGGTAAACACATCAAAGTGATTTAACCAGTAGTTTATTTCTTAGTAACCTATAAGTCAAGAAGCAAAGCCCTGTATCCACTGTGCACTCCCAGCATGAAGACCAGGATTGCCTGTCACTGGCATTAGGGTCATATCCTGCTTCCTGACAGTGCCACTGAGTTTGTGCCTATTCCTGAGAGTCACTTTAGGCAAAGGGGTTCTTTAGGCAAAGGCATTAGCGGCTGTTTGGTAGTATTTGTGGCCGGTGTTGTTTTTCTGCTTTAGGAGTGGTCCCTCTCTTTCAAATTTAGATCTACTTTAGAATTTCCTTTGTGGTACCTGCTCCCCCAAGGGAAACATGGGGAAAGGGTAGAGGGACAAAGTTGATGGCTTGTTGAGCCCGAGGAATGTTATTTATCAGAGCTTAAAATAGATTCCGATTTGTAGGTTGGTCAGAAAAGATCCTTGAGCCCAGGGCATGGAGAGAGATGGATGTGTTTATTAGGAAGCTGGTTGCTGCAGCGCTCAGCCGAGAGGTTCAGCCTACTAAGCTCCAGCATCAGGGACACTCCAACAATTGCCGCGCTACGCCTCCACAAAGGCAGCCTGAATCTTTCTCCCTTCTGTGTGGCCCAGTTGCTTAACAGATGTAACTGGGCGGGTAGGGTGGGGGGGAGAGGAAGAGTGGTGTTTTGATCTGTTACAATGTTACATTGTTTCATAATAGAATGTTTGTGATTGCTATGGCCGCTGCAGTCTACTGAGGACTGCACAGGACTCTAGGTTGCTATGGGACTTGCCCCACTGTAATCAATTGTGTCTGTGCATGAGTGTCAGTGTGCAGATGGGTGTGTGGAGCAGTTAGTTCCCTTGCTGCTGGTGGTCGAGCTGGGGAGAGTTTCTTTTCTAGGGGAGAATATAGCTGATTCCCTTGAAGACCTGGAGACCTTTGCTGAGTCTTGGGCAGGAAAGAGGTGCATGATGGGACCATTACATATTGAGTTGCTGTAGAGCAGTTCTGTGGCTCCACGGAGATTTTTGTGCATATAGTAGAGAGTTATTGGTACCGAGCTGAGACAAGGGAAGGAGAGATTCCATACTTACTGGTGAGAATACTGGCCCTTCAGACTGTTCAAGTCTTCCCTGCCTCATTCCTATTTTCCATGACTCCAGCTATCTGGATGGAGCAGGCTTGGGGAATCACAGCTGGCAATGACAGGGGAGTGGCTCCAGCACCTCCCTCAGGCTCTGCTCTGAGGTGTGGGTCCCCTTGGGAAGACTTACACATAAACACTGGCAGGCTGGTGTCCATGCTTTAACCCTTGTATAGATGGGAGAGTCTTCCTGGGAATTGAACTGCTTTCTGGGAGCACAGGGTCCAGACTTATAGCTGAAGCCTCTAAAATAGCCCAGCTTGCAAGCTGCCAGCCTCACTTGCCTCCCCAGTGTGCAAATCGCCAACAGCATGCAAAGCTCTCCTGGGAGCAGTGTGAAATTCAGCCAGGCTGTGTCTGGGGCCTCTGACCTTCAGACTTCCTCCTCCGAGTGCCTTCCATCACTTCTTGAGGCAGAGAAGCAGGCAGCACCACAGTCTCTGGTCACCTGTTCTAGCTTTGCTGGGTTTCTGTGGTGACTGACCCCTCTCATCCATGCTAACCTCTGAGACTCCAGCAGGAGGCTGACCTTGGGAAGATGAGAGGAATGTGGGGTTAGAATTAACATTGTTGAATTTTTGTCCTTAGAGTTTACTGTTAGATGATGGTGATTAATTATTATTATCATGTTGTTATTATGGAGACAGGGTTTCTCTGTGTAACCCTAGCTGTCCTGAAACTCACTCTGTACCTCAGGCTGTCCTCGAACCCAGACATCCATCTGGCTCTGCCTTCCAAGTGCTGGGATTAAAGGCGAGGGCCACGGCACCTGGTTTACTGCTGGTTTATTAAAATAGTCTTTTATTTTTAGCGTTCATAACAATTACCTTATTCATTATATATTTATTCTTTGAGGGTTTCATGCACCTATGCAATGTATTTTGATCATATTCACACTCTTTCCCCTCCAACTCTTCCCAGACCTTCTCCCCTCACATCTGCCCCCCAACTTTGTTCTCTCTCCCTCCCCCCTCTCTTTTTAATAACCTACGGAGTCTAATTTCTGCTGCCCAGCTATGCAGAGATGTGGGATTGTCCGCTGGAACAGGGTCAACCTATCGGGTACCACATCCCTAACAAAAACTGACTCTTTCGTAGCATATGCTAACTGTCCAAGGTCCTTAGCTGGAGGTGGGGCTGTTGTGCCCCATCCGTGCTGGAACGTAGACTGACTGGATCTCAATCTTAAGACTTCTTGAATGTAGTGGTCCTTGCTGTCCAGGAGACACTGCACCACCCCAGCCCCCCGCACCACCCCCAGCCTGACCCTTCCCACTTCCCCTCGTCCAATGTTCCCTGAGCCTTTCAGGCAGGAATGTGATATATACGTCCCATTTATAGCTGAGACTCCAGAGACAGTCTTTGAAGTCTTAACCAGTCCTGAATCTCTCTAATACCATCTAGTAAAGCCTTTTCAACTCACGAGTAAGAAGAGAAAAACCTTTCTTTTTTTAAATCCAGAGTTAAGTGGAGTCTGTGACCCGGGAGAGCAGGAGGCCTTCCTGTGGGATCAGGGGAGTGGTACCTTCAGTCCTGGCTCTGTGCCAGGCTGAGTGGCAGCAGGAGGAGCCTGGGACTTAGGGAGCTGCAACTGCAGTCTCAGGTAGTGCTGCCAAGCAGCCGTGCAACCTCAGTGCAGCTGGCTTCCTGGGAGCCCTGTATCCCAAGGCTGGCCAAGGTAGGGAACCTGGAGCTTCACTCTGGTAGAGAAGTTGTCGCCTCTGCATAGGAAGATGGTCTTAGCTTCCTAACTGTGAGGGCAGGTGGAGAGACCTGGCCAGGTGGAGGCCATCTAGTCACACCTGACGCCTCAGACAGGCAGTTCCACCCCCTCTGTTACTAGAACTTCTTTCAGCTCTGCTTATTTCTTCCCTGGCTTATTCCCATGTTAATACATACAATTTTTTTTTTCACTAGGTGGGGGTGTGGTTGCTGTTCTGTGGATTTTAACACAGGAGTGTACTTTTTTTTTCTTTTTTCTTTTACAAGCTTTTTTTTTTTTTTTAATTTATTTATTTTATATGAGTACACTGTAGCTATCTTAAGACACACACCAGAAGAGGGCATCAGATCCCATTACAGATGGTTGTGAGCCACCATGTGGTTGCTGGGAATTGAACTCAGGACCTCTGCAAGAGCAGTTAACCACTGAGCCATCTCTCCAGCTCTGGAGTGTACTTTTATAAGCAACTCTTGTCAGGGAGGAACAGGAAGCTCCTAGAATTTCTGCTTTCCCAAGGAGTCTAGTGCTGCTTCTCAGGAGGCAGGACTTCCTGTTCCAGAAAGTGTACCTGTGGGTGCCGGCAGGGCCTATAAAAGACCCCCACTCAGTTCTGGGGCATCAGACTCACCTTGATTTCTAAAAACTGTGATTGTATGTTTTTCTTAACAGCATAATAAACACATTCATTTTAGATAATGTATTAATTTTTTTTTTAGTTCCACAATATTTCTCTATCTGGAGAAAACCATTTGTGACGCTAAATTCATAAGCCATGAATATGAGATTATAAGATTACATCATGGTGGGTGAACTGATTTTGTTTTTAATTGTAGTTAATGACTCGTGGATATTTTCTGTTAAATTTTCAAATCGTAAAAATTTAATGAGTCCGCAATACAGTGATTCCTCTGGTGAGCCCTGAGCCTATGGCCTTAAGAAGTTGTTTTAGTGTGTGTGTGTGTGTGTGTGTGTGTGTGTGTGTGTGTGTGTGATGTGTGTGGAGCATGTGTGCTCTGGTGTGCCAGCCTCGATTTGATCCTTAACATAAAACCAGTTTAGGAGAATCAAGGGGAAGGATATTTGTATGTTTTTTTAGAGGTTTTGGTACATGTTGTGAAAGAATGTTCTAGAAGTATACCTGTTTACATCCTTGCCAATAGTGAGGGCATTGGCCCATCCATGAGAGGTTTTGATCATGTGACAGACACCTCTGAGGTTCCAGAGGTTCCAGACTCTGGCCAGCTCCACTGCTTGAAGGCTGGGGTGAGACAGGACATCGTAGCAGAACCGGTGGTGGAGTAAGGAATTCCCCTTAATAGCAGCTGGGTTGGAGAGAGGGGATGGAGATGGAGGGACAGGGACAAGAAACACCCCTCAGAGGCATGCCTCCAGTCCTGCCTTCAGCCAGGCTATCTTCAGAGTTTATATTTCCACCTCTCTAGAGAGCCACGAGCTTGTGATCCATCAGTGGGTGTCTTAGGGTTCTACTGCTGTGAACAGACACCATGACCAAGGCAAATCTTACAAGGACAGCATTTAATTGGGGTTGGCTTACAGGTCCAGAGGTTCAGTCCATTATCAAGGCAGGAGCATGGCAGCGTCCAGGCAGGCATGGTGCAGGAGGAGCTGAGAGTTCTACATCTTCATCTGAAGGCTGCTAGCAGAAGATTGGCTTTCAGGCAGCTAGGGTGAGGGTCTTAAAGCCCACACCCACAGTGACACACCCACTCCAACAGGGCCACAACTTCTAATAGTGCCACTCCCTGGGATGAGCACATACAAACCATCACAGTGGGTGAAGGTTCTTGCTTTGGGGACCAAGGCTTTTAGGGGCACTGTTGTACCATCATCCTGTTGCAGTGATAAGACACTAAAAGCTACTTGGGGGAGGAAAGTGTTCATTTCATCTTATCCTTTCACGTTCTATCATTGAGGGAGGATGGGAAAGTCATGGAAGGCAGACACCAAGAAAGAAGGCTGTCGGAACAATGCCTCCACACATGCTCACACCCTGATCTAGGCAGCGTGTCAGCTGAAGTCCCTCCTCGGGGACTCTAGGCACTGTCAAGTTGACAGTGGAAACTAATCAGGACAGATGCTCAGCTCCAAAGTGATTAACATCACCTTTCAGGACGGCAAACCAGCGTGTGGTTTGGGGGCTGTGCCTTGACTTGTACTCAAGGAAGTATTTGTAGGGAGTGTAGCAGACATGGGGTCCTGAATCCCCAGCACAGTTTACATGGTGCATTCACACATCCATGCAGACACAAGTCAAGAACACCTCAAGACCTAGAAGATGCCCCTGCTCCCCACAGCCAGCGTCTCCCTCTCCTAGAGACAGCCACTAGAATTTTATCTCCTAAAGTAATATTGATTATACTATTCTTCTAAGACTCATTTATGTTATCGCATGTCTCATATTTTTAAAAAATTACTCGTAATTTTAAAAGATTTATTATTTTATGTTATGTGCAAGTACGCGTCCGCGTGTGGGTATGTGCACAAGTGTAGGTTCCCAAGGAAACCAGAGCCATCAGATTCCTTGGAGCTGGAGTTAGAGATGGTTGTGAGCTACCTGATACGGGGTGCTGAGAACTGAACTCCGCTCCACTGGAAAACAGCCCTCCTAACCACTGAGCCATCCCTCCACCCACCTGCATGTGTTTTTACGACCTATGTTCCTCCATTCCTCTTGGGCACACATACCTGAGAGTGGATTGCTGGGCATGGCTTGGATGTCTGTTGAGACTTTAGAGTAGATCATTTTGACTTCGGGGAGTCTGCCCTGTGCTTCATGAGCCATTAAGCTGCATGTCAGGCCCACTTGGGACAGGATGACTATGTGCAAGGGACCACTGCTGTGGTGGGCAGTGACAGTTTTTCCCGCTAAGTCTCTGTTGGCAGGGAGTGAGACATGCCAGATATTAATTCAGCAAGCACATTGAGCCTCTGGGATAAGGAGATAAGTAAGTTCAGTCTCCCGGGAGTGGGGAGGGAGGGCGACAAATGGAGGAGAAAAGGGTGAACAAGGGAAAGAGATTTACACAGGACTCCAGAGCATGGCGTAGGAACAATTAGAAATTAGTCGGGGATGGAAGGTGTCTTAACTGAGATGGTGCAGCGCTTAGGATCCTTGCTAAGGATCCAGGTTTGATTCCAGCCCCTATACGATGGCTCACGATTATCTATAACTCTAGCTCCCGGGGATCTGATACCCACTTGTGGCCTCTGTGGGCACAGCTTGCGAACGGTATACTTAAATACATGCAAGCAAAACACATAAAAAATAAAGATTTTTAAAAAGAGAGATTGAAGCCTATGATGGCGGCAGCAGTGACAGCTGTGCATACCTTGATGGAAGCAGCACTCAGAAGGCAGAGGCAGGAGGATCTGTGAGTAAGTCCAGCCTGGTCCACAGAGTGAGTTTCAGAACAGCCAGGGCCTTTCAGAGAAACCCGGTGTTGAAAAGTAAGGGTGGACTCCATCTTGCTGTGAGCAGCTTCCTTCAAACAAAACTGAGCTTCCCTGAGTGAATGAATCCTGGGTTTCTCTTCTCAGGAGTGATTGGAAACTTGGAGATTATGTTGTTGAAACTCTGTGACCTTGAGGAGCTGAACTCCAACGTGACCTTGAAGCACACAGGATACCCTCACTGGGAGTAGGGGTGGGTGTTTCCAAAGGTTCCTGGGAGTGAGAGCTCGGAGAGGGTGGGAGGGGGCCTTACATGTGGCTAGGAACAGGCAGTGTGGTAGGATGGTCATAGGAGGCTGGCTGCCTCAAGGTCTCTGGAGAGAGACTCTGCTCTGTAATCTGTACTGTACTGCAGTGCTGGCCTTGGGCTTAGTGCTTTTCTGGGTCTCTTCCTCTGCTTCTCCTTAGATAGAGGAGTTTGTTTCTTGTATGGAGGATTTTTTTTTTTCTTAATTGTGTTTTGGTTTTGGAGACAAGATCTTACAAAGCACCTAAAGCCAACATGGAACTTGACATGTGACCCAACCCGGACTTTCTGTCCCAAGTGCAGCCTGTACCAGCATACCTAGATGTGATACCATTCCAAAAGTTTTAGATTTTAGGGCATTTTGAATTTGTTACTTTCAGATAATAGGGGCTCAATTCATACCACACTGTCCAGCAATTAGCAGAGGGTTGTTCGGTTGTAACTACATTTGAGAATAACAGCCAAAACCTTAAGTCTTTGTGTGACTACCGTCCTCATCCTTCTCGTGTCTGTCCCTCAGGGGTGAGGGTGTCAGCTCCTACAGTAAGGAGATTTTCCCTTACTGTTTTCCTCTGTGGCCGCACTGTGTCCCAAGCCCAGCAGCTGTGTGTGGCTTGCTAGGCTATTCCATCTTGTCCCTGGGGCCTCGCTTGCTCTAGTTTACGGGTTTGACTTTAGTCAGTCTACTGAGGGCAATGTGGATCTCAGATTGTTCTGATTTGGGCAGCCCCAGTGACTCATGCATTTGAGCGACTCTCCTCGTGCCTTGCTGTCTTTAGAATATTCTAAATGCCTCTGGAGCCAGATGTTCACCTTCGGTGTGTTTCTTAGTCCCTCAGCGCTGGCTTTGTTGTTGTTGTTTTGGGTTTTTGTTCTGCTTCGTTTCTGAGAGATCTCTTAAATTCACTTGGATTTCGTGGTTCAGCCTGGCTGGCCAGTGAGCCTCCGTGAGCTTCCCATCTCTGCCTCGTCGGTGCTGGGATTATAAGCACACGCCACCACACCTGGCCTTTTTAAAACGTGGGTTTGGGGGATTGAACTCAGGTCCACATCCTCCTATGGAAGCACTTTGTCAGCGGAATCACCTCCCCACCCAGCCCCCTTTGGAGAGTCTGGTCCTGTCTTTTGCTCAGGTTTCCTTGTTTGTCTTGCCATTGAATTGTAAGAGCTCTTTATATATCTTGGGTTTTCGTTTCCCAGTAGATAAATGACTTTCAAATGTATCCTTAAAATCAGAAAGCCTGTACATCCTGCTGATGCCACCCCTGCCTGCTTTATCTTTGTGCCTTTGATGTCCTAGCTAGGAAGCAGTGACAAGATCAGGGTCACTCCACAGCGTCCCTGTGTTCTCTTCTAGAAGCTCTCTTACTTTTCCGGTTGCTCTGATAAAGACCCTGATGAAAGCAACTTAAGGGAAGTTATTTGGGCCATGGTTCAAGGGTACATACAGTCCATCATAGGAGGGGAGTCTTGGCAGTTGCCTGGTCCCGTTGCCTCTGTGGTCGGGAAGCAAAGAGGGGTGAGCAGCGGTGCTCAGCTTGGTTTTTCCATTTTATGCAGTTCAGGTTAGAGCGGGCCTTCTGGCTGCAACGCATTTATTCAGGAAAACCTTTCACAGGCGTGTCCAATGCTGGGTGGTTCCAGGACCTAGGCTGACAGTCAGTGTCACACAGCACAGGGCTGTGTCCTGTCAACTGACAGGCAGTGTCAGACAGCACAGGGCTGTGTCCTCTCAGGCTGACAGTGTCAGGCAGCACAGGGCTGTGTCCTCTCAGCTTGTGGCTGTATTCAGTCCTTTCGGAGTTATGCTCCAAGTGACATAAGATCCCACTTGGCTCTTTTGCATGTGGACATTCACTTTCTCAGCTCTATATTTTTTTTTTTTTCTTTTTAGAAAGACCATCCTTTCTCTCTTGAGCTGTCTCATCTTGGCACCTTTGTCAAATATCAGTTGGCAGCCATTTATAGTCATATCCTCTCTCTCTCTCTCTCTCTCTCTCTCTCTCTCTCTCTCTCTTTCCCCCCCCCGTCTGCCCCCCTTTTCTGCAGAGATTGAACCCAGGTCTGGCGCATGCTAGGCGTGAGTCCCATATCTATCCAGTCCCGATTTTCCATCTTAATTCTATTTATGTCTCTTTTGGCTCACTTACTCTATGATAAAATACCCATTTCTCCACAGTAATTTGAAAATAATACATTGACTGACAAAGCAAGACATTTTCTGACTGGGAAGATGTCACTCACTGCTAGAGTGTCTGCTTACCATGGAAGGCTCCAGCTTTGATCCCCAGCACTGAGAATTTAAGAAAGGACCTCCTGCATCAGAAACTTTTATCGTTCTATCATACAGTTCCAGGGTTTATGGCTTGCAATCCTTCGTGTCACACATTCATGGATGTGATCACAGGCGTGGGTGCACATGCATACACACACACACACACACACACACACACAGAGAGAGAGAGAGAGAGAGAGAGAGAGAGAGAGAGAGAGAGAGAGAGAGATTAAACATACATTTTTTTTCCAAATGGCTAAATGTTTGCTTAAGTCACGACTGAAGCTGACGGTAGAATGAACTTCTAAGATAAAAAGAACACCTTCTGAAGTTTTGTTTAAAAGCATTTACATAAAGATCTGTGAGTTGAGTGTTGGAAGGATCAACTGCATAGCTCAGGAGTAATAATTTCTCACCCCGTCAGAGCTTGGATCTCACCTGCAGCTGCTCTATTGGGAGGGAGCTCACGAAAAGAGAGAGGGATGTTCACTTTGCACAGGGTTCAGGGAGGTCCCCTCATCTGGGGTGTGCGTCCTTTCCTCTACTGGCTGCTCATGCTGGTTTGAGTTTGTCTGTCTTTTTGTACAGATGTGAGGGTTGGCTTGGTGGGCTGATGCCGTTTCATTCACTAAAGCGGGGAGTGATGAACCTTGCTCAGTGCCTCAGGGTGTTCTTTGGGTGTTTTTAGGAGGAGTGTCAGGGGTCTCCCACTTGACATTTTTTCCTCATGTTTCTGGAGGTAATCACTGTTCCTAGGATCTCTCATCAACACGGCAGTCAACCAATGTACTATTCTTTCAGACTAACAGAGTCATTGTTTTTGCGTCTTTCTGCAGAGATAAGTGTTGTGCAGTGAGAACGCCCATCCTCCCATGGCTGATCTCTTGTTCCCAGGGTTCCCTGGGGGCAACAAATGCAGGAACTCCTTAATCTAGCAGGCTGTTGATCACAGAGACCTGTGTGCTGGCATGGCCAAGTGTCCGCTGAGCAGGGACAGAGAGCGCACATGAACTTAGGGACGACTCCGCTCAGTGCCACACTTTCCAGGAAGCACCCAACAGTTCTGAGTCACAGTCAGAGCAGATCCCAGTGACCTCTGTCTCCTGGAGGACAAACATGGCAGCCTGTCCCCGGTGCTCACGGCAACTCTCAAGTGGAGTGGTGCTTCAGTCTCTAGAAATGAAAATTACAAGGACTTATTCCCACCTCCTTCTTTGACCAAGTCTCAGTGCCTGGTGTAGGCTGGCCTTGAACTCACGGCACTCCTAGTGCCTCAGCTGGTATCCTAGACGTGAATTGTAGGAAAATGACATCATTCGGCCTTCCTATAGGATTTGCATAGGTTCCATGAGTGAAGATGGTTTTTCTATAGAATTTTTTTTTATATGCTGCATATTATTTATCAGTCTAGACTGAGTGTTTGCTGTGAGGTGGTGGAATAAGAATGTTGGACTCCTTACCTGTTTCTGAATTTTCAGCTTCTCCTTTTTCTGCTCTTAACCCTTACTCAGTAGATGAAGTCCCCAACAGGACTTTTCTTTGAAATAGTCACAGTCCCAAATGAAATTAAATGGCTGTAAAATCACATTAAATTCTGAAGGGCTATTTAGTTTAGTATTACGTGTTTTAATACAGAAAACAGTTGTACAAAGATTATTATGCAATCTAAGCGATTTTTCTGTCTATATCATGTCAGCTCTAAAAGAATGTTCTTTAAAGTGTGTATGTGTTGGTGAGTGTGTGTGAATGTATGTGTGTGAGAGTGTATATATGTTTGTGTGTGAGTGAGTATGTGTGTATGTGAGTGTGTATATAAGTATGTGTGAGTGTATGTATATATGTGTTTGTGTGTGTGAGAGTGTGTGATTATGAGTGTGTGTGTATATGTATGTGAGTATGTATATGTGGGTGTGGTGTGGTGTGGTTTTCTTTCAAGCTTGCCCTCAGGGTAAATATTTTCTGCAAGGTTTATTTAGGCATTAGGGTTGAAGAGATGGCTTAGCAGTTAAGAACACTTCTGCTCTTCCAGAGGATCTGGGATGGATTCCCAGCGGCCACGTGATAACTCACATCTGTTTGCAACTCTGGTCCTAGTGGATCTGCTCCTCTCTTCAGGCCTCCGAGGGCGTCATGCACACATGGGTCACAGCCAAACACCCGTACACTTGCAATAATAAACACATTATTAAAGAGTTACCTGGCAACACACTTACTGTATTCGTTATGTTTGTGCTAACTCTGTTTTTCATATATGAAAGCTTTTAAGATTTTTCTTTTGCTTTTGTGTTTGTGGGGGTATAGTAGATACAGAAGCCAGGATTCTGGTAAGCTCTGGGTTTTGTTCTAAATTTAACAGTAACAAAAATCTTTAGTTATTGAAAAACTCCCCTTTGTCATTGAGTATATTTGTTCTTTTAAATTTTTTATTCCACATAAATCTGGGCGGTGGTGGCACACATGCTTAATACCAGCATCCAGGAAGCAGAAGCAGGCAGATCTCTGAGTTCAAGGCCAGCCTGGTCTATAGAGTGAGTCCCAGGACAGCCAGGGCTACACAAAGAAACCCTGTCTCAAAAGTCAAAAAAACAAAACAAAAATTATTACACTTACTTATCATACGTGTGTGTGTGTGTGTGTGTGTGAGAGCGTATGTGAGTGTATATGTGTGTGAGTATGTATGTATGTGTATATGTGAGTATGTGTGAGTGTCTGTGCATGAGTGAATATATATGTGTGTGTGAGTGTATATGTATGAGTGTGCATGTGTGAGTTTGTGTGTGTATGAGTGTGTGTGAGTGTGTATGTGTGAGTTTGTGTGTGTGTGTATGAGTGTGTATGTATGTGAGTGTGTGTGAGTGTGTATGTGTGAGTTTGTGTGTGTGTATGAGTATGTATGTATGTGAGTGTATGTGTGTGTGAGACTGTGTGTGTAGGTCAGAGAACAACCTGTGGGAGTCAGTTCTCTCCTTCTACCATGTAGGTTCCAGGGATCGAACACAGGACGCCAGGCTTGGTAGCAAGCACCTTTTCCATCTTGCCAGCCCCAAGCATACTCATTCTTACAGACTTTCAGTGTGCCCAGAGTTTGGGAATGTCCTCAGCTTGAGTTGTGTCTCCTTTGCTTTATCTGTATGAGAAAGCCAGATGGTCACACCCGTCTGAGTTAGTTGTCTGGTATGTGCTAGGCAGGTTTCCTGGCGAGGCTCTGGAGCTACGTCGTTAGGTGGTACTGATCACCCCTTCCCTAGGCTCCTGCTCAAGCTAAGGCTTGGCTCCTTGCTAGTCAGTTTTCATCTGGCTCATCATGGATTCTCAGGTATGGCTTCTGCTCTTGAGACCTCCCTGGCTGTGACCCCTGGCTGTGGGCCTGGGGTACACACAACTCCAAAAGTGCACTTCCTGTCTTGAGGGCTGTGGTTTGCAGAGGGAAGTCCCCAGCTCCCTGGTGGCCAGTCTGTACCCATTTTCTTCCAGTTCTGAGTTCTCTTTGCCTGAGACATGGACCTTGGTTTTCTTTCACCTTAGAAGTGTCCCCTACGCTTTTTCTTGTCACCTCTGCAGGACTTGTGCCTTGGCTATGCCTTCCATGGCTGAATCTCCGCACAAAGCCTGAGGTGTCTGGCCTTATCTTTCATGCTCTTCTCTTCCCCCTGCTTTGCTCGTCTCCCAAGTCAGTTGTGCAGTCGTCACCATGACCATTTTTGCTGGAAAAGTTGCTTAGTGAAGAGATGTGGGGTTGTCATGGTGACTCTGTTGTGACCCCCTCACTCCCATGTATCACAGTGGAAATCCTTTGGGTGCTGTGATTATTTTAATTAAAATTCAAGCTACACCTGTACCCCCCAGCTGCTCTTTCTTCCTGGACGTGCAGTTTGTTTCTTCTGGGCAGACTTCCTGCTTCTGTTCCTGAGGCTCAGTAGGGAGAGTTAGCACTTCCTACAGACTTCTGGGATCTAGGTCTGGTTAAGGAACTGGCGCTCTCCTCCCATGAGACTTTGCTTCTGGCAGCAGCTTTGGAGTTAGGGTCCTGCTGGCCCTTGCTAAGGCAGATATGGAGCCGTGCCAGCTCCAGTACCTGTCTAGAGTCCGGCACCTCTAAAGGACTGTGTGCTAATATAACTAGAGTGTGGTGGAAAGGTGGGCACCGTTGAGGTGACTATAGAAACCTTACATGTTTCTTGTAATAAAATGATATTGAGATATTGAGTGTGTCTGCGCATGCGTGTGTATGTGTAAACGTGCATATTCTGTGGCATGGGCGTGGAGGTCAGAGGATAACTTGTAGGAGTTGTGTTTAACCCCCGTGTGGGTTCTAGAGATGAGACTGACTAGGTCATCAGTTTAGGTAGAAAGCACCTGCTGAACCACCTCAATGGCCTCTACTTTGGGTTTCTCTCAGGGTAGCCAGGGAATCACCCAGGTTTTGATACTGACTGATTATAGCCACGGCCTGATGCTTTACATCTGACAAGTGTTTTGAGTCTCTGATTGCTTCTCTCAGTGGCAAAGCAGAGAATGTCACAGCCATACTTTCCAGAGAGCTGCAGGCATTACAGGGCAGCAGAGCTGAGCATGGCACTTGGGTGCCCAGGAAGCAGCTGGCTCTTTCTTCTGCTCTTCTGTACCTGTGTGGTGTGCGTGGAAGCACATGAGGTTCTGAGCGCATATCTCAAGTATTGATCCTGACTCTTGGGACACACTTATGAAAGGAACTGAACCCTTGAGTGGGTGAGGCATCTGCTCCACAGTGGGATCATGGCCAGCAGGAAGCGTGATGGGCTGACGGCATGCTGGGGACAAAGTGTTACAAAAGAAGCAGTGGGCAGGATCCAGGGTCTTGGAAGTGACAGCAGAGAAGGATCATTGTAGAGTAAGGCAGGCCTCACTCTGGGGAACTAAGGGAGTCGGCCAGGTGCCCATACAGGACGTGGCTGTTGCATGCACACAGGCAGGTGAAGTCCTTCATGAGGCCTGCAGTACCAGCTCACTGGCAGTAAGGCACCAGAAGGGGTGACGAGCAAGCCGTGGAAGTGGGGGTCATAGAAGAAGGAGGTCAGAAGGTTAAGGAAGGGGAGGTTTGAAGGGATCCCGCAGGACGTGGCTTATGCTGTAAGATGTGGAGTCTCTGGTGTCCTGTAGCAAAGGATATGGGGCCTGAGCATGGGTTTTGAAGAAATGTCCTGAATGGAGATGAGACCTCAGGATGTGTGTGTGTGACTGGACACTTGTTGTGTGATGAGATGGTGAGGGTAGGGGTGTCTGTTTCTGGGTATGTTTTGAACTCTTCGTGGGTTGAGAAACTGACCTTGAGAACTGAGTAATGGAGGATGTCCAGCACAGTAAAGAAACGATACCATCTCTGCAAGATATGGACTCAGCAGAAAGCTAGGATGCCATCGGCAGCGTCTTCTGGAGATTGTTGGTTACCAGGCCCTTTACTTGGGAAGTCAGTATTGACGTTGACAGCATTGATTGTGGCTGTCTGGGGACCAGACCAGAGGTGTGGCTTGTACAGCCCACATTGGTTGAGTGTTTGGATGCAGAGGAGTGGGGTGCCGTGTGTTCCTTTATGGGGCGAGTAGGCACAGCCCCGTGTGGAGTTATCTTATTGTGGTAACAAACACTAATGAAAGCAGCTTAAGGAAAGAGGGGCTTGTTTTAGCTCACAGTTTGAGGATGCAGTCCACCATGGCAGGAAATGCGTGTAGCAGGGGCGTAAAGCATCTGGTCACATGGCATCCACAGTCAGGAGGCAGAGAGAAAGATGAATACTGGTGTTCAGCTGGCTTTCTCTTACTTTGATCCAGGAGCCCAGCCCATAGAATTCTGCTGCCCACGTTTATGACGTCAGTTAACCCCATCCAGAAACCCCTGTGCCCAGAGGGTAAGGTTGCAGATCACCAAACCCGCCAACCTGGGTTCAGTCCCAGAGCCACATGGTGTGGACACAAAATAAACAAATAGATGTAAAATGCTTTTTTAATGACCAGGGGCTTGTCTTTTAGGTGACTTAACAGTGTTAACCATCACAGGCTTCATGAGAACACTGGTTGAAGCTGACTCTAGTGGAGAATCTGTTTAGAGTTCGAGAAGTCATGGGTGACTCACCCCAGTACATCTGGAGCTCACATAAACAACCTCTTTATAAGTGTCCCAGATACTCCTTGGGGGCATACTTACATAGGAAAACATACCCTGTTTATCGGATATTTAAATTGAACTAGGCGCCCTGCACTTCCATTTGCTAAATCTGGGTCCTCTTCCCGGCAGGTTCTTGTTCATTACACAGGCCACCCTAGCAACCTGTCAGGTTGCTAAGTAACAGGAATTGACTTCAAAAGACCATTTGATTTTTGTTGGTTTCCCCGGGCTCCTCCTGGGTCAGCCTTTTCCCCGTTGACTGAGCTGCACATCAGAGCGTGGGAGCACTCCACGGGGCCCTGACCACCTTTCACTTCAGTGTCTTCTGCATAGATGAGCTATTTGCAGGTCTGAAACCGGATCTTGAGTCCTGTTGACCATGACAGTGTGGGACACAGGGAGGGAATGCAGCTGGAAGCTGATACACAGATGTGTAGCGTCCACAGTTTCTGGAAAACAGGTGTGGGGTCAGTGCTGGAGCACAGAGACTTGAGTAGGTTCTGCTGGGGGAGATGGCTCTGCCCGGAGTTCTTTATAGTTCTGTCCTTAGCATCTGGTCTGCTGATGGTCACCTCTTAGCCATTCAGGACTGGACTCCCTGAATTCCCATCCCTCAAAATTCATGCATTGAAATCTCAATTCCCACTGTCTCAGAATGGGACTTTATTTGGAGACAAGGTCCTGAGAGAAGTGATAAAGGTTAAATGGGGTTGCTAAGGTGGGCTCTAGTCCAATCTGATTTATGTCCTTGAAAGAAGACATAGACACACACAAAAAAAAGCGGGAGCCTGTGACCGCAGTGGGAAGATGGTCTGCACGTGGCTTTGATCTTGTACTTCTAGCCTCCAGGAAGAAGATTTCTTAGTGCAAGCTACCTCATTTGTGGGACTTCTTATGGTAACTATCGTTCAATCAGAGGAGGTGCCAGATCATGTGAGGTTTGCAGGTGGTATTGGCTGACTCTTGGGGTTCAAAGGTGTTCTCCAAGGAGCAGGCCCTAGCCATAACCTGCTGGGACCACAGTACTGGGAACAAGAGGTACCAGTATAGACTTGATCTGGTGATCTGGTGCTGTGGCCTGCCACTCTTCCTGGGGCACAGCTCCTGAACAGATCTTACAAGCCTGTGGAGGAGGGGATTTGGCAGATGGCACCCAGAGTGATTCTGCAGTTGCATGTTCATAGTCTTGGGTGTGGATCCTCCCCTGACAGCAGAGGTTGGGTCACGCGAGGAAACTGTCAACCCTGCTCAGAAGCCATCAATAATCTATATGTTTCTAGCATAGCTAAGGAAGAAAGCACAGACTGAGGTCACATCTCTGGCCAAGTCTATATGTATCATGTATGGGCTCTGTGAGGAGATTGGGAAAATACCCTAGAGCGATCCTTACAGCAAGCGATCCTTATGGCAGTTACATCTTTGGGTAATTAAAGTATCGCTTTTATGTCCTTGTTCTTAGAAATCCACTGGAGAAATATTCTTACATCCCTGGTGCTGTTTGGATTAGCGTGCCATTTAAAGATGTGTCTCTCTTCATTAAAAAGTCACTTCAGATTCAGAAACAGGACTTAGAAGTCAGGGTTAGTTGGAGAGGGCATCGTGGAAGCTGGTTCCTGGAATTCCACTGATGTGACCAGGTCACTGATGTGCTGGTCATCCTGGTCGACAGATTCCTGCTGTGGGGCTTTGCTTTACATTGCCTGTTCAGGGACTTGGGTTGAGAGATTTGGCCAATGAGGTTGGAGTGTCACTTGATGGACAGGTGGACTTGCCAATGAGGTTGGAGTATCACTTAATGGACAGGTGGGCTTGCCAGTGAGGTTGGCGTGTCAGTTGATGGACAGGTGAACTTGCCAATGAGGTTGGAGTGTCACTTGATGAAGAGGCGGGCTTTTCAGGTGAGTGTCCCGCCCAGGTCTCAAGCACGGGTCACTGGAGGGACTTCATCTACAGTGGCCAGTTGAAGGCTCGGGGTGAGTATACAGATGTGAGTGATCACACAGGCACGTGCACACATGTAAACACACTTGTATGCTTGGGTGTGCTCACGCAAGGGGTGTGTTCTTTCTGGTATGTGCTTACGTAGACATGTACTTGTACATGCCGTGTTGATGCAGTCACGTGTGATCCCTGCATCTGTGTTCCTGGACAGGCTGGTGTGGACCATGGTAGAGTGTGACTCCTGGCTCCTGGGACCACAACCAACAGCTGGGGTTTTGGCATATGGTTGCCTGAAGCTCTGTCCTCAGCTGTGCCAGCATGCTCCCTGGAAAGGGTCAGATACTTAGCGCCTAGATTTTAAGGAGACCCACAGGTGTGTGAAGTCGCAGGGAACCACTGGATTTACAGAAAGTCGTTAGAACATCAGGGACCACTTGACTGATGCAAACAGGCTCGTGACACTCTTCAGTCTGATCCGACTGACACCTCCTGGATAGGCTCTCTCCTTCCTTGGGTGTTTTCTATAGGGAGACAGGGCTCTGAGAGGACAGTGATCTGCTTTGATTCTCAAGCCAGTCTGAGAGTGTAGGGTTACAGAGAGTTCATTCCTGTGGGCACTTAGCGACTAGGCCTGGCTTAGTCTTGGTGATCAGTGTGCCCCAGTGCCTTCCATGCCTGAGTGTTTAGTGGCCCTCCCTGACCAAGGCTTGGTTCTCTGGAGAAATTGAAAGATAGAAAGCTTTTTATATGAGGGGTATTTGTTGAGGAGCTGTGGATGGAGTGTGGGAGAGAGAATCTGGTTTTCTACAAGGTTCTCGGCCCACCCAGAGTGAAAAGCAGAGAGTTGGAGGCGGGTGGAAGCAGCAGAGACCATGGGTTTTAGGGCCTGTGGGGTCTTTTCTTCCTTCTGAGCTGCTGCTGAAGCCCCTGTGACAGCTGAGGGCCGGGTTGTTGCCTTGAAACAAAAGTCTGCTCTAGGAGGGACAGACCCTCTCCTGCCCCATGGGAACTTCTGGCCCTTGGAGGTCTGTGGGCAGAAGGTCTCAGGTGGGTTTCCCATTGTGTGTCCCTCTTGCTCGCCCCCTCCTGTTCTCATATCTGTATAAAAATCTACCTTCATTTCTCTACCTAACTGCCCATCTCCTGCTGTGCTGGGTGCTTGCCTGGGTGGAGCATGAGGGTGTTGCTGCCCTCACTCCATCTTTGACCCTCCTTCGTGCCAGCCAGTACTGTTCCCTGGCTATCTCGTATCCTTGACCCTCAGGCTTTGTTCGGCATGCCCCTGCATCAACTTCCAAGCCTCAGCAGGAGCCCAGGGCAGGGCAGAATAGGAGCGGATAAAGGCCACTGCACTGAGGGACCACGTGGGCTTCACCTGAGCGTGAGCCAGTCGGAGATGGGGCCATGGAGCCACGGTTTGGGAGGAAGGAAATATCAACAGTTTCTTGGCAAGGACGTGTTTCCATGGAGCTTGGGATGAAGCCATATGAGCAGATGCAAGGGTGGGACAGAGCCACAGTTCCAAGGTATCCTCCCAACTCCTGAGAGCAGACAGGCAAACGCTTTGTAACTGGGATTGGTGGGGGAAGGAGCTGCCTATAACTCAGTGGCATCTGAAGCTTTTGTAGCTGAGGCTTCGATGGTAGCCTGTCTTATAAGCGGACATCCGGGTTCTGCCTTTCTGAGCTTTTGCTCCTACCCAGTGGGGTACGGGGAGGGGAGTGAGGCCAGAGACAGGCTGCAGGCCACGTGGAGGCTTCTTAGTCACACACACAGGTCCCTTCATGACGTGATGCCAATTCCCTCCACCCCTCAGCACAGCCTAGGTGTGGGTAGAACCAGGGCCAGCTGGGGATCAGTATCTTAGAGCTCACAGAGGGTTGGTGGTCGGGGGAACAGAAATCTAAAGAAGTTAGGTTTCCATGTGCACATCTGGTAGGGGAAGCTTTGTGATCCAGAAAGACTGGAGCCAGCTTTCCCCTGTGGGAAGTTTCCTCTCATCTCCTGCTCCTGTCCAACCTCATCTATCTGTGAATGGCTGCGTGCTCGGTGGGATTCGTGTCTGGCTCCCTGTGCAGGAGGGCAGCTGGGCTCTCTCAGCTCACTCTCACTGCCAGAGCACCGAGGGAAGGAGCATCTGTGTGGGAAATGGCATGGGTGGGGCTTATCCCTGAAAACTGTGCTTTCTCTTAAGTGTAGCCTAAATACCACAGCTGTGGAATCTGTGCGTGACCAGGTACAGCTCTTCGTGTCCCTGGGGTCCTGGAAACTGTCTATCAAATCTAAAGCAGGTGTCAAAAAAGTGTCTGGCATAATACTTCTCACTGCTGCCAGCATTGGTTAAGGTGTCCTGTTGGGTGCAATGCATCCTGGGACAGATTCCATCATATCTTTGTGGGTGAAGATGAAGCAAATTTGTGTTTTCTCTAAAACAAAATGAGGGGGAAATGGGAAAATTGCTAGACTGTCGTTCCATGAGCAATATCTGACTCCTTCCCAAGTGTCTCGGTGACTATACAAGAGTGAGTCAGGGCCGCCCTGCACCTGCATTCTGAGCTGCTGCAGTTTCCAGGAGTTGTCTGTCGGCTACACCCACCTGCGTGACACTCAGGCACGTGGTCTTTGGCTGTGTTCTCTGCCTTCCTGATAACCTCAGCCTAGGCACAGTGGCTACTCAGGACGAAACGAGGTGGGCCCTTCAGGGTGCTGGAAGCAAGTGAGTGCCTTCCAGCCATGGGATGGATGATTTATTTAGACACAATCTCGTGTAACCCAGGTGATCCTCAAACTTGCTATATAGCCGAGGATAACCTTGAACTTTGATCCTATGTGTATCACATATGTGCTGATATCCTATGTGTGTGACTGTTGCCTGCACGTATGTATGTGTATCACATAGGTGCTGATATCCTATGTGTGTGACTGTTGCCTGCACGTATGTATGTGTATCACATAGGTGCTGATATCCTGTATGTGTGACTGTTGCCTGCAAGTATGTATGTGCATCACATATGTGCTGATATCCTATGTGTGTGACTGTTGCCTGCAAGTATGTATGTATATACATATGCGCTGATATCCTATGTGTGTGACTGTTGCCTGCAAGTATGTATGTATATACATATGCGCTGATATCCTATGTGTGTGACTGTTGCCTGCACGTATGTATGTGCATCACATATGTGCTGATATCCTATGTGTGTGACTGTTGCCTGCAAGTATGTATGTATATACATATGTGCTGATATCCTATGTGTGTGACTGTTGCCTGCACGTATGTATGTGCATCACATATGTGCTGATATCCTATGTGTGTGACTGTTGCTTGCATGTATGTATGTGCATCACATATGCGCTGATATCCTATGTGTGTGACTGTTGCCTGCACGTACATATGCGCTGATATCCTATGTGTGTGACTGTTGCCTGCACGTATGTATGTGCATCACATATGTGCTGATATCCTATGTGTGTGACTGTTGCCTGCACGTACATATGCGCTGATATCCTATGTGTGTGACTGTTGCCTGCACGTATGTATGTGCATCACATATGTGCTGATATCCTATGTGTGTGACTGTTGCCTGCATGTATGTATGTGCATCACATATGTGCTGATATCCTATGTGTGTGACTGTTGCCTGCATGTATGTATGTGCATCACATATGCGCTGATATCCTATGTGTGTGACTGTTGCTTGCATGTATGTATGTGCATCACATATGCGCTGATATCCTATGTGTGTGACTGTTGCTTGCATATATGTATGTGCATCACATATGTGCTTATTATGTGCTTGGTATGCACAGAGGTCAGAAGAAGGTGTTGGTTCCCCTGGGCTGGAGTTGTGAGCCACATGAGTGTTGGGAATTGAACCCAGATTCTCCGTAAGAGCAACAAGTCAACTCTCCAGATCCTGCCCTCGTTTTCTCTGATGCCAGCTGAGGGGCTGCTGGGAGCACAGTGCCTCAAACACGCCTGTGCTGGGAGCACAGTGCCTCAGACACGCCTGTGCTGGGAGCACAGTGCCTCAGACACGCCTGTGCTGGGAGCACAGTGCCTCAGACACGCCTGTGCTGGGAGCACAGTGCCTCAGACACGCCTGTGTTGATTTCGTTTGCTGTGGTCAGAAGAGATGTGCTCTAGATGAGCCGAGGAGCAGTTGAGAGCTGGGGCTTTCGTTGGGTGATCTGAGGAAGCTGAGGTCAGTGACAGTGGATCAGTATATACATGTAGATGACAGTCAGTATATATATGCAAGTGATAGTGGATCAGTATATACATGCAGGTAACAGTGGATCAGTCTATACATGCAGATGACAGTGGGTCAGTATATATGCAGGTGACAGTGGGTTAGTATGTACATTCAGGTGACAGTAGATCAGTATATTTGTACAGGTGACAGCAAATCAGTAGATATATGTAGTTGACAGTGGATCAGTATATACATACATTCAGGTGACAGTAAATCAGTATATGAATGCAGGTAACAGTGGATCAGTGTATGCATGCAGGTGACAGTAAATCAGTATATATGTGCAAGTGACAGTGAATCAGTATATGCATGCAGGTGATAATGGATCAGTATATACATTCAGGTGACAGTGGATCAGTAGATATATGCAGGTGACAGTGGGTCAGTATAAGCATGCAGGTGTGTGGCAGGCTATGCCACATCTTGACATTTTTGCTCTGACAGGCAGAGGGAGTGTGAGCTGAGTCAGCGATGGTAACTCATAGAGGTCACTTGGATGTGGTGGATGCTGGGAAGGGTGTCTCCTTGTTCTTCCCTGCTCTCTGCCTAATGCTATCCTGTGGTCAAGTGGCCTCCAGGGTGTCTTGCTATATTCTGGGGGCATTGATTATGCTCCTTCTATCTTAGCTTGGTCATTAGCTGCTGACCGGTGAGCTGGGGCTATCCCAGGTGACTGTCAGATGCTGACCCCTGAGCTGAGGCTATCCCAGCTGACTGTCAGATGCTGACTCCTGAGCTGAGGCTATCCCAGCTAACTGTCAGATGCTGACCCCTGAGCTGAGGCTATCCCAGCTGACTGTCAGATGCTGACCCAGGCATATCCCATCCCCACACCTCCCTGATGTGTGATTTGGAAAAGCCACTTTTTCTCTGGACTTCAGTTTCTCTATTATTTACTCATTGTTTATTTGTATACATGCTTATTTGTGTGTGAGTGTGTGTATTTATGTGTGTGTGTATTTATGTGTGTGTGTGTGTGTGTGTGTGTGAGTGTGTGTATTTATGTGTGTGTGTATGTGTGTGTGTGTGTGTGTGTGTGTGTGTGTGTGTGTGTGTGTGTAGGCCAGAGGACAGCCTTGGGTGTTATTTCTCAGGAGGCATCCATCTTGTCTTTTTAGACAGTTTGTCACACTGACCTAGAATTCACCTGTTGGGCTAGGCCAGCTGATCACTGAGCCCTGGGGACCCGCCTGTCTCTACCTCTGTCACTAGGACTATAACTGTGAACTGCCACCCTGGCCTTTTTTATGCCTGTGCTGGGGGGGTGGGTAGCTCAGACCCTGATGGTCTGTACAGCAAGCACTTTACCGTGGGAGCTTCTCCATAGCCCACCCTCCTCTTTTCTTAGAGGAGAGGTTAAGGGTGCTCCTTTCCTGTTGTAGGTGCTCCCACTTTGGGGCAGGGCAATGTCCTAAATCATAGCAAATGGGTTCCATTTTCCATATCCCAGGTCACACGTGAATTCCAAAGACTTGAGTCAAGTTACTCTTGAGATAGCTTTAAATTAGTGACTATGACAAAGAACCCAGGGTAAATAACCAGTGAAGAAGGAAGGTTTGTCTTAGCTCACGGTCTCCATTCATGGTTGGCTGGCTCCATTGCTGTGAGCCTGTGGTGAGGAAGAGGACCATGGGAAGTATTTACGGAAGAACAAAGCCACTCACTTTATAGCAGCCAGAGAGCAGAGAGGCCAGGGGTGCAGGAATCCCAGTATCCCCTTCTAGGGTACACTAAACACAAAACAATAGCATAACTTCTACTAGGCCTCACACTGGAGTGGCAACGACCCCGCCCTGAGCATCCAGCCTTCCATTCCAGCCTTCGTGAGACACTCCAGATCCAAACCATAATGTCTTAAGGCTGAATTTTGTGTTATACCTCGACATACCTTAAACAAATAGCTTCCCAGTTCCTGTTTTTAATAAATCCTTTTGCAGAACTTGCACATCTCCACAGGTCCTTCTAAAACTCCAGTTTTTGCCCTAAGCCTTCAGGGTGATCTGTCTCCCTCGCCCTCCAGACATCCTGAAGACTGTAGGTGGAGGTACCCAGTCTTGGAGTCTGGGCACATTTCATCTGTCACAGAGACAGTATCCATGAGTACACTGTGTGCATTTCTTTGCTTATTTTTTGCATGTGTGTATGTATGTTTATAATTGTATGATCATGTGTACATTACTTAACATGTGTGATTGACCCTGAGACTTTTCCTTGATCGAGCTCCACCTTGTTCATTGAGGCAGGCCTCTCAGTTGAACGCAGAGCTCCCGATATAGGCTAGCCTTGCCAGCCAGCCTGTTTCACAATCCCTGCCTCAGTCTGTAGGTACTGGAATTACTGGGTGGCCGATCACCACTTGCCACTTATGTAGGTTCTAGGGCCCTCAACTTCAGTCTTCATGTGTGTGCTGCAAGCACTTACCCCGAGACCCTGTTTATTTACTTTTGAGATGGGGTCTCATGTAACACAGGGTGGCCTAATACAGCAGAGGATGACCTTGAACTTCTGATCTGCCTCCTTTTGCTCCCAAGGGCCGGGATTACTATTGTGTCCAGTTCATGTAGTGCTAGGATTGATCCAAGAGCTTTGCATGTGCTCTCAACAATTGAGCTGTATAGCCCCTCTGCCACCTCTCCCAGAACAGTGACATGTGGCTGGCTCCCCAGGAGGCCTCAGAGCCTGCTAACTCTGCAGTTTATTCCTGGGCCAATATGGGTAATAAAGCCAGAGGAACCTGGGGTGCGTGTTTGAATGAGACAGCAATGCTGGTCTCACTCAACCCTGCCGTGGGTGGCTGGCCCATTATATGCCTGAATCCTACATCCAGACACAACTACATTCTCTTCAGGGATCACGCCATGGTGTGTCTGCCTCAAGGGTCCCAGCCAAGCTCTGTGCTGTTCTTTCTCATCTGTGATTGACAGATTTGTATCTTATTTATATCTTAGCAGCCATCTATCATGATTGGGCAGGGATACTGGGTTTGGTTCTGGGCAACAGGCACTGGCTGGCAGAAAAGTAGGCTTGGAAAGCCACCCAGTGGTAAAGATCTTAGCTCACAGCGCCTGGTTACAGTCCATCACTGGAGAGAAGTCACAGGGGTAGGAGCTTGGGGATGGTTGGTCACACTGCTCAGAGGTAAGCAGAAGGGTGCAGTGACTACACACATTCTACTGTTAACCCCCACTCGACTTACATAGTCTAGGGCCCAGTTAAGAAAGGCCCTGCTCACGGTGAGTGGGTCTCTTTGCCTCAATGCAATAAGATAATGCCTGTCTCCCAGGTGATTTTAGAGTTAAACTGACACCCTGAAAGCTCTCTTTGGGGGACCCCTGACAGTGTTAGGGACGCTTGGGGACCTGAGTGGGGGGCTGTGGAACATGCCACAACTTTGAAAAGGAGGTCCAGACTGTTGGACGTATTCTCTCATAGCAGCCTCTGAGGGCCTGTCCCTGTGACCTTTGCCTTCCTTCACCGGGGCTGTGGACCTTCTAAGCCCTGATTACCCCTACTGTGTGCCTCAGGTTCCTCACAGTTTCTGATAGGCAGAAAATCAGGCTATCAATCCAACCCTGGCCAAGAGCCTGACAGAAGCAAGCTCTGTCTTCCTAACAGCCTGACCTCAGGGCTGGCCTGCTCCCTGCTGGTAAAGAAACTGTTCCTTCCCTCGGGGCCACAAGACAAGACCCATTTTGTCTTTTAGTTTTCATCCGGAACCACATGGATGACGCCCTCACAAGGCATTGAATCAGGGTCAAGAGAGAAAGGTGTGCTTAGTTAAACCCCACTTACTGCTGGCTCAGAAACACAGGTCTGGAAACAAGGTCGTAAGCGAGGCGGTGTGGCCGAGAGCTTACGGTAGGACTCCCATCTGGGTCTCTGCTCGCCTTTTAGAAAATTTAAGATTTCAAATAAATGGCCCTCTCCATTACGACTGCCGGTCTGCCAGGCTGCAGGGTATTAAAAAGTAAAAAGTGCTTCTAGCACTTGCTTTTAAAAGTCTGGCACCTGAAAGTGAAGATGGCCGTGTCTCTGCGGCAGGCCCCGAGTGAGGCTCTAGCCCACGATGATGGTTTTGTGACGCTGGGCTCCAGCTCAGGACTGCAATGTGCTAGGCAGGTGCTCCACCAGGGAGCTACATCCCAGCCTTCTTCTCGAGCTTATTTTGGGACAGGCTCTCAATGCTGCTGACCTCCTGCCTCAGCTTCCTGGAATAGCTGGGTTTACAGGCCTACAACACCAGGTTTGACTTTACCCTTTTTTTGGGGGGGGGTTATGTATGAGTGTTTTTCCTGGATGTTTGTTTAACAGTTGAATGCCTGGTGCCCACAGGGGCCAGAAGAGGGCTTTGTGTCCCTTGGAACAGGAGTTAACAGAAATTACAAGCTACCATATAGGTGTTGGGACTCAAGTATATACACATATACACACCATGTTTATACATACACATGTACATGTGCATGCACACTGCACATACACACATGTACTCACATATACTCACACACATACACACATGCACACACATACACACACATACATATGCACATACACACAGCACACACACTGCATACACACATGCACACACATACACATGCACACACATACATATGCACATACACACATACACTCATACACATACACTCACAGATGCATACACACATACATGAATGTGCACACACATGCACACACATACACACACGGAAGCAGCGGGGGTGTGATAAGGACCTACGCCAGTGTCAAGCACAAGGCTCTGACAAGGCTATTTTAAACATTTTATCTCCTGTTCTTTGCCAGCTCTGCGCTGAGTACCCACTGCCCTTGTTGCCACAGAAGAGCAGCCAGTGTTCCTCACTGCTGAGCCATCTTCCGAGCCCCTTCAGCTTAATGTTGGTGCCGGTTTCAGGAAGAAAGGCTCAGGAGTGAGTGAGGTGGACATGGTCCCCCAGTTCAGTCTTTCTTAATAAGATCCTTCCTGATTTGGGGATGTAGTCCAATGCTGGGCCAAGTGTCACATTTGGAATTTGGACTCTATTTGTAATATTTCAATTTTATGTTCTAAATATATAGGAGCATCGTACTAACTCAAAAGGTCAGTGGCAGTCACGGAAAGGAAGAACCCGTGGTGGGCCTGGTGATGTGGCGTGATCGAATGGGTTTGGATTTAGCCACACCGGAAGTTCTAAAGTTAAACATTCCTGACGAAGTGTCCTTCAGGTTAGCAAACAAGGCTCAGAAAGAAGGTGGCTCAGTGTGGCACTGGACGGGCAGTGGCATCCTTTCGCCTTTTCTCGTGCTGTCACTAAGTCCCTAGAATCTCAGGACTGTGAGTCTGAGCCTCTGGGCTCTAATTTAGTAAGGCAGAAGCAACCCTTCTTGTTTCTCTTGTCACCTTGTTAAGTGTCTAGCCTGGCTCTTTAAAATACGGCTCAAAATTCTCCATTCAAAGCAAGGCAGTGTCTCGCCAATTCCCCTGCTATCAGGAAGAAGCCTGGTAATTACAGGGCATCTGTCTCTTCATTCAAAGTCAAGGCCCTGCAGACAGAGGTATGGTGATTCAGCAGGCAAGAGGACAGAGTGTTGTCGGGAAAAGTTACTCGGGCCTTGGAAATGGGAGGCTGAGATCCCAGCCCCAAGGCCAGGTGAACGGGTGAGCGGAGCAGCTTGTGATCAGAGCAGGAGCCGTCCATGCACTGGGCTGACTGGATGATCAAAGGTTTCCACTTCGAGTTTTGCCGAGGGCAGAGCTATGCTGAGCAGCTGAAAACATGTTTATATAAAACCAGGCCTGTAGCCAGGGCTTTGCTACGGCTCAGCTCGAAGAAGACTGGAAAAGCCAGCAATCAGGGCTGCTATGGTGTTTCTGGTGACCGTGTATTAGAGCAATGGCCAACGGGGGTGGGGAAGTGGGAAGGGCTGAGACTCCACCAGGTGACAGTTCCGCTGGAACACTGTTCTCTGACCACAGACTCCCACTTTAGGGAGATGGAAGCGAGAGGTGACAGGCATCATGGAAGCCAAGCCGACCTCATTCTGCCCCTCAGCCTGAGGAGCCTTGAACAAGTTACCCCTGTGAGACTAAGGTGGGAGCCCCCGCAGGGATGTCAGCAGAATGCCTAGCAAGTGACATGCTCATTAGCTGGAAGGCTGTAAGAATGGAGGACAGCTGTGAGGGACATCAGCACCACAGGGCCAGGGTTTAGTCAGGATGTGTCAGTCCTGAGGTCTCTCCATGCTTCACAGAGCCACCGAGCTTCAAGCTCTCACTCATCCTTCCAGCTCTCAGCCTTGCTGCCTCCTCTCCTTCTCAGAACCCTAGACCCCCAATCAGAGTGTCGGAGAATCTGCATGCACTCCTCTCTCCATAGCTCCAGAAATCTTTTCTCAACAGGATACTCAACAGTAATCTTTACCAATCCACCCTGCGGGTCAGCTCGCCAACACTGGGGCTTTCTGCTGTGCATGGGTGGGACGGGCAAGTAGGCTGTTATGCTGATGTCACGGGAATTAGCCTGACATGCTCTGCCCATCTTGCCTTGGCTTCTTAGTGTCTGGCCTCTGTTCCTTTCTCTGCTTGCCTGGTCAGCCCACATAGCCCACAAGGTCAGAGACCAGAGAGTTTGGGAAACTGGAAATGGAAGTAGGAAAGCCACATAGGGGTCAGGCTGGACACTACAGGCCCTTTCAAAGGCACTCCAATACCAGGTACCTTATCTGTTGCCCCAGGCTCAGGCACTGTGAGCCAGTAGGCTGGCACAGAACCACTGGCACATGGCTGCCCCAGTAATTCCAGCCAGAGGGCGTTGTGAACAAGAGCCAACAAACGCCCTTGCCTCATTGTGTGACAACATTGTGTGACACTTGATGAGACCTGGATGCCTGAGACACACTTTCACACCAGGCTAATCACCTCACACTGAGTATCCTAGTTTGCTGTGATTGTCTTGGTTTCAGAGCTGACGTCCCGGGTTGGGGAATATCTCTAGGACCTTTGCAAACCTGGATGTGTGTTCATCCTGTGACCCTCCCAACAGTGATGAACCAACTCCATGCCATTGTGACCATGCAGAGTAGAGAGGCTGGAGTCCCCACCCACCGTCAGTGAGACTACAGACTTCAGTACTGTGCTGCTTCAGGAGTGGTTAGCTCTGGATGTCTCTTACCTGACCAGGGAAAGCAGCACATGTTGCTGCTTGGTTCCTGCTGGCCTGGACCCTCAACAGAAAGTGACCATCTGGTCACAAGGAATGGAATCGTGCATGAGAGTAACGTGTTCATGGTTGGAAGTCAGACTTGGTATGAGAAAGATGCAAAAGATATAAAGACGAGGCAACTTTGCAGTTTTTATGAGAACGTGGCGGCTGAGCAGGGTTTGTAAGCTCTCTCTGCAGATGATGGAAGAGCCGTAGGGTGGTGTGGAAGAAGAAGCGTTAGACTAAGGCAGAGTGTGACCATGGAGGTCTTCAGAACACTGAGGCTCTAGGAGTGAAAGGCAGGCTGAGAAATGAGAGGGAGAGGAGATGGGTCCCTCCACTCAGCCCTGTGTGCAAACGAAGAGTAGTGGGTGGCTCTGCCGTGGACTCGGAGAGAAAGGTTTGACGTGGCTTCTCACATAGCTGGGACTCGGATCAGTGACCAGTGAGGACTCTGGCAGCCCAGAACTTGATGGAGGCCTCACCGTGCTTGGTCAGAGGCCTCAGGCCAGCAAGGTAACTACCATGGCAGCCAAGAACTTCCTCAGAGCAGACACTGGTGCTGGAGCAGGTGTGGGGGCTCAGAGCAGACACTGGTCTGCTGGAGCAGGTGTGGGGATAACTTCTTTTCCCTCGTGGTATAAATCTTCCCCTGACTTCAGATGTGTGGGAGGTGCAGCTTCTATCATGGGGTTCTCTGGAAATGCCTGAGGTTTGGGCAGCTCCAGGATCTAGCTAAGAGACAAGCTACTTTTCCGTAGAGATGGCCAGGGAGTGGCTGGCGGTTTTCACCGTCAGTCTGCTGGCCTCGTATGTTCCATCAGGGTTTGACTGTGGGCAGGTGTGTCTACTGCCACATGGGCAGCACTCAAGCATTGGCAGGTAAAAAGCATGGGCTGGTGTGGGTGTATTCTGCAGCCTGGCTTGGCCTTGCCTTACCTACTTCCCCAGCAGAACACACATTTTAGAGGTCAGTCATGTGCATGTAAACTGTAAAGCAGTGTGAACAAGGTCGGTACCTAACTCACTCTCCCCTTCCCTGGGGAGAATGTGATTGCAGGCACCCACCTGTCCCACCCTTCTGTGACCAAAGGCTGTGGCACATTCTTTAATTCTGTATTTTTGAAATGGGCCTCACTCTCAATGTAGATCAGGCTGACCTTGAACTTGTAGTGATCTTACTGCCTCTGCCTTCCTGGTGCTAGGATTACTTAGTGCTCACCACCATGCCCAGTTTGGATGCCCGCTGTAATTTTCTCTCTGTTTCTGCTGACTTGATCCTTTGCTTATTTGTGTCACTTCAGCTAGGCTCTCTCACCTGGGACAGTTCAGTTGGTTGGCAGTCAACACTTGCACACACTGCCTTGGAACCAGGACATTGGTCTGGATAGAAGCCGAGCCCCTGGTCTCTGTGCAGCTGCAGCTTGGCTCTGCCCAATGCCTTCTCTGCTTGAAGAGTTTTCCCTCCCATCCCCCAATCCCAGCAAGGAGCACGCACAGCTTCTGCAGGGACACAGATGGGCAGCAAAGCTTACATCCACTTGGCCAGTAAGTCAGACACTGGAGGGCTTCCACCCAAGAGAGAGATGTGGGTATTCCAGCCTTGAATGCACAGCCCTCAGGGTGGCCACACTAGTCTTATGGTCCAGTGCAGGCCAAGCCTGGAAGTTTTCTGCCAAGAGCTCCACACCAGGAGGCAGAGCAAGGAGAGACCATGTGACTCCAGCTTGGCACCAGAGTTACACAACTCCAAGCAGGGTTCATGTCTCCCTGCGGTTAAGCAAAGGGAGCTGACATGAAAACTCCGCTTATCTCTTCTGGTGTGGGGCTCTGATCTTTACTTCGCCATTTGCTTAGTTATCCTGGAAAGTGCCCCCTGCCCAAGCTGCTTTCCTTGTGTGGTGCAGGGCAACTGGTGTCCAGCTCTGCAGAGCTGCCATGTACATCCAATTAAATAGACACTGGGTAATTTAACAGTAAGTCCCTCTGATGTGGTGATGAAGAATTGCTAGGCAGGGGTGGGGAGACATGGCTCAGCAGTTAAGAGCACGTGATGTTCTCCTAGAGCGCCCTGATTTGGATCCCAGCAACCACATGTCAGCTCCCAACCTTCTGTGACTCCAATTCTAGGTATCTCTCGTTTTCTGACCTGTTGGGACACCAGACATGCACAGAGTGCACACATATGGAGCCGTGCAGACAAAACACTCCCAACATGTTAAGTCAGTAAACCTTAAACTGTTGTTAGGCAGGTTCAGATCCAGCCGATGGGGAAGATATGAGGTCCCTAGCCTCAGTTTGCTTCATCTGTGAAGTGGGTACAATAAGGTCTCCTGGGGAGCTGGGGACTAAATAAGCCCACAAGGTGGCACCTGACAATGTAGAGGACATGACATCTGGCTGCAGGTGCAGTGTGTCACACTAGGAGCATCTAACCCTGAATAGGAAGGAGCAAGCAGGTCTTGGGTGGGAGGCTGGGTGGGCTGATCTTGAGCGGGAGCAAGCAGTGGGAGGTTAGCAGATGAGAGCCAAGCCACCCGTGTGCTGATGACCAAGTGCCTTGGTGTGGCCAGTCCCATGAAATGACACTCGGACACGAATGGGCTGTAAAGGGGCAGAATTATCTATCACTCAAGACTCAGAAAGTAAAGGCTCTTCCTGATGCAGGAGACAGAAGGTGCTTGCAGAACACATAAGGCAGGAGAGTGACTGAAAAGGGTCATCTTAAAAACTAATCTTGGGGGCTGGGCATGTGGTTCAGTTAGCCCAAGGCCCTGAGTTAAACACTTAGAGGCTGGAGACAGGAGGACCAGAAATTCAAGGTCATCATCCTTGGCCGTGGATCACGTTTGAAGCTGGCCTGGATAACATAAGACCTTGTCTTTGAAAAAAAAAAAAAAATCAAACACCAACAATCCTGGAGTTGGGGACTTGGCTCGGTTGGAAGGGTGCTTTTCTACCATGCTCAAAGCCCTGCACTCGATCCCAGCAGCACCTAAACCTGGTGTGCTGGTGAATACCTGTAGTCCTGGCATTTAGAGGTGGAGGCAGGAGGATCAGAAATTCAGTTTCTCAGATACAAAATGAGTTTGGGACCCCCACCTCAAAACACAGACAAACGTGGGGCCAGAGAAATGGCTTGGCAGTTAAGAGTACTGCTCCCTTTGCAGAGGACCCACGTTCAGGTCCTAGTGTCCAGTGCAGCTCACAAACGACCTAGTTCCAGAGGATCAGACACCCCTCTTCTGGCCTCCACAAGGACCAGGCACACATGTGGTGCACATGTATGTATGCAGGCAAAACACTCATACTCATGAAATAAATCTGTCTTTAAAAACAAGCCCAAAAAGCTGATAATCATATGGGCGTGGGGGACGGAAGCTCCAGCAGCTATAGATTCTCCTACAGTGCTGGAGACACACTGAGTGAACAGGAGTTCATGAGAGGCAGTCTGCGGATAGCAGGTAGAACACAGACAGTAGAGGGAAAACTGAGGTAGCCGTGGTCGGGAGGCCATGGGTTGGCAGGCAACCGAAAGGTGGAGGGCGGAGAGTGAGGTCCTTCCTCTCACTGGACTTTGAATGGGCATCAGAAATGAGTGTAGGCCGTGGTTGCTGAGTTTCTGGTCTTTAGGCTGGCTGTGTGGAACAGAGAAAGCTCCCTTTGGTTCTGCTACAGCCTTGTGGGCATGTGATGCCATCTTGCATGTGGGGGATGTTGGACAGCTGCTCTTCCCATTGGCTTGACTGGTGGAGACGTGCATCTTGTCAGTCCAGCATATGGGAGGATCGCGTGTTTGAGGGCAGCCTGGTCATATAATGAAGACCTGTCTCAACAAAGGGAAGAAAAGAAGGAATGTGGGGGAGGGGGAGAATATGTTGTCCCTGGTCACAGTGGTGTTGAACAGATGCATTGCCAAAGGTGTCAAAAGGACATTTGTTTCTCTTTGGGATATCACAGGCTGCACCCACTTGTAGTAGGTGCCTGGCGCTGGTAAGTATTTCTGCTCTTGTAGGTTGGTATGCAGCAAAAAGGTGCAGGTAAGTTATTCACAGAACTGGAGAGGGCAGTAGCCTCGTGTATACAAGAAGAGCCCCAGCCCGAGGCCTTACACCATGCTTGCCACTCTTCCCGACCCCTGCTTGGGGTTATGTGGGTGGGACATAAGCCAGCCATGTGGCCCAAGTACTGGAGAACTTGATGCAGGGGGAAGAGGGCAGGGAAAGGTTTTATCTCCATGCTCAGCAGCCCTTGGCAGCAGAGCTTCTGTGGGGGCACCTCCTGCCTGCCATCTCATCAAACAGCACATGGCTGCTCCTTAGTGTTGGGTGAAGTCATCTGAATGGATGGAGAACAGGAAGTGGAGCAGTCAGAGACTGGAGGCCCATGAAGAGCATCCCCCAAATACCTCCTGCCACTGCTGATCTCAGAAAGTGTGCTTGGTCTGCTAACCCTGGTACTCTGTCCCATGGAGCCTTGAGCTTGAACTTGGGGGTTAGCTAAGAGACCTGAAGTGGGCACGTCTTTGTTATTGGCCTGTAAAATCCGCATCACTCCACAGATGCAGAGTCCGGGGCGAGGCGAATACCTAGCTTTTCCATAGAGGGAGCCTTAGATGGAGTCACTGTGTCTGTGTTGAGGCACATGACGGTGACACCAGCATCTTGGCAGATGACTTTCATAGCAGTGGCTATGAACGGTGGTTATTCCATACCCAGTGTGAACCTAATGCAGCTTGCTGCTTCCTGCACAGGTTTTTTTTTTATTCTCTGTGTTGAAAACTCTTCTTCTGAAGATGGGAAAATGAGGGCTTTGTGGTTTCTGGGCCATGTCTAGAGAACATATGTGGAAGTCAGGCTTGTCTGGCTGCAGAGCTGGGCCCTGTTACCACAAGGCAAGCTTGAGCCACTGTGGCCAGCCTGATGCTCCATCAGCCTCTGTGGCCAAAGGGATCCAGTCCAGGCAGCGCTGTCATGGCAAAGCCCCTGGCTGTGCATTCCGGGCCATCCTGAGGGTGGGGGTGTATTCCTGTTGTATCTTTTCTGTGAGGTGTGTGTATTTATGTGTGTGTGAGTGTGTGTGTGTGAGAGGGTGTATGTGTGTATGAGTGTGTGTGAGTGTATATATGTGTATGTGTGTGTGTGAGTGTATGTGTGTATATGTATGTATATGTGTATATATGTGTGAGTGTGTGTTTATGTGTGTGTATATGTGCCTACATGTATGTATGTGTGTGAATGTGTATGTTGTATATGTATGTATGTGTGTATATGTGTGTGAGTGTGCATATGTGTGTGAGTGTGTGTGTATGTGAGCATGTATGTGGGGGTGGCTTGTGTGTACACATGCCTGGCACTGTAGGACTCAGTCCTTCACCCAGTTGCTGCTGCTTCTCTGCTTCTGTGGTCTTCAAATTCAGCTGCACACACACAGTATTGGAATTGGGAACCGGCCTCGAGCTGGAAATCTGCCCCAGGTCTCTGTAGGCTCGGCTTCAGGGTCGGCTTGTCCCTGGAGTTCCTGGATGCTCTCTTGGTGCTGGATATATCTAGAATGGGGTGGGAAGACCTTGGGAAACTGGAGTCAGGGATGGGGATCTCCAGGGACTGTGCAGGCTTGAAGTCAGGAGAGCCCGTGGATGTTTGCACTTGGAGTCAGCATCCTAGGAGGATGCCAGGCTCTGTACAGACGAGAAGCTGTGCCTCGGTTGGCCTTTGCCTGCTTTCTGGCCATGTTGTAACTGTCCTTGAGAACTTAGTCTGTGCCTTCACTATGCTAACAACTACTTCACAGAGACTCTCCAGCCTCTCTCCTGGGCCCCGTGGGTGAGGGGAGGTTTCCTTTCCCACAGCAGGAGCAACAACAGAGACTGACTGGAGAAGCAGTTGGTCAGAGAGCCAGAAAGGGCACATTTTCAGCTTTTATTCTGCACAGGGACTCAAACTCATTCTTCACTGTCTCCAGCCTGGTCTGCCCCGTCTGCTATCTGAGCAATGTCTCAGCTCCCTTTCCAGCCCTCAGGCCTTGGCGCGGTGCCTGGGCTCTGCAACCTTGGAGTCAGAATGAGGACTTGGAGCAGTAGTGATAGAAACAGCCCATCAGGTGGTAGGCGGGGCAGCCGAGGGGCAGCTCTGGAGGGTTGGAAGGAACACAGAGGCCAGGCCCTTGGGGTGCTTGGGGTAGACGAAGCTGCTGGATGACTCTACATTCTATATTCATTTTTGACCTCGGCATGCAGGGATCCTACAGCCCGAAAAGACAACAGAATCTAGTAGGCGAGGTGGGCAAGCCTGGAAGGTAGGCCTGCTCCGAGGACTGTTAGACAGGTTTGAGGTTGAAGGAGCAACCTCTTTTCACCCTGGGATCCTCTCCTTAGCAAGCTATCCCCTCTCTAGACTTTGTCTCAGAGATGTGCCTTCAAAGGAAGGCAGGAATGGCAGTCTCAGTGCAGTCACTCAGGGTACTCTGGCCACACTGTCTTGGCTGACTTTGGAAGAAATACAAACAGTAATCCTGGCAGAGTAAGGGACCATGATTCTCCAAAGAATGACTCCCCGGACTCAAACAGTATGTACAGGCTCGACTGAAAGCACATTGGAATTCCAGGGCAGATGAGCTTCATCTTACTCTGCCTCTAAGCTTTCCGAAACCACTGTTGGGCATGGGAGCTGGAATCTGTTGTTGAGGAATGGGCATCTACAGTCCGCCAATGGAAAGCTCTCTTCCTCCACAGTCCTGGGTGTGAAGGCTGAAACCCGGGCTTTTTTTCTATTAGTAATTGACATAGGCTCCTTAACTGCCAGTTAAGTCTGTCACAGAATCAGCCTAGCCTTCTCAGTAGGAGTGGCCTGCATTTCCTGTATGCCAGGTGGTCCTCACTCCATCCTGCATGGCAGGTAGACCAAGGCAGACACGAGGGTCAATTGGACTATGACGCCAGGAGCTGTATTCACAGCTTCTCTACATTTGGGGGAAGAAATGAAGGAAAAAGAAAGAAATGGTATACGGAGCCTGGTGAGAAGCCCAGCAGGCGAAGGCGCTTAGCAGCAAGGTTGATGACCTGAGTCCGATCCCAGGGACAACATGGTGGAAGGAAAGACTTGACTACCTCAAGATATCCTCTGATCTACACTTGTGCCCACACTTGTACATGTATACATGCATGCTCACACATACACAAATAAACATAAAAGGGAATATAGTGTGCTATGTGGGAGCTGCTGGCCTCTGAGGGACTGTGGAGGCAGAGAGCCGCCCATTGGTGGACTGTGGGAGCCGCCCATTGGTGGACTGTGGAGGAAGAGAGCTGCCCATTGGGCGACTGTGGAGGAAGAGAGCCGCCCATTGGTGGACTGTCGGAGCCGCCCATTGGTGGACTGTGGAGGAAGAGAGCTGCCCATTGGGCGACTGTGGAGGAAGAGAGCCGCCCATTGGTGGACTGTGGAGGAAGAGAGCCGTCCATTGGTGGGCTGTGGAGGAAGAGAGCCGCCCATTGGTAGCCTACTACTTTATTGTGAATTGAAATCTACAAAACAAGCCTGGTGTGATAACGCACATCTGTAATCACCAGCACATAGGAGGCTGACACAGGAGAGTTGCCATGAGTTTGAGGCTACTCAGAGTCTGTGAGTGAATTCCAGGCCAAGGTGGGTCACAGAATAAGACCATGTCTCATAAAGCAAATAGCAGCAACAATGCAAAAGGTCCACAGGAAGGAAAGCTGAGCTGAGCTGGAGTTTAGAAAACTCAAGGCCAACCTTATCTTGGAGGCATTTGCATTATGGTCCAGGTTGGGCGTTTTCCTTGGTAGACCTGTGGGACCCACTCGTAATCATCTGGAAGAGGGTGTGTATGAGGTGTGTCTGTCCTTGGCTCTCCCTCCCCTCACTTGCTCACCCATGTACAACCCCCTTATCCTTGCCTGCATTTCACCAGCATCTGCTAACAGCTGTCTTTTGTTCTCCAAGTTTGACAAACAATACCCTTGGTTATGAAAAGGGCTATTTATACCCAGTGGAAAGCATAAACAACTATTTGACTGTAAAAGTAACATTTTAGGGATTCATTTATTTTTTTTTACAGCCTCATTAAACATGCGTTCTTTGAGGCTTGTTGCTTTCAGCCTGCACATACACATTTGCGTGATTTTGCTTTCCTTGTCTGCTTTCTTATCCCTTTATGTAAACTTAGCACCAGAGGGAGAAATCAGAGAAGTTATGAAAGCCGTGAGCCTTGGGAACGCTGGGACCTGCTCCCCAGCGGGCTCTTCTGGCTCCTGTTTAGGGGATAAGAGTGGACCCTGAGACAGATTACTGGCAACAGAGAGTGCCCACTCTTGGAGAGGATGAGGAATCATAGCATCCCGTGCAGCTTTTGCAGATGGAATAGGCGGAGTGCCGGGAACCGGGACTGTCTGCGCACGTCTGTGGTGTGCGTGTGGGTTCCTTTCTCAACACTGAAAAAGACTCACAAAAGCAGTTCAAGGCTTTCTAGTAGCTCGTGGTTTAAGGGTGCATTTCTTCATGGCAGGTGAAGGCATGGCAGTAGGAACCTGGGAGGTAGCGGGTCACATGACATCCACAGTCCGGAAGTGGAGAGCAGTGTGCTCACATCCTTTTGTAATCCTGCCTGAGACCTTAACCCGTGGAACGGTGCTGCCACACTCAGGGTGGGTCTCCCCATTTAGTCAAATCTAGACGATCCTTCACAGACACACCTAGGAGCCTCTCCCTGGGTGGCTCTATATCTTGTGAAGCTGACATTAACAGCTGTTATTCTGTGGTGTAGGGTTCTATTCCCAGCAGTCTCCCCTACCTACACACACACAATCCACTGGGACTCCATTACCACCTTTTAAAAAACATATATTTATTTTATGTACATGAGTACACTGTGGCTGTCTTCAGGCACACCAGAAGAGGGCATTAGATCCCATTACAGATGGTTGTGAGCCACCATGTGGTTGCTGGGAATTGAACTCAGGACCCCTGAAAAGCAGGTAGTGCTCTTAACCACTGAGCCGTCTCTCCAGGCGCTCCCCTCCCCCATCCTTTACCACCTTTGCCATATATTTAGTTGTGTCAATGATTTCCAGAAATCATAATTCAAAATATTTAAAGACCAAGTTGGAGATCTCCCAGGATCCTAGGCTGAGGCACGTGTGGCTCCTGCTCACCCCCTGCCTCACACGTATGCAAACTCTTCTTCTAACTTTTTAAGTAGGGCTGGGCTATTTTGCTCATATTACTTTATAATATAAAGACTTAATTTTTCATATAATTTGCCTGCATGTGCATGTGTACTACACGTGTGCAGTGCCCATAGAAACCAGAAGAGGGCGCTGGATTCCCTAGGCTCTAGAGTTAACAATTATAAGCTGCCATGTGGGTGCTTCCAACCATCTGTAATTCCAGTTTCTGGGAGCTCGTGCACTCCTCTGGCCCCTGAGGTCACAGCATGTACATGGTATGCTTAAAATAAATATGCTTAAAATAAAAATACATTTTAAAAAATGCTCAGATATTTGGGAAGAAACTATCTTCCTAATTGCTCTCCTACAGGGAACGTGGCAAGGACATGGCCCCTGACACCCTGGTCCGTATCACCTGAAGCAGGCATTGAGCTTCTGTCACAGCACTGGAGGGAGCTTTAGTCTCCTCATTGCACATGTGTAGATTCTGTGGGTTGACTCTAACAGAAGCATGTGCCACCTCCACACAGGGGCCACCTTTCACTGTGGTGTGCCAAGTCCCATCTTGCCCATCCATGGAGGGTGTGTCTGGAGAGGGAAGGCAGGGCTGATTTGGGAAACAGCTGTGGGGACATGTCCATTGGCGTCTGAGCACCCACCACAGCACCGGGCACTGCCCACTTTATCAATAGCCAGTACGGAGCCTGCCTCTAGACGAATCCTTCAGTCACCTGGAAGTTGTTATCAACGTAAGTCCCCTACCTCTAGTCTTCATCTGCTGAGCTTCCAGCCAGCAGCTTGGCAGAGTTTCAATTAGAGGCACTGTAGGGTTGAGAGCTGCACCAGGAGAAGGCCTAGTTGAGACTGGGGCAGGCAAGGCTACCTGCTACTGGGTCTTGGAATGTCACTGCTGGTACCTCAGGTGGCCACAGTGAGAATCGGTAAGAGGCATCTTTGTGCTGGTGAGCTCTTGTCTAGAGAGCCCACCTGCACCAGGGCACAACAGATCCTTCTCCGTGGCCGTCGGCTGTCAGGCTGTTGGCAGGCGTCTCACGAGAGAGCATGGTGGTGAATAAGAGATAGTCGAAGTGCTATGCCGTCTGCTGCCTACTTCCATTCCTGGGCTTTCCTTGGAGAGGTGTGTCCTGTGTCCTTTGTATTTGTTCAGGAGGACTGTTCAGGAGTAAGGGATGAGGAGTGGACTGTGGTGGGCGATGGGAAAGGCAAGGCTATGCCAAAGCAGTAGCCGGGGAGTTCTTTTCAGAGATCGGCACCCCGGCAAACCTGGGATTCATGGCTTAGGCTAGAAATACATTTCAGAGAGAACTAAATGCGAGGCAAAGTTGGGTTAAAAAGAAAACGGAGAGTGCTCTTGAGAGAGTGAAGCCATCTGATTTGACAAGTGTGGGTTCTGAGAGTCCGGCTCCTCTGCACATAGATATGGGATCTGTGGCTCTCAAGTTAGAGCTTGAAGGTTGCTAAGAAACCACTTTGTTTTCTCCTAACATTGCCCAGAGTGTAATTTATAATAAGCTTTAAAGTTAGAGTTTTTCTCAGTAAACAAAATTGTGAGTTAGATTAATAAGGTATCCTTTATGTCTAAGAGACTGACATGCTGGCTACAATGTATCCATAAGTAACCACGGCCTTGATTGCTTCCATCTTTGACAGTCTTGATTGAAGTGTCTTGGGCAGCTCTTCATCTGGCCCCTAAGTGAGCACAACTTACTGTCTCTGGTAAGTTGCCTTTCAGAAAACACACGCATCTCAGTGAGTCCTGTCAGTAGGATCTGAAGAGTGTGTTTCTCATCAGTAAAAGCAGATCCAGTCCCAGAGCCTTCCTTCTCGCCCAGCCTTTTCTCTCTCCCCCGATTCTCTCCATCTTCCAGCCCTGCCTCAATGGGAAAAACATCTTGCATTTGCCATGGCTGGCCCATAGTGTCTGGTGTCTTCAGTTGCCTTCCCTCTTGGTCACATGCTAGATGTTGGTGTGTTTGTGTGTGAGACCAGCAAGGTGCCATATGTACTCTCCTGGTGTCTTTCTAGGGTGGAACCAGCTCTAACAGAGGCATCCAGGCAAACCCAGCAACAATGTTACTGTTCTAACTAATCACACCCAGTGGAATCTAGCCAGGGTGTAGAGATTGTCAGAGGGCCGGTGCTGAGTACCAGGCCCTGCTTTTCCATCGCTTGTGTTCAGCAGGCTGTTTCGTGACCTCACCTGCCTCACTTAGCTGTGTAGCCAGCCATCTTAGGTGTCCTGGGACATGCCCTGGAGGGCCCTGTTACTCTCACTGTAATGGAACACAGTCCCCTCTGCATGACATGGCCAAGTAGCTGTCCTGTCCGTGGGAGCCTTTGTCTGCATCCTTCTTCCTCATGCCTACTCAGCCTCCTCCCAAGGCTTGGATAGCATGTGACATGCAGGTTTTACTAGCATCACAGTGGGAAGACAGTGTCACTGGGAAGAGAGCTGGCCTGGCCACGGACTCTGGCACCGTCACTCAGAGGATACAGTGGGACAGTGTGTCTAAGCCCTTTGACCCTCATCTGTAAAGCTTCCTCAGGAATGTGGCTATGAGTTCTGAGAGTCACAAGCTGTGCTCCTGGCACATAGTGGGCTGAATTATTGTCCCACACACCACTCACCTCAACTTCTGGAGTTGAGGGTACTACATGGCAGCTTCTTGAGAGCAAGAAGGCCCTGTGTATGTAATCCCATGTTCTTTTAAGTAGTGACATGTGTGCAGAATGGATAGGTAGCGGTCAGTTTTGCATCTTCCATTCCTCAAAGGAATAGACTTTCTAAATTATATTGATTTTAGGTCACAGCTGACTTTCCTTCCACTGGTCTGAGTTTGTTTTCAAGGCTGCTTGGGTCCCAGATAAAAGACATGCAGGGTCGGGGAGGGAGCTACTGTCCTCACTGAGAACTTTATCTCATCTCTGCTTTTGTCTTTTTAACAGCTCATAATTTGAAGCTTAGAAAAGAATGTCTGTTGCCACAGGATGGGGCAATTTGAGGAGCTTTTGTGCTGGAAAGCTTAAATTGCAGTTTAAAAATACTCTAGCAGACTTGATGTGGCTTGGTTGGTAGTGTGCTTGCCACGCATGCATGAATCCCTCAGATTTAACTGTGAGCCCCACATAAACCAGGCACAGTGGTACATGCCCGTAATCTTAGCACTTAGGAAGTGGAGGCAAGGGGATCAGAAGTTCAAGGTCATCTTCAGCTACATAGTAAGTTCAAGGCCAGCCTGGGATATATTAAGATTCTGTCTCAGACCCACATGGGTCACTACATGAGTGCCATTGTACTTAGAAGTGTCTGTGTCCATCTCCCTTTTGAAGTGTGTGAGGAATGTCCCTGGACAGGGCTGCCTAGCTCCATCCACACTCAGAAGGAAAGAGGAGGTCTTAGTCACGTTTCGGGACTTGTCACTCTGCCATCTATATTCATTGAGCATGTTTGTCCTGTGCCTGTGGGTTATATTCCTAACACATGGACCCATTCTCAGCAGATGGCTTTCAGAGTGCTTGGGTTCCTACATGTTCTTGGGAGCTGTTTTGTGTTGGGATGTGAGGTTATATTGGAGACCTGTGCTACAGGGGACTCTTCTGATGAAATGGACCCCGCTGGAGCCGTGAGCAGGAGGTTCCTCAGAGCTAGCTGTTTCTAACACTGTGTTAATAATTAGTCAATTTTCTTGTTGCCATGACCAAATACTTGACGGGAAGAAGCTTTAATTACAACAGTTCATTTTGGCTCGTAGTTCAAAGAGAAACAGTTCATCGTGGAGGGAAGGCCCGGAGGCAGGAGCATGAGCCTGCTGGTCACCTTATGTCCGCAGTTAGGAAGCAGTGTGAGATGGATGTTGGCGCCCACTTTCCTCTTTATTCATTCTGGTACCCTAGACTGTGGGTTGGTACCACCCACATCCTGGGGATGGTCTCCCACCTCAGCTAAATCTCTCTGGAAATGGCTTCATGGATGCCCAAGAGGCATTCCGTGATGATTTTAAATCCAATCAAATTGACAGTGAAAGCTAACAACCACACCCACTCTTACATACACGGCCTTGGAAATGACCCTTTAAACAACAATAGAATCCCTCTGTGACTTAGTTTCCCCTATGGGTAGATGGGTTAATAATAGAACAGATTGCATGGAGCTGGTAACTGAGCAAGGAACAGATAAATTATCATTTGTGAAGCAGAAAGAGCACACACCTACATGAAAAGGCGTGCTAAATGCTGTGTGTATGTTAAATGAAGTGAATTTGACATGCTGCTACTTATGGATAAACAAGCAAAGTGCTTCCCTGGCAGTGCTTCCGGAGTTAATACTCTTGAAGTGTGGCCCAAACTGTGGACAGGAGGCTGCAGGTGGCTCTCTCCAATCCCTCAGCTCTGTCCTGGGAAGATGGGAAAGCTGTAGCCTGGTCCTCTTCAGTCCCTCAGCTCCTGTCCTGGGGAGATGGGAGTCTCTTGCCTGCATGTCTTCTGGCCTTCACACTTTTAGTCTCCTGGATCTGCTGCTCCTTGTTCTGACCCAGCCCAGTGCGTAATGTCAAATGGAGACACGGAAGTCTGTGCCTTGTCATTCCCGTGCCTCTGAGCAATGCCACTGTCTTGGGATCAGTTTCTGTACCCCAACTCCCCGTTCTCATTTTCTTCTTTCTCTTTTCTCCCAGCAGGGCGTGGGTGGGTGCACACACAGGGGATGCGAGGGATATAATTAGCACCCAGGGCGAAGCAGCTCAGCCTGCGTGCTTTTCTGGGACAGCATTGTGATGAGGACATGGGTATCCAGAGACCAAGCTTTTCTTGCTGCCGTCGACCCAGTCTACCCTGCAATCCCAGTGTGTGACCCCTGTGCACTCCCAAAGTCAAAGCAAACAGAAAGCCTACTAGCGGAACAAAGGTCTCTGTGGGTCCTATGAGCTTGGCTGTGTGTTTGGAGGGACCATGAGTCTGTGTGAGTTGTGATGGGCTGTACCTTCAGTGCCTTCCAGCTGGATGTGTTTAGGTGGGTGGGAGGCAGCCACTTGTCCAAGTGAGTTCATCTGGGAAGGAAGCCTGGTGCTGCCCTCCGTGCATACACACCATTCATGCAGAGAGCACACAGTAGGTCTGTGCTTGGGGTCATGGTCAGGTAGAGGACCAGCTGCATCCATACCATCCGTTGTCCTGTGCGGTTCTCACCTATGTCTTTTACACCCTCACCCATCTCCCTCCGTCTTGCTGTTTCTAAGGAGCTATGTTTAATCAGGGTCTGGCCTGAGCTAGAGGTCTTAGCTTTACCCTATTGTTTGGGTTGAAAAAGCCAGGCCTGTTCGCTGGGCCTTGAAGAGCCTTTGGCTTCTCCAGAGCTAAGACCCGCCTGGACCACCCTGGTTTTGATTGCTTCTTTGGACTCATGGTCATTTTTTAAATGCTGGGGGAGGGGGGAGATTATGAGGAAAATAACGTGTTTTCTATGTCCAGCCTGTTCTGCGTACCCCTCCGACCCTCTGTTTAAGTTCATTTGAACATAAGAACAGATTTGAAGCCAGGGTCTAAGAGACTGTACAACTTGGATCAAGTGCATGCATGGCGTCTGCACACAGTGCACGGGTGCAGCCCAGTGTCCTCAACCCTCTTCTGTGTCCATGGATTCCTCCTGTGTTTCAGCTGCTCCTGGTCCTGCTGACTGTCCTATTGCCTTCTCCCATCAGTCATTGTCACCTCTGGCCTTTCCTTCCCATTCATCTCTTTTCCCTTTCCTTTCCTTCCTTGATAAGGCTTTACTCTATGTAGCACAGGCTAGCCTATAACTTGCTATGTAAACTAGGCTAGCCTTGAACTCACAGCAATCCAGTTTCTCATGTGCTGGGATTAGGGCACATCTGGGACTGCAGGCCTCTCTCTGCACCACCCTTCACCAAATGAGATGCCCCCCAGTGTCTCCAGAGAGAGGCAGTGTGTGGTAATATGGGACATTCTAGTTCTGGTTTTGAACTCATTTGATTTAACCTGGAAAGAAGTGATTCCAACTCTGCATTTAAAATATGAATTGATCTTTAGCTGTTCCACAACTGCTGACAGTTTTGCTCCAAACATCCCAATAGCTGTCTTTACCCCAGGCAGCATGGCTGCTCCAGAATGTTCCAAAATGGAAGAAGATACTTGTCGCTACCCACGTCCGACCAGTGGAATAAGGCAACAGCAACCGTGTTCTTCTTCAAGTGGTTTATTCAGCTATCCCTGTACAGCGTGCTTCCTCCCTCCCCCCCTCTCTTCCTTCTTCTTCCCCATGCATCCCCTTATGAGCATTGCCTTAATCCTATCAGCAGCTGCCACGAACACTGGTGATTGGCCATTCTCAATGATGTGAGGTGGGGTGATCGGGTAACCACACCTCTCAGCGCATACAACTCCATATATGGAGTTGTCTTTTCTCTCAAGCGATGCCTATGCCAAGCGCCACCTTGTAATGGCGAGAGGAGCCACTTCCCCCAGATACTCTTTTATTCTGATAAGGGGAGCTGGGGGTTCATTCTGCCTTCAGGGTTGCTTATTGACACGCACATCAATGGTCATGAAGTGCATGTTGCCTGAATGAAGAATGAGCAGCCCATTGTGTCACCCGCCACCAAGTTCAGTCCCGCCTGTTGAGGCTGTGCCTTGCCTCTATTTGGAGACTATAAGGGTTGTGCTGTCTGCCTTTGGCTTAGTGTTTGAGATGAAGGCAGAGGGAACTGAGGAAGGAGTGGTCCCCAGGGGTGGTCCCCCAGAAGTGGTCCCCCAGGAGTGGTTCCCAGGGGTGGTCTCCCAGGAGTGGTCCCCTAGGGGTGGTCTCCTAAGGGTGGTCCTCCCAGGAGTGGTCCTCCAGGAGTGAGTGGTCCCCTAGGGGCGTTCTTCAGCTGGAAGAATAAAAGAGACGGAAAAAAACAAGGCCGGACCCAGAGTTGCCTCCAGACAGGTTATGCATATGCCACTCTGCCCAATACCCAAAGCACCTTGCCTTTTCAGGGCTCTGTCCATACATACAACAGTGAACTCCTATTTGTTCTATCAGCCCTCCATGGCACCATTGAAGGTATGGCAGACGTGGCTGGCCCTGTCACCAAGCAGTGCCACAGACACCTGGCTTCTACTAGGCTCAGCAGATGCCCTCTGCATGCAGTATGGAGCCCACCCTCCTGTCTCTCAGTCTCCATTCTTGCTGTGTATCGGTTAAGTGTTATGCACACCACATCTTGACCTTGGAGGACAGAGTCAGGGAGCCATGGCCTTGGCCTTCTTGCTTCAGTAGATGTCGAGAGTGGGTACCATAGGCAGCCATGTCTGAGCAGAACCTTGGGCCTGTGCAAAGGGCAGGCAGTCTGTAGAGTTGGACGAAGAAGCCAGCAGGGGCTCGGAGCTCAGGAGGCTAGAACACCAGACCCTAAATGCAGGTGGTACCTCTTCCAGGTCTCCCACCACCCATGCCTCAGGCCTCCCTGCAGTTATGACATAGGCCTCTGTTTCTTAAGTTACCCACTGGGTGACTTTATCCTTTTCACCCCACAGCAGGAGAGTGTCTTGGAGAGACACATCATTGCTGTCTCCATGGGGCCATGCGGCATTCTTAGTAATCTCCACAGACTACAGGTGAACTCCCATGCAGAGCTACAAAGCAAATCAGCTATAAGTCACCTAGAGAGCATGGGCTATGTCCTACTGACATCTGTCTGAATGGGGTTAGTGCCCCTTGGGGCTAATACCAAGTTAGATAAGTCATGTTGGAGAGTAGGTGAGGCTGTGGGTAGGAGCTGTGTCAACGACTCCCCTCCTTCATGGCAGCTAGCCTCTGTCACCATATCCTAAGTGGCAGGAATCACAGCAACCAAGAAAGGCCAACGGGGGAGCTTGTCAATCCGGATAGGTGAGGGAAGCCGGCCCCTCGGTGGTGTGTTCAGGAAGCAGGCTGGAGCAGGCCTTGGCAGTCCATCCAGAAATGGAATGAATGGGAGGGAAGATGACTCTAGACATAACTTTAGGAAGAGAAAATTCTGTGGCGCTCAGTCAGCATGATGCAGCAGTTACAATGTTGCTTCTCCTCAGTCAGCATGATCCTGCAGTTACAATGTTGCTTCTCCTCGCTGATCACCGTGTGAATAATTGATGGCTCTACCCACAGGAGGCTGCCAGGCCTACTGAAATGCAGAGCTGCTCACCGGGTACTTACTACTTGCAGCACACCAGTAAACATAGCCCTGTGTTTCAGCATTCCTATGGCAACAGGATCGCCTCCTGGTTCAGTTTGGTGCACTGGTGGCTATTTACAGTGTGGCTGGGGACAGTGAGTGTGGTGGCCGCCCTGCTGTCTAGGTGAATGGAAAACAGAATTTTCTTTGCAAAGCCCTCAGTGAGTTCCTACAGGTGCTGTCCCAGAAATAGCTGCCGAGCCTTAGGCGTGTCTCCTCATACCCGTGCTGTGCTGGGCATCTGGTGGCTTGCCCACCTTATTCTGCAGACAGACTTTAGAAGTTGATTTCACTCAGTCTGTTCTACAAAGGAAAAACCAGAGTTGGGAGCAACCAGCAAATATGATGGATTTTAAGGAGTCGGGGGCTGTGGAGGTGGCTCCGTGGTTAAAGCGCCTACCATGCAAGCATGAGGCCTGGAGTTTGGATCCATATCGGTGAGCTCTGGGTTTGATTGAGAAACACTGCCTCGGTGAATAAGATGGAGTTGAGTGATTGAAGAAGAGTCCAATTTCGACCTTGGGGTTCCCTATGCATGTGCACATGTACACATATTTGTGCATCCCCACATGTGCCCCCCATACACACAAGCATTCATACACACACACACACACACACACACACACACACACACACACGTGAAATGGAAACAAAAAAAGGTACTTGCATTCCTGGATCTAGCCACTGCTCAAAAACCTGACTACCACATTGGCTTTATCTGGGAACAGCTTGGGTTTTTGTTTTTTATAGACCATACAAGCTGGTGGGAAAGGAAGGCCTTTGAAACTCTGTCTTCACACAGTTTTTTATTAAAAAAAAAACTGCCACACAGATGTAAAAGAAAGCTTGTCTGCTACGAATCAGAGCATGCTGCTTCAAGCCTGTGCAATAGAATTGCAAGTGGTAGCTCCTAGGGATCATGTAAGCATGTGCACACGAATACACACATGTGTGCACACAACTCACAGAGAAGCCTCAGCTTAGGACTTCCTGACTTTAGGGTTATCCACGAGGGGTGAGTAGGAAGCACAGTGGATTTTAAACCTGGATCTTTGCTCTGGCTAGCAGTATGTCAGATGATACTCCTGCTGAGGTCTGGAACAGTGATGCTGAGCCACGGCTCCCTGCCACCTGCCCTTGTGAGGGGAGCAGCCGACACCCACAGTTTTCTCAGACTGAATTAGAACAATCTGGTTGGGGGACACATGCATTTTCCACTTAAGATGGTTTTGGTTCATGGTGAGAATGTTATAGTAAGTTGAGTCTTGGGGGGGGGGGGGGCGCACGTGCGCGCACATGTGCAAAGAGGCTGTATCAGTCAAAATTTGTGAGGCCTGTCTGTCATTGGTGAAACTGCCTTACACTAGTCCCTTTGAATTAATCCACCAACAGTTTGAAATTATGTGGGACTACTTAGCAAAGCTTGCTCTCTACTGGCTGCAGCTGAAGCATTATGGGTACAGTTCCCCTAACCCATATGGCACATGTTGGAGAATGACAGGGGGCTGTACATATTCACTCCCTCCATGTCTCTGTCCTCAGATGAGTCCTCACTGGGTGAGCTGCATTTGCCACTGCTGTCCTACAGGGTGCATGAGGGAATGGCTTAGGTGTGATGGGTCTGGCAACAGAAGGATCAGGGCACAAGAGAGGACGGGGTGAGGACAGAAGGACAGGGTGAGGGGCCTGAACAGAACAACAGAACTTGGGTGTTGGGGGAGGTCATGTTGGGAAGGAAGGTGGGAATAATGTGTGTGTTCTGGGGGATAAGACAGGAGCATCTGAGTGGCAGGAGCCCAGGTGATGTGAGAGCTAGGAGGCCTCCATTTGGGCAAGTTGTCAGACGCAGGAGGGAAGGAAGGGAGGCTAGGCAGAGTTGTGGCCTAAGGCCCAATGCCAGGAGGCTCCTGCCCCTGTCAGGCGTTGATAGTTTTGAGCTTGAGAACTTGACCTGTCTTTGGGTTTCAGGTCCAACCAGAAAGATGCCGCCCAGCGCCAGCGCGGTGGACTTCTTCCAGCTCTTTGTCCCAGACAACGTGCTCAAGAACATGGTGGTACAGACCAACATGTATGCCAGGAAGTTCCAGGAGCGATTTGGCAGTGACGGTGCCTGGGTGGAGGTGACTCTGGCAGAGATGAAGGCCTTCCTGGGCTACGTGATCTCTACCAGTGTCTCGCACTGTGAGTCCGTACTCAGCATCTGGAGTGGAGGTTTCTATAGCAACCGGAGCCTCGCCCTCGTCATGAGCCAGGCCCGCTTTGAGAAGATCCTCAAGTACTTCCATGTTGTGGCCTTCCGTTCCAGCCAGACCACGCATGGGCTCTACAAGGTCCAGCCCTTCCTTGACTCCCTGCAGAGTGGCTTTGATGCTGCTTTCAGGCCATCTCAGACCCAGGTGAGACCATGTGTGTGCACTTGCATGTACGCATTTCCACATGCAGGTCCATGCATGCAAATGTATTTGTGTGTGTATGTGTGTGTGTCCATGCATGCAGATGTGTTTGTGTGTGTGTGTTCACACATGCATATGTGTTTGTATATGTGCATGTATATGTATACATGTGTCCTTGCACGCATATGTGTTTGCATGCCAGGTGCCATTGAACACCTGAGACTTTTGGCTCAGGACAGGATTTAGGATGCCTTTTTCTCTGTCCAGGCTTACTTTTCCCTGGTGACTTGAGCAAGTCTCTTCAAGGTCACCAGCCATACTGCTAACCTTATGAGCCAAATGTGATTGTAAGGGAGGCTAGGGGCTCGAACCCCCAGACAATTGGAATTTAACCCTTTCCTCAGAGCTACAGCACTCTCCTTTTCCCACGTTCTCCTCATCCATAGCTTTTCCTACACGAGGTTTTACACAGACTAGCCTCAGGGTCCCTGTCATGTTTGCCGAGGGGGCACTTCCTGGCTAGACACCTTCTGGACGGTGAAGGAATGACCTGGAATTGTAGTGATTGGTTTAGTCACTGGTTCTTCTTAGATGCCAAGGTCCACCTGGCCACTCTGGCCAGAACCTGAAGTCTCGTCCAGGGACAGGTAGCTCAGCACTCTGTCACAGCCCCCTGACGTCTTCCAGATATCCTTAACCTGTTCCAGAAGGCAGGGGCTCTCACATGGCTCTCAGCTCCTGACCACACTGCCTTCCACGTCCACCTTCAGTCAGTGCTGTCACAGTCTGGTGACAGAATCTCAGAACTGCTCTGTTGATCTAGCACATTGAAGAGGTGACTGATAGTTCAGAAAGTTTTGCTCCTAGGTAAGTCAGCTGAGTTTCCACTGTGGAGAGAGTCCAGTTACACAGTCACACTGTTTTTATGCTTACGACTGCCTTTTAAGAGGCTTCTGCTGGGCTCCCACTCCCAGTCTATAATGTTCTCCTATTCTGCACAACTGGAAACTTCGGGGCTTTTGTGGGGTGTTACTATGTCTCAGGTCCATGGGCTTTGGAATGCTCTACACATGGGCTCCTCCTGTTTAGAACTTTCCAGGCACCGAGTACGAGCCAGAGGTGTGGTGTGGGGGAGAGGTTGGTAAGCTCCATCCTTGCCTGGAAACTTCTCTTTCCCTCTTCCTGGAGGTCTGCCTGCAGACCAGTTGAGATGCTGTTCTTCTCCACACCCTTGTCAGAGTTGAGGGTCAGACTTACTGTGGTTCTCAGGGGTGGCCCAGAGCCTGCTGCTCTCTTGTACCACCATCATGACTCTGCCCTGAACACACAGGCGCTCACTCACAGGCATACACACACTCAGAGGCACGAGTCTGAGCATGCAACACTGGGAGCTATCATCATAGCAAGCGTTACCCTTTGCAGGTGATTTCGGAAGACACCAGAATCCACCAGCAAACACAGCAGCCATTTTTGTGTGATGTCTGCACACAGGTACAAAATGAGAGGCGTTCCTCTCGTCAAAACTGGAGCCAGACTAATCAGAGAACTCTCCCTGGAGAGGGATTATGCAAATAAGAGATGCCTGGCCTGCCATACTTGATGCCTGGCATACCCTGAGTGGCTTGTCGCACAGAGGGGACTCAGGGATGGTGCTGTGTGACAGAACTGAGTGTTCTCCCCAGAGGAGGAGGAGAGACACAGAGATTCTTGCTTGCCCTGCTGTGATGAGTTGTAGCTGTGGTTGGAGATCAGTGGAGATGGGCTCCCTGGCTCACTGAGGCAGGCTCTGTTCTTGGATGGCTGGAAACAGCAGACTCATGGTCTAGACAAGGAGATGGGCGGGGAAGAGCAGGGAGTTGGGGCCACCTTCATGCCATCTTCCCTGTTCCTAAGACTCCCTTAGATTGTCCATTTTGCTAGGTAGTTCCACATGGGGCTTTGAATGTTTCATAAGCTGCAAGGAGCCAGAGAATGTGAGGGTTTTGGCTGCAGCCCAGGCAGGCCAACTTGTCTGTTTCCAAACTGAGCAGAGTCAGGGGCTCAGACTGAAGTTCTCGGAGCAGAGTGTGCAGTGCAGTGAGGTGTGGTTCTTTAAAAAAAAAAAAAAAAGACTTTTTTTAATTTTATGTACATGAATGTTTTCCCTGCATGTATGTTAATGTGTGCACATAGATGTATGCATTGCCCGCAGATCAGGAGAGGGCATTGCGTCCCCGAGAACGTGAGTTCTACAAGGTTGTGAGCTACCACATGACTGCTGGAAACCAAACTTGATTCCTCTGCCAGAGGAGTGTCGCTAAAGCCCTGGGGCTGATGCTTTTTAAAAAAAGTAGAACTGAAGGTGCTGTTACCAAAAGCATGCTGGGCCACGAGTGCTGGGCCACGAGTGCTGGGCCACGAGTGCTGGACCACGAGTGCTGGACCACGAGTGCTGGGCCACGAGTGCTGAGACCACTGTGCAGTACCTGTGCCAGGCCATGGACTGATGATCCAGTGCCCACCCCAGGCCATGGACTGATGATCCAGTGCCCACCCCAGGCCATGGACTGATGATCCAGTGTGTCCCCCCTCCCCAGGCCATGGACTGATGGAACAGTGCCCCCCCCCCAGGCCATGGACTGATGGAACAGTGCCCACCCCAGGCCATGGACTGATGGTCCAGTGCCCCCCCAGGCCATGGACTGATGATCCAGTGCCCACCCCAGGCCATGGACTGATGGAACAGTGCCCACCCCAGGCCATGGACTGATGGAACAGTGCTCCCCCAGGCCATGGACTGATGATCCAGTGCCCACCCCAGGCTGTGGACTGATGGTCCAGTGCCCCCCCAGGCCATGGATGATGGTCCAGTGCCCACCCCAGGCCATGGACTGATGGAACAGTGCCCACCCCAGGCCATGGACTGATGGTCCAGTGCCCCCCCAGGCCATGGACTGATGATCCAGTGTGTCCCCCAGGCCATGGATGATGGTCCAGTGCCCACCCCAGGCCATGGACTGATGGAACAGTGCCCACCCCAGGCCATGGACTGATGGTCCAGTGCCCCCCCAGGCCATGGACTGATGGTCCAGTGCCCCCCCAGGCCATGGACTGATGGTCCAGTGCCCCCCCAGGCCATGGACTGATGGTCCAGTGCCCCCCCAGGCCATGGACTGATGGAACAGTGCCCACCCCAGGCCATGGACTGATGGAACAGTGCCCCCCCAGGCCATGGATGATGGTCCAGTGCCCACCCCAGGCCATGGACTGATGGAACAGTGCCCACCCCAGGCCATGGACTGATGGTCCAGTGCCCCCCCAGGCCATGGAATGATGGTCCAGTGCCCACCCCAGGCCATGGACTGATGATCCAGTGTGTCCCCCCCCCCCAGGCCATGGACTGATGGAACAGTGCCCCCCCCAGGCCATGGACTGATGGAACAGTGCCCACCCCAGGCCATGGAATGATGGTCCAGTGCCCACCCCAGGCCATGGAATGATGGTCCAGTGCCCACCCCAGGCCATGGAATGATGGTCCAGTGCCCACCCCAGGCCATGGAATGATGGTCCAGTGCCCACCCCAGGCCATGGACTGATGGTCCAGTGCCCACCCCAGGCCATGGACTGATGGAACAGTGCCCCCCCCCAGGCCATGGACTGATGGTCCAGTGCCCACCCCAGGCCATGGACTGATGGTCCAGTGCCCACCCCAGGCCATGGACTGATGGTCCAGTGCCCACCCCAGGCCATGGACTGATGGAACAGTGCCCCCCCAGGCCATGGACTGATGGTCCAGTGCCCACCCCAGGCCATGGACTGATGGAACAGTCTCCTCCCCCAGGCCATGGACTGATGGTCCAGTGCCCCCCCAGGCCATGGACTGATGATCCAGTGCCCCCCCAGGCCATGGACTGATGGAACAGTGCCCACCCCAGGCCATGGACTGATGGTCTAGTGTATCCATCCCAGGCCATGGACTGATGTGGCTTTGGGGGAAGACCTCAGGCCCTGAGCTGACTCAAACCTGCCAAGAGAGAGCCACACTTGGCCACCTCCTCTAGGAGCTTAGCCCGTTGAAGGTTTTCCCGCAGAGTCAGATACTATTTTAGATTTTCTGTGATCTCTACTAAGTCTTGTCCTTTCTTTCATGTGGACACAGAGCTCCAGTGGATGAGAACAGGGGATTATTCCAATAAGTTTTGTTTAGGAAGGAGGGAGTGATTTGAAGATCCTCAATCTAGAATATTGTGTAGTGTGGAAATTAGCGTGTATACATGTCACCTTGCTTTACTGAAGATATCCGTAATCCTGGCATAGAGCAGCAGAGGGAGTCACGGTAACGCCACAATGTCCCCAGAGGCTTCCCAAGCACCTTCGTCTGAAAAACCAACTTAGAGTCTTTTACCTTATTGTCTTGTCTTTGGAAAGGTCATAGATTCATGTTATCAAGAAGTTGACATGCCTAGCAGTTGTGATGCATACCTCTGATCCCAGCATTGGGAGGCAGAGGCAGGTTGAGCTATCTCTGTGATTTCAAGGTTAGCCTGGTCTACAGAGCAAGTTCTAGGACAGC